>NC_139966.1:3053165-3113165 GCF_963993115.1 Abramis brama
GTTACACACATCTCTGAAACCAAGTGTAATTTTATTTTAATGTAACAAAAAATATAGAAAGATTTGTATATGTATTAGAGATGCGCGGTTGGCGGTTACAGCCACGGACTCCGGGCGGATGACGTGACGAAAAATAATATTTTAATTAAATTCGGACGGGTGGTGGGCGGTTGGACCAAACAAATGAACCAATCAAATGAAAAATATATGTATACATTCAGAGGATGGCAGGCGGGTGCGGTTTTGAAAATTGGTCAAAAACGCTGGTACGGATGGATGGCGGATGGATGATGAGTTTTGTGATGCGGTTGCGGATGAAATAATAGCCCATCCGCGAATCTCTAACATGTATATACATCCAACCAAAACATTTTTGAATATATACAATAAAAATAAAATAAAAAAAGATGAGTCACAGATTATTTGGCATTGCCACAAAATTCACATACATTTTCGATATTTAATTGGAAAAGTTCAAGCAACTCCTTGACAGGGTAAATTCTGTGTACAATTTTTAGGATACCTCTCTAATTTTATTATTAACCATACTCTTTTCCAGAATAAATAGGCAAATTTCCAGGCAAATAGTTTGTCTTTAAAAATTTCTAATATATTTGTTACTGCATTTATCTATTAATATATTAATTTATCTATTAATATATTAATATACCCAATAAGTATCTACTACAAAAACTGGTTTGACGATCAACATTTATAGGGTAGAATCCAGGATTTCATAATATTGATACAACTCTGCCAGGGATTGTGTCACGGGTGACAAAATGCTGGGAAAAGCGGAACCTTTCTTTCTTTCCATGTTCCCCGAGGGGAATTATTTTGGTGTAACGCCTCACTCCGGTTCCGGGTGTAGCGGAGATATTGGCTGCGTTCAAAAACGAGCGCAAAAAGAGTAGGGCTGCGTCCGAAATCGCATACTTTGTGAGTAGGTACTACATTTAAATTAGAACGTACTTCGCGACCGTTAAAAAAGTACGTTCTATATAGTATGAATACGGGTAGTATGAATGGAGTCCGGACGTACTACATGCGCCATGTTGGTATTGTCACGTAACATGCGCGGTCACATCAGCGCGAACATTTAAAGAGCCCGTTCCACTGACTGCACCAGAGCAATGTTTTTAGTTCTTCTTTCCGCTTTCGTCTGCGTTTTTACGTCGTTCGTGCTCACAATTCAGAGTCGTCGGTCAGTTGCTCGCACACACACACACAAACCTGTGAACAATGACAGAGGTTGGTTTTTGGTAAGGAAAAAGTAATTTATTTGCTTGTGATATTGCCATCAATGAATAAACATGAATGAATCAATAATATGCGTGTGTTTATCTCTGTCGATTCATTCATAGATGACAATATCACAGTGTGTGTGTGTGTGTGTGTATATATATATATATATATATATATACAGGGGCGGAGTGGGACCAAAAAATCTACCGGGAAATTTCGTAGACCACCGGCCCTCGGTGGTAAAAAAAAAAAAAAAAAAAAAAAACATTTGCTAAAATAATATAGCGGTGAATGAGAGAATATTAAATAGATTTTTTTTGTTCCTCTATAGTTTTTTCACAACTTTCTAAAAGAGTAAAAAAATTGCGAGATATGGATAACGGCAGTCAGAAGAACTCAGAAGAGAGAAATATGTCACTTTGTCATCACTCCCACAGACGCAGCATTAGAAACCCTCACAGCAGCATTAACTCGTTTTTTGTAATTTTATTAAAGGTAATATAATATAAAATAGTGTTATAAATGTAAATACATATTTTTGTAAAATTGAAAATATTAAAAAAACTTTCCAGGATTTATGCGGATGATGACAGTTAAAACGTGCTAATTCCCATCTGTGCCTAGCTTTGACAACATGTGCTTCAGTTTATTTAACCTGTAGTATCTTTGCTTGTTGATGCCCGGAACATGTCTGTTATTTTGGAGCATTTCACTGCCTCCTCCTCCATAATTTTTTTTCCTTTTGAGTCTGACCTTCTCAGCGCCAGATTTTTTAACGCTTGTGCTGAGGGGTGCTAGATCATTGACGGGGGAGCTGCGCAGTTATACAAATAATAATTGAGCAAAACTTGGCCACTAAATATTTAATATTCAATTATTTTAATGATCACAATTAAAGTTTTAATTTTATTAAATTGAACAAGCGCAACATTCAGCATTCAATCAAATATTCTAAAAGATGTAGGCTATTATTAGCCTACTAATAAGGTTATTTCAATATAATATTTCGTTATTTCGACATTTATGTGCGTGCAACAAGCAAGATGTGAATTTGTAAATCCGGTAACGCGTGCATTGATTTTAAGTAATAAATTAGTGTTTTCTGACAGTGTCGGGTGTCGGCTGCAAAGATGAAGTTGACGATTGCCATATATAGTGAACGCGCCTATAGAGAGAAATGCATGATTACGTAATCAGAGAGTAGCCTTTTTCTTTTCGTTTTGAATTATTTCGTTTAAAGATATTTCAAGCTTTGTGTATTTGATGTGTTTCTCATGTCTGTGTGAGGCATACACTGAGTTTTGTTAACTTAGTTCGGATGAGATGCGCTCAGTTAACGTGCAATGCAATTGACCGCGCGGGCGCCTCCATGATTAGGCTATATTGTCTGTTTGTTATATTTGCTTATTATTAAATCCAGGCAATTGGTTGATAAAAAAATGATTAAAATTAAGATACAATTTATACAAAACGAAATTCACTTTAATGAAAGGTTTTCTACAAAACAAAACTGAATGAAATGGTCAAAATCATGTCTGTCTGACCCACCCACTCCAAGTCTATCGATATATAGCGCATCATATCTTACTTGTGCTGTTCACTTTTCATAAATAAACATAAATGGAAAAGAAATGACATTATAATATTTTAAAAAATATGAAACTAAATGCGCTTATTTAATGGCTACAACAGTAGGCCTAGAGACTCTCTATTTGTGCAAATTGCTGCACATTCATTTAATTCTGAATTTTGCACTAGTTGAAAGGCGTTTGTTCAAATCAAGTTCACGGATAATTGTGCGTGCATTTATGAATCATTATGATACTAAAATCATAAAAATGCTATGTACTAAAAATCAGATGAGCCCAGAATATGAACGCAACGTTTAATTACACGTTAATCAATTTCCTCCCATAGAAAACCATTAGGCCTAAGAACGCTTAATGTAGGCTAGCTTAATGCAGATTAGAATGCCCCCTTATTATGTCGAAATAACGACTTATTATGTCGAAATAACGAGATATTATGTTGAAATAACGTCTTAATATCTCGAAATAACAAGATACGTTTTTTTCTTTTTGCTTCAAAATGCGGTTCAGGGCTTCCATAGAATATCCTACAGCCTGAATATAGCCTAATTGCTTCCAGAAATTATTTTTGGGGGTGCTTTGGTCTTTCTTGGGGGTGCTGAAGCAACTGCTAGCCCCTCCCTAGAGCCGCCCATGCTCAGCGCCACCTTTCAGTTTTCTTTTTTGCCTTTCCATCATTTAACTCACTCTCACGGACGTTAGACTTCCAAGACGTGACGAGGAAAAAGAGGTGTTTGGCGGCTTTTTACATCAAAGGCCGACCCGATTTTGGGAGGGGCCGCTCACTGATCCCCCTATGTTTTTGAAAATGCTAGACATGGTTGGACCTGCCGAACGGGTTGAGCACTTTTATATACTGTGTTGAGCAGAGAGGCTGCACAGTTTGACCAGCGAGAAGCGGCCGCACATCAGGCCGCCAGACGGTGTTGCTAAAATAACTTGCAATGTATAACTATTATCAGACCGGCCCTCCGCGGCCTCAAAACACTACCGGCCCACCGGGAAAAGTCCCGACTCTCCCGATTGCCACTCTGCCCCTGTATATATATATATATATATATATATATATATATATATATATATATATATATATATACATACATATATACACACACAGTGAACAATAGGGTAACACACTGAGGTCAGATACAATACACACACACATTCATTCATACATGTGTATATGAAGACTTAAGACGTAAAAGAAAATAATTCTTCTAAAATGAGCATTTTTATCAAACTTGTATTATTTAGGTTCAGTAATTTCACTTTAATGACAATTAATAGGTCCTTTTCATTGCCATTAAAGTGAAATAACTGAACATAAACATACAAGCTTGATAAAAATAATCAAACTAAAAGAAAATTCCAGATGGCACTTAGAGGCTTTTACATTAAGTATTCATATATATGTGTGTGTGTGTGTGTATATATATATATATATATACACACACACACATATAAGAAATGGATCATATAGGCCTACATATAATACATATAAATAATCCAACACCGAAAACAAGTGTCTTGTCGATTCAAATCGTATTCTAAAATAAACTATGAACACGTTTACAGATTGTGAGCCCTACAACGCCAATTCTTCATCTATATTTTAAAGATGGAGCTGACCTCCACCCCTCACGGTAGTCCATCCAGTCACTGATTGCGACCATGGGTGGAAAAAAAGGACATCGAGGTGCTGGTGTTCTAGCTACATATCACATAGAGCTTAATTTTTTACAAATTATTTACTTTAAATTTAGGTAGGAAAAATTAATGTGGAAATCCAAAAATTGCCCAGGGTGTAAAGTTCTCATCTTGTACACATGCTTTTAAAGAAACAGATTTTAAATTATTTTAAAGTGATGCCCAACAAATGATTGTTAGTAAGATTGTAGTAGATCTTTAGAAACCTGTGAAGGTTACCTTACTGAAGCTGCTGACGTTGATTTTCTTCCCTCAAGATGACACTTTAATAAAAAAAGTTTTACTTTTTTTTACTAAAAACTTTTGCTTTTGGTGGTGCTTTAAGCTATATTATACTACTTTGTGCCAAAGTTTTGTGATTTTGTTTTAAACTTTTGTATTCTGTATCCATTTAAAAGTTAAATAATATACACAAATAAAGCAAATACATTTTAAAGGTGTCTGGGGTGTGTGGATATTTCTCTTCAGTGTGGCACTATTTTTCAGATATACCTGCAATTTGCTTTTCAAAAAAAAAAGAAAAGAAAAAACATCTGGAATCTGTCACAAAATAAGTGCACACACAACACCCTTTAAAAATATGAATTACTCCATGCCACATATTAAATACTTTACAACTGACAATCTAACTACTGTAAATCCCTGGGAATTAAGTGTTTTGTAATAAAACTTGCTAAAACAGCATTACAAAATGAACTTACTAACAAATAAATGGAAAGAGAGTGTGTAACATTTGTTTTCTTTATTATCATTTTTTTTTAGCAATTTCTAAAAGCTGAAGGAATCTTTCCTCTCTCTCGTCGCTCTTTCTTTTCTTTCCTCCCTTTCATTAGCCACTCTCCACTCTACAAGAACACTGTGTGGTCATCAGCCCCTGCAAAATCAACACAGAATTTAACATTAGTGATGAACCATGGTCAATCTATATTATTAAATTAATATTAATGTTGGACAAGTTGAGGTACACTTGATTACAGTAGCTTGCTTTGTAGCCAACACATTTTACATATCAACACTGGTAAAGAAATAAAACCGTTGTAAAATTAAAAAAGAAAAGTTTTGTAACCCTCTCATTTAACTGAGAAACAACGTCGTTGTTTAAATAAAACAGTGTTAACTGACAGACATTAACTCGTTCTGTTCGGCAATAATAATAATGATAAAATTGTCATTTTGCAGCCAATTCACAAACTTGTACCCTCAATTTACATTATTTAAACTTTTAACAAGTCAATCGTTTACTTGTATGATGTTAAACGAATACAATTTAACCACAAATAAACAAAAAGTGTGTTGTAAAGTACTTACACTTGAAAACAGCCGCGTCTCCGTTTTCCGCCATTTTCAAATATAACGACGACAACTCCTCTCCCGTGGCATCATGGGATAGTAAAGTGTCCATCGTATGCACACTTCAGAATCTCGCCGGATGTAGTAGGTCATCCGGGTACTTCTCGCCTACTGTTTTTCGAATTCTATGATTTCGGACATACTACCAGAGAATGTCTAATATGGCGAGAAGTTTCACTCTCAGTAAACTTCCGGCTTCTGAACTGGTTGCAGTTCCACTCTGATTCCATATGAGGGCGCTCACAGGACGAGTGCAGAATGAATGGAGGTCTATGGCGCTATACCAATAAAAATCCACTTTTCTCAGGATATAATTTTTTTTCTAGTAATTTGAATGTTGTATTCGAAAGGAGATGCAAATAAATTACACATTGCTGGGTGTTAGATTTTTTTGAGTCACTTATTTGCTTTAAAAAGTCTTTTAAAGTGTCAATGACGTCATACACATGTACGACCAGAGATACTGCTTCACGGCAATCCTTCAGTCACTCTGGTGCGTTCGTGCTCTGCACTTTCTTTTCACTCGAGGCATCGACAACACAGCTGACACAGGTAAACACACGTGCTAGAAGAGTTTTTGTTTTGTTTGTTTCTGGTCCCGCTGCGGATGACACTATGCCATCAAGCGGTATCTCTGGTCGTAATCAGTCCTTCACTGACCAATCAGCGTTCATTAGCAGAATGCTAGCGTGTTATGGGCAACAACAACTCAACCTGTAAGAAATCAAAAGGACATAAGTACTCGTTTATTCAACTTTCGACCTAAAACCCATGTTGAACTTGCAAAATCTACAATCAGATCTGAGATTTCTCAACGACAATCGGGTGAGAGAGACAAATTTAGCCGTCTAGCCCCATAGACTCCCATTCATTCTGCACTCATGGGCGATCACCCCCAGTGGAACTCTGGTGGAACTACAACCAAAATTCGGCACAATAGGACTTAATAGGGAGTGGGCAGGCTCTCCGTAGACGGGCTCTGATACTACTCTGCTCGCGTACTGTTTTTCGCATACTATATAGTAGGGAAGTATTCGATTTCGGACGCAGCCTAGGTACTTTATAGCCAGATCTCGTTGAGTATGAATGCGAGCCGGTGTGGTATAGTATTCTGTACCCGTATAGTATTCTGTAACCCTGAGGACCCAGTTAGTATGCCAGTAGTATGCCTGATCCAGAGCCATATAGAGAGAGAGTTGCGACAACTCCATTGACAACAATGGAACGCTTTTTTTACAGCAATGGCGGCTCGTAGAGCCTCTCAATAGTTCCCGGAAGTAACAACAGCAGAGCGGTAGAACAGACCGTTTGTGATGCACTTTTAAAAGGTAAGACGTTTAAAGAATAAGATTGTATATTATCAGTACATCTGAATCAAATAAACTTGTGTTTTAAAGCATGCTAGTTGATTCCGAAGCACTCCCTGGAACTATCTGAGGTCTACGCGAATCACGTGACAACTAAGCATTTTGAACTTCCGTTGTCGCAACTTTCTCTCTATGGCTCTGGCCTGATCTAAATCTGTTCTCGCGATAACTTGTAGCTAACGTGAGCTGTTTAAGTGTTATTATGTGGTAGCTTTATGTAGAATGCTAAATCCCGCTGCTATATGCAAGGTAAGATTGAATTAAATTTTATATTGTATATGTAAATTGTGTATATTCTATAGCTAATATTTAAAATCTCAAGTTGCGTCAATAGCAGGAGAAAGACCGCGAAATTTAAAAATACTACTCTTATTGTGTCACGAAATGTAGTTTTAAGAGTTTTTCAGTCGAGAATGTAGTTATTTTAATCTCAAATATGTTGTTTGTTTATACAGATAGCGCCTATTTCAAATTTTGATCTGACGTTTTCGGAGATGTGAGATCCAAGGGATCACCGGGCGCTCAGCGCTCACGTATCCCGCCTGGCAGAGTCTTATCTCGGCTAGAGCTGCTGACGTCTGCCGCTGAGTCTAGTGGAGTGGTTAAACATGAGATATAATTCGTCTTGTGTAGGCTATGTCTAACGGACGATCTTTGATCTCATTAATCTATCATTTTCGTTTTGGCGGGGGGCAAAGTTTAGTTTTATAACTTTATATAACGTTAAATTGTTTAGGCTATTTATCTTTAACGTTGTGCCTGCTGACTTATGTTTGACTGAATCGTTTAATTACTTTATTTCTTGACTTGTATGGCTACTTATACTTTCATTATTGCTATTATTGATCAATAAAACTGAAATTTAACAAAAAGAGACAGGGTTGTGGCATTTTATTTTATATAGCCTATGTAAGAATATTTTAATATATAGATAATATGATATCACCAACACGGCATGTATTTTTCTTTTCATGTATGGGAAGTATTTCAGAGTATGTTGTCTTGAAATAAATCAAGCATCACTGACAAAGGCTCAAAAGAGACCATGACTTTCTAAAAGATCTTTTAAATATAGATTGTTTGTGTTTTTGTTTTACTTTTAGGACTGGAGAACATCTGGTAATGAGATGTCACTTTTTTCTGTTTGTTAAATGCTTAGTTAGGGTTGGGATCTCTGCAAAGGAATACCTTCTCACATACTAGAGTATGTTTGTTTAAAGCTGCTTTGTATTGTGTATTTTAAAAAGCTCTATAAATGTCCTAAAACAATGTGCATTTTGCTTGTAGTTTTGTGTTAATAAAAATGTAATATATTACATTTCATAATTCAGTTGAATTCATTATGTATTGTATTGTGTAATTTAATTAAATTTTTATATAAGTTTTGGTTCTCTCATTTTATTACATTAAATGTTATTGTGTTGTATGATGTTCTGTATTAAGAATTAATTATGACATAAATCATATGCATTAGTACACAAATGACATGCTTGTAATAAAAAAGCAATTTATGCCCCATTGCTGAATAACAAATAACGTTGTCACAAAACATACTTTAAAAATACTTTAAAAATGTTATTTCTTTCAAATAAAAGATTATTATATGAATTAAGGGGTTTGATTAATTACATTAAAAATTGTGATTCCATAATTTTATTATACTGTTCTTTAGTCAAGGCTAGATTTTATATTTTATATTTATTTATAACCCACAACACACCCACTAGCATTCTGTAATTTATTTAAATGTCTAAACTGTTAATACGAAAAATAGTAATATACACAAATAAGCATTATTTTAATAAATAAAAGTGTCAAAAATAATTACATAATTATAATTGCATTACGAATGGCTGTGAATATGGTAAGGCAGTATCAGTGCAGTATAAGCTCAGGTAAAGCTCATAGCACGAATCACGATCATCGGATAACGTTATCTGTATGCTATGCTATTATCTAAGCTAACTAAAAAACACTACCAACGAGAAATGTTTAATTTCACAATCTATAGCTTCGGTTAAATACTAGTATATGAACCGTATAATTTAAAATACATTAAATACATTAATGATTCGTTATAACGTAGTACAAACGTCTTCTATAATAAAGTGATTTTGTATGATTTGTAACCAGGCACTAAAGCGATTACCCATAAAACGGGCTTTGAACCAATCGGATTGCTTGGGTCCTCAGCCCGGACCCATTACTATACGGGTACAGAATACTATACCACACCGGCCGCGTGCCACCATCTTGTAGCAGAACTTCACCTGCTGTTAGCATCCCATTGACTCCCATTCATTTTGGCGTCACTTTGACAGCGAATAACTTTACATCTGAGGCGTTTGAAGACTCCATTTGTCCATTATTTATTTCTAAAGAAACACGACAATGTATAAAAGGCTCCATTACCTTGTATCTTACGTTATGGCCCCGTAGAAGCAGTTTTTGTAAAAGTAGGCTAACGATTGCGTCATAACCACGCGACTCTCTGTCGCACAGTAGAGAGATTACCGTATGGACGGGAGGAGAAGCTCGCAGGCAATCGGGGGGACGTGGAGGCAAAATGACAATATAATTAATCAGAATACCTAGCAAAAGTGTCTCCTGCTCCAGCTCATGGACAGCTCCTACTCACACTCTCCGTCTCTGTGAGTTTCGGAAGGGAATGATTCAGATTTCTCTTGGCACAGCTACTAGAAGACAGACGGGTTACTCACGTGGTCCGTGTAACGCTTTGCTCTGTTTGAGTCTGCGCGTCAGGAAAGGAAGTGCTAAGAAATCGCTAAAAATGGGCTTCACTTGTCTCAATTGAGATCCAATGAGATGACTCTGTCCACTTCTTATACTGTCTATGGAGGAAACTGATGTGAGGCGTCACGTGAGAGCGTGAATGCGTGAGAGTTGGCAGCTATGGGCTTAGCAGACAAATCAAATGAAAAACTAAACAGTGCGAGCGAGGCTACATTAGTCACATTAGAACATGAAGATGTAGATTGTGTTTGGATAATTACGTATCTCATTTATCTGAGGCAAATTAAACCAAATACTCACGTATGCTGGATAAAGAATTAGACAGCACAATGAGCCCATCGGGCGGCTGAATTTAAAAGACGGATTTTGCTAGCGGGTTTCCATGGTGACGTCGCTGGTGGGCGGGTGCTGAACCAGAGAACGCAGGGATTAATGCATTATGACGTCTGATAATCCCGCGCAGTGCCGGCCTGTGGGGTTGTGGGGCCAAGATCATGAAAATTGGCCCCACTGGAGTAAAAAACTCATTACAATTTTATGAAGGAAGAGAAAGCACATGAGACGACAATTTCAATATTTAACTTTATAAATGTGTATTAAGTGTATAGCATTCAACATACATATGAAAAAATATTTACATGAAACTCAAAACAAATATATATATATGAATTGTACATAAAAAAAATGATATATATGAAGAGTTCAGGTGCAAAAGTCTCTAAGTGCCATCTGAAATTTTCTTCTAAAATGATCATTTTTATCAAGCTTGTATATTTAAGTTCAGTAATTTCACTTAAATGATAATAGGTCATTTTCATTGCCATTTAAGTGAAATTACTTAAAAATGATCATTCTAGAAGAAAATTTCAGATGGCACTTAGAGACTTTTGCACCTGAACTCTTCATACACTACCGTTCAAAAGTTTGGGGTCAGTAAGAATTTTAGGAATTGTTAAGAATTCTATTCAAGGATGAGTTAAACTGATCAAAAGTTACAGTAAAGACATTTATAATGTTAGAAAATATTCTATTTTAAATAAATGCTGTTCTTTTGAACTTTCTATTCATCAAAGCATCATGAAATAAAAATGTAAACAACTGTTTTCAACATTGACAATAATAATGAATGTTTCTTGATCATCAAATCATCATATTAGAGTGATTTCTGAAGGATCATGTGACACTGAAGACTGGAGTAATGATGCTGAAAATTCAGCTTTGATCACAGGAATAAATTACACTTTACTGTATATTCACATGGAAAACAGATGATTTACATTGGAATAATATTTCACAGTATTACTGTTTTTGTTTGTATTTTTAATAATAATAATTAATAATTTGTTACATTTATATAGCGCTTTATCTGAGACCTCAAAGCGCTTTACATAGAAGGGGGGAATCTCCTCATATTGCGCCAGAACGCCCGCCACACACCAGCTTACTGGTGGAGAGGAGACAGTGATGAAGCCAATCAGCATATGAGGAATGATTAATCAAATAAATGCAGTCTTGGTGAGCAGAAGATACTTCTTTTAAAAACATTAAAAAAAACTTACCGATCTAAAACTTTTGACCGGTAGTGTATAAAAAAGAATTAGGCTGTGTATAAAAGTGTAACATTCAACGTACATATGAAAAAATATTTACATGAATTTAAACAAACAAGAGTGCAAGTGAGTTTGAAAAATGAAACTAAACATATATATACATGAAACACAAATAAAATAAATAAATTGTACATAAAAAGTAAATCAAATAAAAAATAAATAAATGATATAATAAAATATAAGGCTACAGATTTAGATTTTTACTTTGCGTGACTTCTTTGCTGCAAAGTCGTCAATCACCTCATCATATGACACAGTCTCGCATGTTTGGTGGTTGATGCTCAGAATAGCAAGTCCTGATAAGCGCTCCTGGGCCATTGTGGATCTCAGGTGTGTGTGGATTAGTTTGAGCTTTGAAGAGCTTCTTTCTGCACTGGCTACAGTAACAGGTAATGCGATTCGAAGAGCGGTCCAGAGATTGGGGTGAATTTCTCAAGAGCAAGTTCCCTTCCACTGATGTCTGCATCTTTGTTTGTCGATAGAGTTTCACTAAGTGTCTCACATTGTGCTCCCAATTCACTAGTGTCAGACTCTTGAAGTTGAGGAGCACGCTGAACTTGTCTCTCACTTCACTGAAACTGACAAACCGGTCTTCAACAGAAGATTTGACAGCATCTACAACGGTGTAAAAGAATGCCACTTCTAGCATCTTCAACGCACCCATGAATGGTTCATCATGAGCTTCATAGGCGAAGTGTTTCTGCCTCAGTGTGGCTTCTACACTCATGGCATCACAGATGTCTTTGGCTGTTGCTTGAGCTGCTGCAAAACCAGTGACTCTGTAGTCGGTGAGGGACCTCTGTATCTTATTGAGAAGATCAACAGCTACATCTAACGGCATGTCAGGTGACTGCATCAGCTTGTTTGCATGATGGACAGAGGAAGGAATGTCGTACCACACCACAGAGCAAATGGAGAAGCGGGATGAGCCCACTTCAGTTCTGATGTTTCCATCCGTGGCCTTGTCCCTCAGTTCCTAGAGAGCTTCCCTTACCTCTGAGGCCTGATAGCGCAGAGCCTCTACGCTTCTAATCCTGCTCGCCCATCTTGTTTCTGTCCAGCCCTTTACACTGATCTCAACATGTGTTTTAAGTATTGCCCACCTTTGAGGAGCTGCTGAAAAAAGGTAGTAGATTTTCTGGAGGTATCCAAAATAACTCATTGCATCTGAAGAAGCTTTGGCTGCTTCACCACAACCAGATTTAGTGTGTGTGTGTGTGCACCACATGGCACAGAAAAAGCACGAGGATTCTTCTTCAACAGCCTTGCCTGGACACCCTTGTGTTTACCTTTCATGTTAGATCCATTGCCATACGCTTGACCTCTGCAATCATCAAACTGGAGATTGTGTTCCTCCAGCTTTTCGAGAATCAGCTTTGACAAGCATTCACCAGCGGTCGCTTCAGCTACAAGGAAACCAATGAAATGCTCCTTGATCTCTGGAACGTCATTGAGACCGACTGTCCGTAAGACAACAGACATGTGCTCCTGGTGGCTTACATCAGGAGTGCAATCCAGTATGATTGAGAAGTATTCAGCAGCTTTAATGTCTGTCACTATTTTGTCTATTACTTTGCCACTCATTGCTGAAATTAACTCATTCTGAATGGTCTTCCCCAAGTAATGTGGTTGCTTGCCAGCAGCACGTTGTGCCCTTGCTATATGTTGCTGCATTACAGGATCAAACTTAGCCAAGAGTTCCACCTCTTTTAAAAAGTGACCATTGTTTGGCTGAGACAGTGTGTCACTTGATCCTCTCAATGCCAGGTTTCTGCGTGAAAGGGACTGGATTATGGCCACTAAGCGGGTAAGAACGTCCCTCCAGCGCCTCTTCTCAAACTCCAGAAGTGACATTTCCTGCACGTCTACCGTTTCCCCCTTTTCCAGACGCATCTCTAACTCCTTCCATGCTGCCAGATGTTTGATGTGGTCAGGCAGGGCCGTCGCTAGTGGGGTGAAAGGTGGTGACAATTATAGGGGCCCCACAAAATCCAGCAGTTATACTATATAGGCCCCTGTTGTATAAATAATTATAATATTTATATTAGTTGTATGCCTGAGATTTAAATGAAAACCAGAAAAACATGCAATTTGGTTAAATATTTTTTCCAAATATCTGCTTCTCTTACCTCCCTAAAAATGGTTTAGTCCGATCTAAAGTATTTATTAATTATTCAGTCAGTGACAAACATCAGATGGACCCAATAAAATAGTAAGTCCCGCCCCAGCTCGTGAACAGAACCAATCAGAGTTGAGGCGGCAGTGCCTGAAGTTAACGATGAACTTGGTGGAAGAGCAGGAGACTGACTGACTGAAAATTTCGGGGAAAAGAAAACATAAATCAAGGCACCAGAAACGCCATGAACAGAAGGAGAGGGAGGCCAGGAGAGTTGTGGTATCCCAGTCGATCAAGACGTTCTTAAAGACAGGTTGCATTGTTATTTCGCTGGGAATAAGAAAACTACCGTCGACTAAAGCCTGCCGGCCGGGTACTGTCCCTCTTCATTAGCCTATCGGTGCGCACCACAATCCACCGAATGATTACATCGGTCAAAATTCCTCTTTTTACACTGATGTACATAGAGTTAAAACATTTACACGAGTCATGACGCATTGCATTATGCACCTGACCTGCCGGCTGATGAAGTATTTATTACATCAAGAAAACACGAATACAACACACTGCACTTGGATGAATACATTTATTAGCTTTATTTAATAATATATTACCAGTTCCATATTATCTTTATTAAAAAATAAGACAATAAATGATTTTATTTTTTAAATTTGACTGCATTCTTGTCCATTTCTAAATGTTTACTTTTTGATTTATGAATTATAACAGACTGATGGGGAAAAAAACATTATTTTGCTGTTACTTTTTTAAAATTGGTTTTATTATTATTCAACAATTTCTTGCTTTTTGTTAGTTTTTATTAGTTGTAATTTTTATATAAACATTTAACTTTTAAAATAAAGGTTTTACAACAACATCACCATCTTCTGTTATATTTGGGCCTCCATGCTCATCTATTTACAGTATATGATATTGGTGGAGGGGGCCACATCAGTATATTTTCAGGGGGCCCGAATCCTCTAGCTACGGCCCTGTGTTCAGGTGAGTTCTCGTGGGTGTGTAAAAGGGATGGGGCATTTTTCCAGTCATTTAATCCACTTCTGATTAAGTTGTACTCTTTTACAGAAAACAATTTACAGCAAAAGCAGAAGAGTGCATTGCTTTTAGGTGAATAGCTTAGCCAGCTTCTCCTAATTTGCTCACCATTTACCAAAGTCCTGTAAAAGTAGTGTTGGTGACATGATCTACCATCTTCTCTTCTGGGAAATGTAAAGTCAGATTTTGGTTGCATTGGACCTCTGTTCACTAAATCTGATCTCATTGCACCTGAGAAGACAGAAGGCCAGTGAGCTGGGTCAAGAGGTGGAGCGTGCTGGACTTTAGCTGGAGCATCTGCAGAAGTTCCTCAGTTGGAGGAGTCTCTTTAGCTTGGGAATCAGATGGATGGGATTCTGAAGACTGAGGATTTGCCTCAGGAGGATCAGCAGATGACCCTTACATATTAAATATACATTAACAGAAATTAATGGACAGTGTAAAGGCTGTACTGAGTCTGTGACTGTCGCTGCAGCTGTGTGTACACTAAGAGATTTCAGCAAAGCCCCTAGTACATAAAAGACAGAAAGCACACATGTAAAACATTAAGCATATAAAATAAAGCATAAATTAAAGGTGTTTTTGTAAATGCATAAGATACTGTTACAATTATGCATAATGACTAGAAATGCAGTACTACATATCATCTTAAGGCCTTTATGATGATCACAATAACAAAAATGTTTTGCATTATTTAGAAATTTTATGGTGGGTTAAATATGAATTTGGAAAGAGGGAGAAACCTGTTTTTAGCGGGGAGGGAGAATGGGTTAGGACTGCATGATAATAATGAAACTGATAATCACGATTATTTTGCTCAAAATTATAATCGTGATTATTAATGACCATTATTCTCAGTTGAGAAATTGCAGAGAAAAAGACAGTTGAGTTAACGTAAATTAATTGCATAATTAGCATATCAAAATGGGTAAAACGGCCATTTTGCGTGCTCTTTACAACCTACCCTTCACCTAGGCCTGAGATGGCCGCCTTAATTTAAACAACTACGATAACTTCATCAGAGGATAAGAATCTATACAAAATGCATGGGTAATAAAGGGATGCAAACACATGTATGGTCAAAAGAGAGAGAGGGTATCGAAGCCCTCGCCCCGCGGCAAATATCCAGATACTTACATAATTGTGATGAATTTAATCCTTTGTAAGTTATTATTTTGCAGTGTAAGATTACAGTTAACACTTTTAAATATTACATAAATGTATTATGTATTTTTATTAAACTTAGTGAGTGTATAAATCAGCAGCAAAAAGTAATTCTTGAAAAAATCTGCACAGTAATTTTATAAAAACTACACATGTTAATAAAAGCAAATTACTATTAGTACTCTTATAAAATTCAATCAGGCCTATCAAATACATTTCACAATTTTATATTTATATATGAATGTCAAGAATTGAATTGAATCGAATCAAGAATTGAATTGAAGAATTGAATCAAGAAGTGTGTATATTTAGCCTACACTACACTACACTACACAGAAATAATATACAATTAAATTATGCTTATTTTAAATGTATTCTGCAGGCTAGGTATAACAAAATATAGGCTTTTAATAATCTTTCAGTGCGCGAAACCATGAACGCTTCAAAACAGAGCGCAAAAGCGCGTATGCGCAGCGCGGGCGCAGAATGATGTGCTCAAAGCAACATGGAGTCACAGTGCGCAGCGCTGCACAAGTGCGCATTTAAAAGTTCACGGCACAAAGCGAAGAAATGACGAGCGCACAAATCCTAGTGTATATCTGTCCAACAGTTTATTGATCATTTGTTTCTTCACAGTTTTAAATTCCAGTTGTTGTGCGTTTGATGCCGATTTATAGTCCTTGTGATGTGTGTGATCTAACAGGCACACGGACCGTATAGAGTCGTTAAAAACAGCAACAACATAAAATACAAATACACAAAATAAAGTCATTTTATGCAAATCCACAGCCTTTTATCTACAGATTAAGCATTATAATGTGAATATATCATTGGAGAGAGTTTTACCATGCATGCTGCTGTAACCGGACGAGGCGCGCGCGCTGTTTGAATAACGTTACTGAATGGAGAATGATTGACAGCCGCAGAGGAGGAAAAACGAGTTTCCGTAAACGTTAATTTAATGATGTAAATAGACTTCTGTCCCTCACATTAAGCTGTGTAATGGCTTCAGATGACTCTGTGAAATTATAATCAGACCCTCTCAGTCTCAGACCCAAGTCACCCAAACTGACGTAAAAAAAGCGGGAGGCGCCGAAAAGCGCGCCGTTTGCATCCCTGTGTGTGTGTGGCCCAATTTTTCCATGTCTGTCTGTCTGTGATCATGGGCATTATTACATTTATTATTATTAAAACTAATAATACAGCAATAAATAACGTACTATTTATAGAAGTCAGAAGAACATACCTTTACTTTGAGCTTGTCTTTCGATCATCTCTTTTCCTCTTACTTTTTTCAGCTCCAGAAAGATGGCGTTTGGATGACATTACCACAGCTTAACATCGATTGCGATTCTTATTTCTTATTTAACTAAAAATAGCATTGGTGTTGACTCTGACTAGATTTCGTGACGTTGTGACCGTAGAGAGTATAAACGGTTGTGACAGACAAGAGGCAATCCAAATGTGAAGTCGATATTACCGTAGAGATTATAATATTTGGTATGCATATTTGACAGCACATTTTTTTTGTCATGCAAAATGCCTAATATAGGCCTAAGCAATTAAGCATTATTAAGGAGTAAGAGCGCCACAAATAAAAATAAAAAGTTTGTCTCTTGTTTCTAAATGAGCACTTTGGAGAGAAGTGTGGTGGAATCCGTGTGTGTGAATACTGTGATAATTATGGTACTCGAGGTCTCCCACTATATCACGGGCGGTATTATGCAAATTGGGGTGTGACGTGCTACTGTGTATATTTCTTATGTTTTCGTATTTTATTCAATCTATTCTTATGTATTTATTATCTTTTTCGGAAATTTGTCATGTATGAACTGTTATGATGAGACGTATTGTGTGTGGTCTCTCTCTCTCTCTCTCTCTCTCTCTCTCTCTCTCTCTCTCTCTCTCTCTCTCGCTCTGTCACTCATGTAGGTTGCACCTCCCTAATTATATGGCGTTATATATGTGCTTGAATCCTGAGCGAGTAATTGTAAGTTTTGAGCACAGAGAACTATATTTTGCAAGCACATTACATTATATTTTGAACAGAAATTAACAATCGCAAAAAAAAAAAATTAGTTTCAGCAAAGAAAAAAACGATTCCGTGCTCAATAAATGTATTTGCTTGTTTGCTATTATCCATATTAACGTGCAATAATAACCCCTCTCACGCAGTTTACTCAGGTGCTCTCTCACAAACCTATTCTCTGCGCTCCTGTCAAGTCCCCCTCTCTCTCTCTCTCTCTCTCTCTCTCTCTCTCTCTCTCTCTCTCTCTCTCTCTCTCAACCTCTTAATTCTGTGCGCGCTCAACTCTTGACACACACGCTCAGGGCCGTTTGAAGGAATTTGGGGGCCCCAAGCAAAATGGACATGGAGCCCCCCCCCCCCCATATAATATGTAACCATATTCCGTCCGTTCGAAAAAAAGAGTTGCACTAGCCTAACTGTTTGTTACAAGCAGCATTTGCCGTCAGGTAGGTAGCTAACATAAACATATTTTTTCTAGCCTACTTGCTGCAAAATTACACTATTTGTACAAGACAAGTGGAGCTAATTTGTCCACTGTAATTTATCACTTACCACTATCTTTAGGGGTGGAACAAAATTCACAGTTCGGTTCAATACGATACTCATGTGTTACGGTTTGGTATGTTTTCGATACAGCAAAAAAAAAGAAATGCCAATTTCCTTGATTTATTTATTTTTCTTCTTTTTTTTAATTAAAACTAGCATCATAAAATATGATTTATTTTTACTTTGAGCAATTCTGGAGCTATAATTGACTCTTCTTAGGAGCATATAAAACAAAACAGCTCCTTGGAAAAAATTAAATGTAATTGTATTTATGTATTGTAGTAGTTATAAACAAATGTTTATTTTAGTTAAGATTAACATTTGCATTGTATTCATAATGTCAAAATAAAACCGACGTAATGTTACTTGAAGGCATTATAGTCTACTATTCCTGCCAAACTATGTGAATGTTTCTCACTAGATCTCGCAGCGATGTTATTACTTCTGTGGCGAATTCAAATGCTTTCTTTACTGGATCTCTTATTAGCGCTGTGTAGTAACATAGTAACAGTGTCGCATGATCATGATTGGCTCGCGCTGCACTGGTCCAAACTGATAAACAACGGTCCTTCAACCACACAATAACGAGCAGTTTCGTTCCGCTTACAATACGTTTGCCATTTGATGTTGGGCAATGTTGTGGTCGCGCCGGCGTCTCTACATTATGAGCGCGCTTGCCACGCGCCTACATTTGAAATAACGAAATTTTGGTCGGCAGGAAAAATGATCCAAGTCCAACGAACCGTTCGGTTTGAACACGCGTACCGAACGGTTCAATACGAATACGTGTATCGTTACACCCCTACTTACCACTATCTTGTTTTTTCTTATCCTCTTATTCCTTTATCTTCATTATTTTCTGGCTTCCTGAAGCATAATTCCGCTTCATGATGACTGCCGAGGAGTTTTTGTATTTTGCCGGCAGCAGAGATCGCGTGATTGGCTGGCTGCTGTCAGCGACTACTGAGGGGGGCCCCCTTGAGGGGGATCCCGATAACAGTGTCATTGCACTTTACTGCATTGACTATCAAAGGGGCGCTCACACAGTTTGTCGTTGCATTTTATTCTTAACCAGTCGTTGTCTTGGGGCCCCAGGCCAGCTCGGGGCCCCAAGCAATTGCTTGGTTTGCCTGTCTTGTCGCGACGGGCCAGCACACGCTCGCTCAACTTGCAACAGCGTTACAATTGTGCCACAAAATCAACCAATCAGAAAATTAAAGGTCAATTGTGATTGGCTGTTGGTCTCCAATCACCACGCAGCACAAAGAAGACGAAAAAGGAATTTAATGGATAGATGTCTAACGTTACTCTAGCCACCATCAAACATGACAGAGTCTAATGGTGAAAACGGCAGTCCTCTGATGAGTTAAAGGAGAAGTTCACTTTCAAAAAAACTTTTGCTGATAATTTACTCACCCCCATGTCATCCAAGATGTCCATGTCTTTCTTTCTTCAGTCGCAAAGAAATTAAGGTTTTTGATGAAAACATTCCAGGATTTCCCCCCATGTAATGGATTCTATTGGGACCCAAACGGTAGAAGGTCCAAATGACAGTTTAAGTGCAGCTTCAAAGGGCTTTAAACGATACCAGACGATGAATAAGGGTCTTATCTAGCGAAACGATCGGTCATTTCCAAAATAAATAAAAAAGTTTAAGTTTTATAAGCACAAACGCTCGCCTTGCTCTGTTCTGTGATGCGCGTTCGTGACGTCACGTAATACGCAATTACGTTGAAAAGGTCACACTTGACGTGTTTACAAATGTGCAGAAGGAGGACCATATACACATTTTCAAATGTATTTGTGTCAGTTTATCGTTTAAAATGCCCATTTCGTGTGCGTATCCTGGGTGTTTTAATATTAAAAAGCCAAAAAGAACATTTTCTTCAGGACAGAAATTTTTCAAGCGTGACCTTTTCAACGTAATTGCGTATTACGTGACGTCACGAACGCGCATCACAGAACAGAGCAAGGCGAACATTTGTGCTTATAAAACTTAAACTTTTTTATTTATTTTGGAAATGACCGATCGTTTCGCTAGATAAGACCCTTATTCATCATCTGGTATCGTTTAAAGCCCTTTGAAGCTGCACTGAAACTGTCATTTGGACCTTCTACCGTTTGGGTCCCAATAGAATCCATTACATGGGGGGAAATCCTGGAATGTTTTCATCAAAAACCTTAATTTCTTTGCGACTGAAGAAAGAAAGACATGGACATCTTGGATGACATGGGGGTGAGTAAATTATCAGCAAAAGTTTTTTTGAAAGTGAACTTCTCCTTTAATGCTTGCAGTACACATGAAGACATGCAAGGGAAAACTTATGGAGCGAAATATGTGCCATAATTAAACAAACAAATCCAGCATTTTGCAAACAAACTCGATCCGCTTTGCAAAGGAAAACTTGACTCGCAAACAAACTCGATCCGCTTTGCAAAGGAAAACTTGACTCGCAAACAAACAGAGAGCAATGTTCAAATACAAAGGTCAATTTGAGCGAAAACGTAGTGGAGTAATATTGTGTTTCACAAATATAAATAAATGAGCCTGAATGATATTTCACAAATAAATACAAACCATCCTACAAATTGTATGTAACCTTTGAACAAATACCAAATCTAATGCATACAAATGCATACCTGTCTGTATGAGATCTCTCCGCTCGATTTTCTCACAAATGTGTCCAGGCAGATTTTCTCACAAATGCAGTTGAGTAACTTCCTCTTCCACAACAGTAGATGGCGCTAAGCTAGGGGATTAGTTTAGCTACTCTCCCAGGAGAAGCACTGAAACGCGTGGTTGCCTGCTGCGTACAGCCTACAGCTGAGGAAAATGAGCGGTGAACAGGGGAGTTTCTGTCTTACAATATCTAATTAACCTTTTGAGGTTTTGACAATGCCAACCCGAAAACAATAATTTAAAGATATTGTGACCGATCAGTGCAAAATCAGTAACGTTAGTGACAAACATGGCTGAAAACATTTAAGCTAGGGAGGTTTTTCTCCATAAAAATCCATCTATCAATCAATCCATCCATCCATCCCTTTTATCCACTTAGGGTCACGGGGATATAAAAAATATATACTTTTATATTATTTGTACATATGATGATGAAATTGTTTTTGCAGAGAACATTTTAAATAATGCAGGGGGTATAACGTTATCAATATTTTTTGTCACAATATTTTACAATACAAAATTGCAACAGTATAGTGGATAGCAGCAATATGCAGTAAAGAGTCATTTATGAAGTTTAGACGTTTAGTTTTGTGTCAGATATGTTAATGTTACATCAAATATGGTAAACCAAGAAGGTACCGACCAAATATAGCCTAAGTTCACCTCTAATGTAATATCAAATATAGTACTTTAATAATCAGTATTAATGAGTTGCCATATGTGTGAATTTATAATAACAAAATACCATTTTAACTCTATTTTGAATTTAAAGTATTGTCAGTGTATTGTACTGTATTGCAAGATCAGTATCGTGTATCAAACTCAATAGGCTATGTGCACAAGCGTCGCGACGAACTTCCGCTATTGTCAGTTGTCGGCATATCAGTTTCCGGTTTACGGCCGCTTCATCGGCATCCGCTGTAAACAAACAAGATGAGTGCTGCTGTTGAACGAAATAAAGAGATACTACTATGTGCGTGACACATCTAAGTTTCTAAGAACTGTAGGTGGATCTTACGGCCGTTTCCCACATACTCCGTGTGCAGTGTGTGTGTGTGTGTGTGTGTGTGTGTGTGCGGTGCAGGAGCAGCACGCGCTATATAGTGCTTCATGATGCGTTTGCAGTGAAAAACTGATTCACGGCTGTACCACAAACACTTACTATTTTTATTTAAATCCAGAAGTTACGCTGCAACTTTTATTTAATAAAATGTTTTTTCAGCATTGCGATTCTCTTTGTACACATATAACCTACACTCTTTAATGGACGCATGCACGTTTAAACACAAATTTAAACAACGTAGGGCTATTATTCCATGCATTACTTATTAAGTTGCTCAAGCAAGTGGTCAAATATTTAACTGTAAATTGACAAAAACAGCCGACTCTCACGCCTTTTCTTTTCTTTTCCATTTAAATTTTAATAAAATAAATCTTGCATGTCACAAAGAACTTGTTTTTCCACCTCCACGAATGAGACTACAATTTATTTAATTAAACTCATTTATGGTGAAATTACTACATTTTCATGTCAATCTTTGTTAATTTTGACCACGAAACATGCGCTGTCACTTCAATTCAGCGTTTGCAGCACAGCAGAAATAGACTCGGTGCGGAAACGATCTAGATAAATTGTAATTTGTCAATAAATTGTAGTAATCTCACCATAAATGCATTTAATTCTATAGGCCTACTACTATTTTTCACAGTCATCTTTTTACTTTTAGAAGACCGGGGTAAAGCAAGGTAAACTACAATTTACTTCAACAAGGCGACATAATGATCAACACTCTCATTCGTGGAGGTGGAAAAACAAGTTCTTTGTGACATGCAAGATTTATTTTATTAAAATTTAAATGGAAAAGAAAAGGCATGAGAGTCGGCTGTTTTTGTCAATTTACAGTTAAATATTTGGCCACTTGCTTGAGCAACTTAATATAAGTAATGCATGGAATAATAGCCCTACGTTGTTTAAATTGTGTTTAAACGTGCATGCGTCCATTAAAGAGTGTAGGTTATATGTGTACAAAGAGAATCGCAATGCTGAAAAAAACATTTTATTAAATAAAAGTTGCAGCGTAACTTCTGGATTTTAAATAAAAATAGTAAGTGTTTGTGGTACAGCCGTGAATCAGTTTTTCACTGCAAACGCATCATGAAGCACTATAGCGCGTGCTGCTCCTGCACCGCACACACACACACACACACACACACACACGGAGTATGTGGGAAACGGCCGTAAGATCCACCTACAGTTCTTAGAAACTTAGATGTGTCACGCACATAGTAGTATCTCTTTATTTCGTTCAACAGCAGCACTCATCTTGTTTGTTTACAGCGGATGCCGATGAAGCGGCCGTAAACCGGAAACTGATATGCCGACAACTGACAATAGCGGAAGTTCGTCGCGACGCTTGTGCACATAGCCTATTGTGCGACGAGTGTATTGTTACATGCCTGAAATAATCACATTATTATTATTATTATTTATTTGTTTTCTCTTTTTTTTAATTAACAGCCAGAGTATGCACTCATTGAAAGTGCAGCAAGAAACTTGCTGTCCCTCATAACGGCAACAGCTGGTCAGGAACAGGTTCAGGGTCAGAACCAATCCCGGGGTCTGACTCTAAATCCGCCTGGCGGTCAAAATCCGGGATTGAGGCAGCCCAGCATTCATCAAGAGATGACTAGGTTACATATCATTTCTTAAATTTATATTATTGTGTTTGCAACAAATACAAGTTTTTTAAATCCTGAAAATATTGCATCTCCTTTTTTGAATACTTTCAACAGGTCCTTTCCTAGTGTGTTTAGAAAAGAAAGAACCAGCGGCAAACGCAGATTTCCTACTCCAGTGACCAAAGCTGTTGTAGCCGCCACAAAGCACACTAGTCTGCAGTTTTACTTACTCCCAGCACCAACAGATAGGACCCCACAAGCATCTCAAGAACTTAAATTGTTAATGGCAGGGTTAGGTAAACGCCATATTTCTTTACCTGGTAACAGCAACCATGCAGAGGTGAGAGTTTTTAAATTCAGTATTATTTCCAGTAAGCAGGAACAATGTATATGATGTGTGCATTCATTACATTGTGTTTCTGTAGATCACAGCATCTCTGGCAGTTGAGTATCCTAAATTGGAGAACTTAATGGGTGGATGGCTTTTATACAAGGCGTCAGGTCAGTAGTTATAATCTATTATCCCTTGTTTAACTCTTTTATGACTTTGATGTTTAACTTTTTGATGTCTCTTAATGTATCTCCATTGTTTGCATATTTTTTGTTAGCCAGTACTAATGCTGCTAGCTTAGTGCATGCATTATTTAACATAGACAATGCACATTATTCCAAATATTAATGTATTGAAGGTGGAAGTGGCCAGAGGAAACTGACAGTGATCCCACCAGAATCTGAGGGATACACAGCAAAGCTACTCAAGAGCTCCTCTAATAATGGAAGGCATATGCTTTTCATTGTTCCACTTCAGGATGAAATCGATATTTCACCACTTCCTTTTGATGCCCCAGAGTTCAGCAAAATGCCCAAATCACAGTGCAAGACATGTGGTGAAACTGTGCCATTACAAGCTCTGGCTTTGCATGTAGAGTCCTGTAGCAAGCCAGACAGTGACCAAGTAAGTCTGAAATGTTCATTAAACTGTTTTGAACTTGCATTGTTTTTGTTATTATTATTATTATTATTATTATAGAAAATATACGCTTTGATTTAATTCATTTATTTTTTCATATTCTCTGTTTAGGAGGCAGAAGAAGAATCAAGTGATTGCTTGGAAGCAAGTACACAGATTGTCTGTAAGTCTTAACGATCACATTTATTACTTCATTATAATTGCATAGATTAACACCAACTTTAAAGTAGTTATTCTTACTTTAACTATGTTTTTTATGTTTTGGTTGTGTGCTTCTGTTGAGTTGACCCTTGACCAGTCGGTTTGTTTTTATTTTAGCTTCCCCTGAAACATCTATTAAAAGTGATCCCACGAATAAAGAAGACCAATCCGCCACAAGTAAAAGCTGCCCAATATGCCAAGTTATGTTCCCTCCTGATTTTATCGAGATTCATGCCAGTGCTTGTGGAGAAAGGTTTGTACTGGAGCACAAAGAGTTTGCTATCATTCAACCAATATTTATTAGTGTTATTTACAAAGTGGGTGTATTTATGCTGGTATACATTCTGCATTTGGTTATTTATTTATTTATAAATGTATTGTTACTGGCAGTTGTGGCCTAATGGTTAGAGTGGGACTTGTAACCTGAGGGGCGCAGGTTCGAGACTCAGTAGCGTGGGGGGGGGGGAGTGAATGAACAGCTCTCTCTTCCACTCTCATTGCCCACAACTGGTAAACCCAAACTTAAGGCACCTAACCCCCAATCACTCCCCGGGCACCACTGCCTTCTGCTCTGGGTCTGTGTTCACAGTGTGTGTGTGTGAGTGTGTGTTCAATACTCACTGCTGTGTGTGTGCACATGGATGGGTGAAATGCAGAGCACAAATTCCTATATGGGACACCATACTTGGCTACCCGTCACATCACTCTTTCACTTTCATGTTATTTAGATGGCAAAATCAGTATCTTGGGGGGAAAACATGCTTTCGCCAATGTATTTTTGTTGTACAAAATTGAATTACTTTTGTCTTTCAGCCAGTGTCCTGTTTGGGATTTGTCCGGCATTGAGACAGTGGATGTTGACACCGCGGAAGAGGCTGGCCCATCAGGCATAGCTTCCCAGACTACACCCAACCACAATCTACCATCTACTTCATCAGCATCACTGTCTGACTTTACTGATGAAGCACAGGGTTTGTAGCATATTACACACATGTTTCTTTCTCTATGATCTTCATAATGTTTTCATACAAGCAGTCCTTGAAATCTTATGCTGAAAAGCATACAGGTCAAATGGTCTTGATTTTATTTAGAACCCTTCCCTGACTCTTTAAAACCACTAATGTAAAAATGTTTTGTAGATTGGAAAACTGTACAAGACCCCATTACTGCAGCTGAATTGTACAGGCGATCTGTTATGCAAGTTCATGCATCTGAGAAACCACTCTTCATGCACCCTGACCTTACAAGCAGCATCTCGGACCAAGAAGAGGCTCTCTCAGTGCTTTTTACAAAGCATGCAATTCGAAATGGGCATCTCCTCTGAAAACCAGGCTTGAAGGTGGTTTCCTAAATTTATGTATTTTGTACAAGCAATAGCTGGAGTAAATAAGAATATTTACACTTTTTTTTATTTCCTCGGGGATCCTGCTATTGGAGAGGGTGTAAACCGTTTTTTATTTTCAATGACCACACAGAAATTAAAATGGGGCTTTCACCTTAGCTTTGGTATGCCCTTACTTCATCAGTTTCTGAGTCAGCTCTGCCTAACTTTTGTCTCCTTCAGTGTCTGACCACAAAATATCTTGGTTTCTTGTTTTTCAGGAAATGCTCATATTACAAGGATTTTTGATGGAGAGCCAGATCATCTCGTACCATCTTCCTCTGCACATCTGGTGGATAGTGACCTGTTTCTGACGGCTGGTAGAATGATCGGTCACTGCTTTCTTCATGGAGGGCCACCCTTGTCAGGACTTAGCCCTGCTGTTGTCCAGGTCATGTCTGGCGGCAGCGCTGAAACAGCTGTTGGACAGATTTCAGACTGGCCAGATTTTGATTTGCGTCAGAAAATTATGATGGTATATATGCTGCATTTAGATATTTATTTATTTCTGTATTTATTGTGTTACTGTTGTTATGCAGCAAATGTTAATAATTGAGAGCATTTGCTTATTTAATAGTAAATATAAATTAAACCATTTTATTAAAACATTTGTGACTTTCAGCTTGAAGGAGAATCTGAACGAACACCTGACGAGAAGGAAAGCATTAATGATTTGTGCTTTTCGTGGGCCTTCCTCCAGTGAACAGCTCTAATCGACGATGGCTTTATGAGAGGCTTCTACATCATGCGGTCGTGTGCATTTTAACACGACTCTTAACCCGTTCTGTAATGTTATTTAATGTTTTTTTTTCTTACTAGGTTATCGGACGAACTATGAGGCAAATCAAGCAGCTTAGGAAAGGATTGAAGGAGACCATGCTGTGGCCACTACTTTGTCAGCGTCCGGATGTGCATCCAGTCATTTTCCCACGAGAGAGAGATGATGTGTTGACCCCAGTGGTACGTGATTTTGGTAATAATCTCAGAGAAGTGTAAATCTGAATGAAATGGAATTAGTCATCTCATCTCCAAATAATACTCCAATTGGCTTGATTATCGTGTGTGATTCTTGAAATGTGTATTTAATTATAATTGACAGTGATTTTTGTATGTTGTTTTTGTCATTTTTATCTGTAGTGTGTCATAAACAGCATCAGCTGGCCTTCCATGGTGGAAAATGAAGACGACAACGATGACGAATGCTCTTTGGAGGATAAGAGCCGAGTTGCTGGCTACCTTCGTCAGTTCATTGAAAGTGGTAGAGTATTCATTTTAATTCAGAGTGTGTATATATGTATGTATGATATATATACTAGGGATGCGTCGCAATCTTCGAATAGTCGAACTGCGTGCGAAATTTGATCATAAAATAGCTTTTTTGAATATCGTTATATTTTCGCGCAATTCCAATGTCTTCTACATTGATGCCGCATCTACTGTCACAGATCGCCAGCAGGGGTATTTCCCTGTCGGGGACACAAGGTGGCGCTAACCTGAATGAAACCCCCTACTGTGCAATCTAGGCAACCTGCGTTGTACATACTGTAATCAAACAACAGAAGAGCATTGTCGTCAGTGACCGTTAACTCTGAGACCAACCATGCAACAACAGCCAAGAAGCTCTGTGTGTGACTCCTTTGAGAAAATGAACAATGATAAAGTTGAGTGTAAATTATGGCCTGCCTGTGAGCAAAGTTAGCAATCTCCTCCTTCAGTGTGCCTTTGACTTCTGTGCCATCCGAGCGGGTGTTCTCCGTGGCGGGACGTTACGCTCGCGTCTCCTCCCAGAACATGTTGGCATGCTCATTTATCAAGAATATGACATATGCCTATTAAGCATTAGGCTATGAATAGTTTCATTGAAACTAATTTGTGTAAAAAGTAGGCCATTGCCGGTAACAGGGCAGATTCGCATAAAATCATTGACATATCCTGCCGCATTTATTTTATTTTTTGATCTTACGAGAATCTGGTTTGGCGATGCACAAATGGACTGTCGTGTGCTTATTGTTTTATATGCCTACTATGTAAAAAAAGAAATGACGAGAACATGTTACCTGTTCAATTAATAAACAGTTTGTTTGATAACAAATCGCTAAATATGAAATTGGCCTCCCTTTCTGTCATTGTGAGAATTTTTTTTCAGTAACGTAATTCAAGTACTATATAATATGAAAGTAATGTAACTGATTACTTCAAGATTACGTATATAAATAAATCAAGAAGAAATATATTTAAAAAAAAAAACATATATATATATATATATCCCGTTACGTGAGAAAAGATTAAGAAAGGACATTTTTGGTACTAAAAAACCTACTCTCCTAATTTCTACAAAATAAGTCATTACTGGCAACAGAACCAGGAACTATTGTATAATTAAGCAGCACTTAATATAGTGTTATAATGCCAAAATACTTATTTATTTTTAAATGAAACCATTGTAATCCTGAAAGTATTCCCCCTTTTATCAAAATGTAACTATCATCTGATTACTTACTGGATTTTTATATCCTGATTACATAACGTCGTTACATGTATTCCGTTACTCCCCAACCCTATATATATATATATATATATATTAGGGCTGAACGATATATCGTTATCGTATCTATATCTCGATATGAACTTTCAAGATATTACTATCGAAAAAAGCAACGATATAGACTATATAGATTTCCCCTCTCCGCGCTCGCCCTGCATACAACTCTGGCAGTCACAACAAACATCAGTTTTACGAGTGCCTTTGAATGCACCGCTAAAGCCAGCGCGCACACACTACCAGGGACGTGGGAACTATATTGTGAGAGGGGGGGCGGCGTTTCCATGGTGACGCGTCATTGCTTGTCACGTGACACACCGCAGCAGCAACAGCGCTGAATGAATGATGATCTGCTTTTATGACATTTTTCCTTTTTTATTCAGAATATTCACAAATGTGTTAGCTATGGCATGAAATATCTGATATTCCGATTGTCAAATACATGCAAGTGGAAGTATATTGTTGTTTAAACACCTTTATAACGATCGCGTTAGTTGAGCTGTGTGCGCGATGGGCGCCGCCGTGTTAGTTTGTGCCGCAGACGCAGTTCAGAGAATCGGATCTGTTGGATTTACAACCTCTATGTTTACAACACTTGAATTCATCCACTTCTCCCGAAATACTTAAAAGTGGCTGGTGAACTGGGAATAGAATAGAGTAAACACTGAAGTTACTTACACAATGTGTATCTGATATGAATAAAACGTGTCGAATTATAATGGAAAGGATTATTATTACCTCTTCCATAGACACCAGTGTGTAATATACATATATATATATATATATAAAAACAACGGAAAACAAAAACAACGAACAAACCCCCCCCCCCAGCTGCCTGACCCCAAGAGGGGTGGGGAAAGGTGGAGGGGGGCGGCCGCCCCCCCAGCCCCCCCTGTTCCAACGTCTATGCACACTGTACGGAGACAGCGGATAAATTAGAAAGAAAGAAAATGAGTGGAGGAGAAAATGCGGCCGGTGGCAGTGCAGAATCTGACTTGGTGCCAAAACATAAATCATCTTCCATAATTTGGAAGTATTTTGGATTCAGAAAAGACGATGTAAACCAGAGTGACGTGTTGTGCAGGTCGTGCTTAGCAAAAATTGCGTCTAAGAAAGGTAGCACAACAAACATGTTTCACCACCTGAAACAACACCATCGCGTGCTGCATGAAGAGTGCATGACAATGAGAGAAACACCGGGGACTTCTCAGTCATCCCAAAATAAACCAAAGCAAAGTTTGATTGCTGATGCATTCAGTAGCGTTACGCCGTACGAGTCGTCGTCCACCAGACATAAAGAAATTACAGACGCTATAACATACCACATTGCAAAAGACATGGTACCTGTGTACACTGTCTCAAAAGAAGGCTTTAAAAAAATGGTTCGGACGCTGGACAAGCGTTATAAAATACCATCCCGAACACATTTTAATCAAGTGGCCATTCCAAAACTTTATAATGAGTGTAAAATGTGTGTTGAATCCGAGCTCCGTGAAATCGATCATTTCGCCACAACCACGGACCTGTGGTCGAGCCGGACAACCGAACCATACATAAGTTTAACGGTCCAATTTATTACAACAAACTTCGAACTCAAGACCCGCTGTCTGCAGACATCATTCTTCCCCGTGGAGCATACCGGGGATAATATAGCGGAGGAGATGAGAGGTGCGTTAGCAGACTGGAACTTGAAGGAGGACCAACAAGTTTGCGTGACGACTGATAATGCATCGAATATGATAAAGGCTTTGGAGGTGAATGGCTGGACGCGCCTTCAGTGCTTCGGACACAGGCTACACCTGGCAATAGGTACGTTTTGCTATGTTTATTTTTAATAACTTTGAGACAGAGAGAGGGAGAGAGGTCTGTGTATGTGTGTGTGTGTGTGAGAGAGAGAGAGAGAGAGAAAAAAAACAATCTGCATTATTATGTGGTTATTTAGCTGTTGTAAAATAATCATGAATTATTTTTGTACATCTATTTTTCCAAGAAAACGCAGTGAAAGGTGACAGCCGGATCAGCCGTGCAACAGGTGTCTGCAAAAAGTTGGTGTGCCACTTCTCACACAGCTGGAAAAAGAGAGTGGCACTTGAGCAAGCCCAGAAGCGCCTCAACCTTCCAGTCCATGGACTCATCACTGAGTGTCAAACTAGATGGGGGTCTAGGGTGCTCATGATTAACAGGATTCTGGAGCAGCAGAAAGCACTCCATGAGGTCCTCTCAGAGGACAGAAACACCCGGCACCTAATTCTTGGATATCAAGATCTGGATGTGCTGGAGTCAGTCAGCAAGGCACTGGGACCACTGCTTGAATTCACGGATGCTCTGTCAGGGGAGGATTACGTTAGTGTTTCACACATCAAACCAGTACTCAGCCTGTTTAACACAACCATCTTGGCACCAGAGGAGGGTGATACAGACATGACCAAGTCCTTAAAAAAGAACATTTTGGAGTACTTGAACAGCAAGTATGAGGAGAGAGTTACACAAGAGCTCCTGGATGTGGCATCCTTCTTGGATCCAAGATACAAGACACAATACATCAGTGTCAACGACGTCCCCATCATCAAAGCCAGACTGGTGTCAGAGATGAAGATGATGGAACACAAGGTAAAAATAATGTTTAGAATGGAGTAAATGAGAAGAGTTCCTTCCATTTAAATGCATTATCTTACATTTTAGTAAATATTTAAGTTTAAATTTAGCTGAATTGTGTTGTTCATACAGTAATGATCATTCATATAAAAACTAATTAAATTCTTTTTTCTTGTTTTTTTGTTTTTACTATTTTCTAGCATTCTGTTGAGTGCAGAGAGACCAGAGTGGAAGAAGTTTCACCCCCACCCACCAAAAAGGCTAAGAAGTCGTTGGGAAGTTTCTTCAAAAGATCCACCGCAAGTGCAACAGTACCAATCGATCCCACTGCTGCCATAGAAGCTGAGCTGAGTGCCTACATGCAGTCCCCCACAATTGACAACGACGAGGACCCCCTTCTGTGGTGGAGATTAACTCACAAAGTCAACTTTCCCCGGCTCAGCAACATGGCAAGAAAATACTTGTGCATGCAGGCCACCAGCTCTCCCTCAGAGAGAATTTTTAGTGCATCAGGCAACATTGTGAGTTGTCAGAGGTCCTGTCTGAAGCCTGACATGGTTAACAAGCTAGTGTTCCTGGCAAAGAATCTGTAGAAGTTGTGCTGCCTGTAACTACCTCTGTTCTGTTAGTAGCAAATGCATTTTCTGCATACAGTTATGTGATCTTTTGAAGAATATAAATGTTGTTGCACTTCAATGCACTTTCAATGTTCCACCAGCTGCTGAATTTGTTATTTATTGTTAAAGCAGAGCTGCAGTAAAAGGTTTGATTTGTATTTTTTTTTTTTTTTGGTAATTTGTTAATGTTGACTTGTTCTTAAAAATAAAACTATACTTTCCACATTTTTTTGTATTATGATCTTTTTATTTTTCTGAGAAATGCTTGGTTTTCACCGAACCCCGTAGTCATATCGTATTGTATCGATATCGAGATATCTGGCATGAAAATCGAGATATGAAATTTTGTCCATATCGTTCAGCCCTAATATATATATATATTTGCTGCACTGATTACAATTTTCTAGGCTGATTCCGAGTTTGACCTGCCGATACCGATTTTAGCCGATACATTTTTTTCTAACCACTTTACAGCACACACAAATATTTATTTTCTATATATTTCTTTTTTATAAAACACCATATACTTTTACCCAAACTGAATAATAAAAACAAGTTTAAATAGGTACATTTTCTATAAATATTTTTGAGTCTTCGTTTTCTTTTCTTAGCCTACATAGCATAATCTAGTTCTTGTTAAAACACACTAGACATGCAAATTCTGTGCATTTATTTTGTCCAAAAGTGTGCTTTCACTTTAATTGAGTGTGAGCAGCGCAGCAAAAATAGACTCTGCGCCGAAACCCGCGCTTCATTGCTGTTCACACGATGCTCCTGCTCGCGGTGTGAACACACTCATTGATTAACATGCACGGCGGAAAAAAATACGCACCGCTCGCTTGCAGTGTAAAACGGGCGTAATTCACGAGGTTTCCTACATGTGGTTCCGTGTGCACGTGTGATGCTGCTGTTGCGTGGTGTTAATCATGCGGCGCCAGAGTGCGTTTGACCAGCATAAAATCAGCATATGTCAGACTGACCTGCCCTTCATGTGAAAACCAGCCAATCAATCGGTGCATCTCTAGTATATATGTGTGTGTATACAGTATACTACTGTGCAAAAGTCTTAGGCACATCAGTATTTTAAAAAAAACAACTTTTTTTTTTGACTGGTTTTGAGCCAGTTATTTATATCTATTGCTGTAGTGTGTCAGTGGGAAATATTAGATTACATTTCCAAAGATTTATTTTGCCATTAATTGTAATAATACAACGAGATTTTTGTATGCCCAAGGAGTCTGCCAACAGCCGGTGCTCCACACGGAGATCTGTCTGTGATTTACATTAAGAATAAGAAACCGACATCTTCCTGCAAACTGAAGAGTTTTAGCCACTTGTGTAAAAATGCTGTAAAGTAAGGATGTGTTCAAAAAAATGTCACTAACAGATTTGATCTATCAACTTCTATTAACTAAATCAAATTAATATTTGGTGTGTGCACCCTTTGTGTGGAAAACAGCTTTTGACCAGGTTTACTTGCTCATAGTTTAAGGTGGCTTTGCAGGAAGGTTTCTTCAAGCGTCTCGGAGACGTTCCCACAGTGCTTATGGATTTAGTCAGACTGCTTGTGCATACAAAAATCTCACTGGATAATTACAATTAATGGCAAAATGAATGTTTGGAAATGTAAAGTAGTATTTCCTACTGACACTACAGCAAAATACATAACTGGCTTAAAAACATTTGTATGGTTTGAAAATACTAATGTGCACAAGACTTTTGTGTGTGTATGTATATATTTTAGTTTGATGATTAATCAATTTGACAGTGCGCACATGCTTTTTAATTGTAACATTTAGATGCATGTGCAGGAAAAAATACATCAGCCAATGTGCTATTAATGGAAATAAATAGAAGCATTTGGATATCTTTTTGTTTCTTTTATAAAATTGTCACTAATATATTCACAGCATCCAGTCATGAGCTGAAGGCCCTTGTTAAGTTCTGGGTTGGTTGGGAGGTTCCCACTACTTCCCTCAGACTGGAGGTAACCAGCTGTAACCTACCTAAGGCATCCACATGCTTTGAGACCCTACGGCTTCCATTGCGATATCATGACTACCCAGCATTCAAGAAAGAATTACTTGCCTGCATCAGTACTGTGGAGACAGGATTTGGACTGGTGTAATTACTGTTCTTTAACAGTACAAGGCCTATTTCTTGTTTTATTAATCATCTATTAATTTAATTCTATCCAAACTTTGTTCGTGGATTGTGAGGTGGAATTGTTTTATTTTGATTCATTTGAAAAGAATAAAAAGCAAACTGTTCTTTACTGTTTATGCAGTGATTGTGCTATTGTTACGAACTTTTAGAGTCTAGGGAACATTTCCATATTAATGTACTGCTGGATATGAAATGAGGTGGAAGAACATGACAGAATCTTGGAAAGAGAAAAAAAAACTGGACTTTTATTCACAAAGCCGAAACCACTAGATCCAGTAAAATAACAATAATAATGTGTACTATGTACAATGTCATAATATAAACAAACAATAAATGGGAAAAGAACAAAAGCAGTGCCAAAGGAAAGAACAAAATATAACAAAACAATCCTTAATCTACACCTAATCTAACCAAAGCAAAATGTAGAAAATAAACAGAAATCTTCAGTGCATCCGGCACCTTAACAAAACAGAAGATACAATAAGTGGCGCTCACTTACCTAGTGTGTCTAGACAATCATCAGCTGTTAACCAAGGTCTCATAGCAAACGAAAAGGTAGACAACACATCACAAAGCACATAGCACACAACTCAGACGCAGGCAGATACAAAAACTCGATTCACAACAGAAAACTCATTGCGCTACAAAGAGCTCAGTTCGCGATCGAGAGAGAAAGCATGAACACGCCATCCTTTTGAACCAGCTGGACGGCCTCCGATTGGCTCTCAAGCGCCGCCTTAATGATGACTGACGTCCGACTCGGCCAATCACAGCAACCTGCGAGCAGAGAGAGTGGGCTAGAGACAAGAGAAAAGATAATGAACACAACAGCCAACACGTGTGAAGTACACAAACGTGCACCAAGCAATGAAAACAAAACACGCGTGGAGCGTAACAGCTATACAACCTGTTTGTATAATGTAACTGAAGTTTCTGTATTTTTACATAGTCAGTCTTTTTGTTTACTTGGTTCAACATGGAGAAGAGATTGAAAAGAATAACAACAAACCTGTGCTTCACTGTTTGCCCAGTATGTGCTGTATGTAGTGAGTGGTTGCCAGATAGATATCTGTGCCGTATGATGTTGAGGGTCTCATGGGATCAATGGCTGCCTCAAGTCCTGCTAGCTCTTCTGGGCTCAACAGGCTGTCCGCTGTGGGAACAATGACTCCATGTTGTGGATCATAAGGCAGGCCACAATCTTCCCAGTCGAGGTGTTGAAGGTACAGTTCCTAAAATGGATTAATCAGTATTTTATTTATAAATTGTACTATTAAATTACTTTATATCAGCAAGTACTTAACTAAATATTTGAATAGCATTAGCTGGGTCAGCAAGGTCACATTTCTGTCAACAAAAGAAAGCTCACACTTCCTAATGTTGTTGCAGTGATTTGTTTGATGACATTTTATTACCTCAGTGTTTTCAAACTCTGGCTCTGCCACCGCATGCTGAATGTTTCCCGTCTCCCAGAGCTGATTGGGTGTCATGTTCCCCTCGGTTCGAACTGGGTGATTATCCCATCCATCATGAAATGCGTCCAGGCTAGCTTGTATTCTGGGCAAGAACTCATAATGGCAGCTAAAGAGATGCATGTTGTTAGACAGGTCAGAGAACCCATCATCTTCCAGTGAGTGCAGCACACTATAGTATATGGTGGAGCACACCACACATCTCTCCACAGCCTCTCGATCCTGAAAAAGTGATATTTTATAAATAATTATTGTCAATGTATCCACCTTATTCCTACGCCCCATGACACTTTGTGCGAATTATGGATGTTACTTCCATTAAGCTGTAAACAATCAGTGAAAGGCTTGCCTTATGAAAAAAAAAAATCTGTCCGTTGGGTACAGTGATTATTCTACTCACCCTTCAACCATCGAACATTAAAAAGGACATTTAAAATGGTTAAAGCATCAACAAGGTACTTTCAACAAGAGACCATGAACAACCCCAAAAGTGTGATTCTTTCTACAGCAATAACAGACGGGTTAAATATCACTGTAGTAATATCTGTGTTATGTAACATACGTTGCCTTAATCAAAAATGTTTATTAACTTCAGCGTTGAGTGATACTATTTCGAAGTGATGAAAACAAACCTGGAAAAAAGACGTTAGGATTGAGAAGAACACTGTGAGATTCTTCGTGCATTATTAATAGCATATATCGTAAACTAAATCGGGAGAAGAGACCACAAATGATCAGTATGTTGTTATTTCTTCATAAGTTTACAGCTAAATGCAAAGTGAAAAAAGGAAACGAATGCAGCAACTGAAACAATTATTATATTCTTATAACACCACGTTAAAATACCAAGTGTTATGTTATTCTCATGATGTCTGAAAATATATCGTGACAGAAAACGTATAGCTCATTCAGTCAAACTGACGGATCAACTTTATTTGTAGGACAATCTTATGATTTGAAATGATTCGTTTCAGTGTTTTTGAATGGAAGCTCCCCAAACCGGAAGTGCCACCCATAATCCAGAAAGCAGTAAAGCTCGTCAGGAATAAGGTGGATACTTTTTTTAAAATGAAGTTAGTCTTATTTCAAAAGTTTTGTTTCATCATTTAAAAAAAAAAAAAAAGCAATGGCAAATAATCAACAGCACAGGTTTTAGAGCGCCACTATCATTTTTTAAAAGTGATTAACAGTGAAAACGTACTTTGATATATAAATATAAAAATATACTTTTACTAGTCTTTTTTTACTAGTTTTTAACACTGTAACCTAATGCCAGGAAACTTAATACATCTGCCATTTAAAAGCAATGCATGTTTAAACAAAGTATCCTGTATAGACAACCTAAGTCCTACAAACATCTAAAGCAAAAAAAAAAAAAGACCATAGCAATACATTTGAAGAGAGGAGAGAAACGACCTGCCTCTGATTGTGGACACTCTTTCCAGCAATAAAGCTGGACCTTCCTGCGCCCCGTACGGTGAACATCAGGCGTGCTGTGCCGACGTTCTCTACGCCATGGTCACCTCTTACTCTAATGAAGAATTGATCAACGGTAATCATGCTACAAATTCCAGTAAAACCTTCTATTTTACATTGCTGTACATTTACATTCTTTTTTACATAATAGACAGGATAGTTAACCGAAAAATTCTAATCTTTCATCATTTACTCACTCTTATGTCTTTAAAAACCTGCATGACTGTCTTTCTTCTGTGGAATACAAAAAAAGAATCTTGAAGAATGTCAGTACGAAAAACGGTTTAAATTCCCATTGACTTTTTGGTCCATAAATAGGAATTTTTATTAGTAACCTCTGTGTTTATATTCCACGGAGGAAAGTAAGTCATACAGTTTGGAAAGACATGAGGCTGAGTAAATGGTGAATAAATGATAATTTGTGGGTGAACTAACCCTTTAACATCATGCATGATGAAAACTGCAGCATGTGGAATTTCAGCTCAATACTGTTTAATGCTTGAATTAGCAGGGTTAACCGAAAAACTAAACACACAATCTTATAGTACACACATTTTCCACTTGATATATAGAGATAGATATATATATATATATATATATATATATATATGAAGAGTTCAGATGCAAAAGCCTCTAAATGCCATCTGAAATTTTCTTCTAGAATGATAATTTTTATCAAGCTCATATATTTAAATTCAATAATTTCACTTAAATGGCAATGAAGATTACCTATTAATTGTAATTTAAGTGAAATTACTGAACTTAAATATACAAGCTTGATAAAAATGATCATTCTGTAAGAAAATCTCTTCATATATATATATGTACACTGTTCATTCATTAAACAAACATCACTGCGTAAGAGACACTCAGATTCAAATTATAAAAAGTGAAGTATTTATTCTTGCAAGAATAGGAGCAGTCTAATACACAGTTGTTACCCTGTGCAGAAGAGTGACACACCCTCGGACAGACTGAACCACCCTTTTATCTTAGTTTCAAGGCCTTCTTCCCCCCAGAGCCTTCCTACCAGTAGTTTTCCATAGACAAAGGAGCCATATCACTAGTTTAGATGTATCACTAGTTGGCCTTCTGACACCAGGGTCAGAAGTCCTTGCCTGTCTGTCTTCTGGAGTGTCTCCCCAGGTTCATAAACACATAAATCTGAGAACAGTGGTCTGTTCTCACACCATACTGCAAATAGTAAAAACCGATGACATTCCTTTGCAATATACTGAAAGTCAATGAAAGATAAAATAAGTCAATGAAACCTTAAAAACTGCCATTACAATACATAAGTGTATACATATATACATGTGTATATATATATATATATATATATATATATATATACACACACACACCTATATGCATGTATGCATTTCACATTTAGATGTTGCTGCAACTATTATTGTTTTAGTTGTTCATTAAAATACCTCAGTGGAAATCCATGATGTTCAATGGACTGCTTGAAGAAGGCCAAGGCTGTAGAGGACAGATTGTTATTTGCAGCACCTAGGTACATGATCTATTGGGAAAAATGCAGGATATAAATGAGTTAAAGTTTAGTCAAGCTGACCTTGTGTTGACTTGTGTTTTATAAGATATTATTACCTTTCTGGAAAATCCATCAATGCCACCAAAGATGACTATATTGTACCTAGATATTCAACAGACAACTCATTTTAGAATTAAGCATTTCTTTGAGACAACAAAATCACCTACATTGAAAAGTTTGAGATAGATTGATTGATACAGACAGACAGACACTCACTCACCGGATCAGTTTGTGGTTTGTATCAATGTGTACAAGTGCTTTTGGTCCAGCAACGGAGTATTTGCGCCGCACAACACACCCTAGCATGTTCAAACGGGAGAGGATCCCTATGGTGTCAACACGATGCATTGAGGCCTTAAAGGGATAGTTCACTTTGAAATTAAATTTAGGTATGTTTTAGCTTACCTGAAGGGCATCCAAGATGTAGGTGTCTTTTTTTCCGCAGTAGTTTCAATTTTGATATTTTTAGGTCAAACCGTTCTTGTCTGTCAGTCATATAATGCAGGTCGATGGTCCCTGTCTCAAAACACAAGCACAGAGTCCAAATTAAAACAATTCCCCATCGTCCAAATTAAACAATTCCCCATCGTCCAAATTAAACAATTCCCCATCGTAAGTACACACTGATGGCCTAAGACACGAAACGAGCGGTTTGTGTGAGAAAACGAACAGTATTTATATCGTTTTTACCTCTTTATAACACAACCACGTCGAAGTGATCTGAAGTCGCGGGCGCTTCCTGCTGTGTGACGTGTGCGCAGAGCGGTGCATAGATGTATATACACTAGATGTCGCATTAAAGACATTCGTTCCAATGAACTGCCGTAGCCAAGGCGAAATCTAGTATATATATATCTATGCGCCAGTCTGCGCACACGTCACACAGCAGGAAGCGCCCGCGACTTCAGATCACTTCGACGTGGTTGTGTTATAAGAGGTAAAAACGATATAAATACTGTTCGTTTTCTCACACAAACCGCTCGTTTCGTGTCTTAGGCCATCAGTGTGTACTTACGATGGGGAATTGTTTAATTTGGACGATGGGGAATTGTTTTAATTTGGACTCTGTGCATGCTCTTTGAGACAGGGACCATCGACCTGCATTATATGACTGACAGACAAGAACGGTTTGACCTAAAAATATCAAAATTGAAACTACTGCGGAAAAAAAGACACCTACATCTTGGATGCCCTTCAGGTAAGCTAAAACATACCTAAATTTAATTTCAAAGTGAACTATCCCTTTAACTCTCTCCCACTGAACCCGATGTCCTCTGGCTTGCAAACTCCCCTTAACAAGACGATAACCTGCATGTGGCTTTCTTTGATTTCACCAACAAGGTTATCAAGTTCTGAGTCTGATAAAGTGCTGTATAGACCTCTAACAGTGATGTTTAAATCTGCCATTCGTCTGTACACTGTCCGCCTAGACACTCCGAGAAGACTGGCACTGCATGACACAGGGAGACCTTGATGGAGGAGATGCAGCAGGTAATCTTGCGACACATCAAAGCGTGGACGTCCAGCTGCTCCATGAGTGACTTGAATTAACACTTCCACGACTTGATTTGATTTTTCCTCAGTTACTAATCTGTACAGTTCTGCGAGACCATCCACAATACTCTCAGGAAGAGAAATCTGATCAGAAAATGCACTGAACAACACCATCTCCTGTGTGCATATGAACTGTCAATAGTCTCGGTCCAGAGGTTGCCGACTGAGAACCTGCTGAAGTCGAGAGTGAAGCCGCTCCATCATTACTCGAACCACCCGGAGATCAATGGACAGACACAGATAGCTTTTACAATTTGAACAGCAATATGCTAAACATTAATGAAAACTTTGGTTATACAATGGTTTATACAAAATGTAATCTGGAATAGCCTAAGACTGTAATGTTCGAGAAAGGGTGGTACAGTGGTACTTAATTCCCATTGAGAACATGAAATGGAATAGTCTAAAGAAAAAGCTTAACACATGATAAAAATATCTTTCACTCTGGTCCACTGACAACCCTTTTTGCCTAGTTTAAAGGGTCTCAGCCCACTTGTGTATTTAATTATTTAGTTGGAATTCAGTCATCTTAATTGTTAATGTAATAAAATAATTAAATGAACGAAACAAAAATCATACAATTGTTTCTTAACTTGCCTGTGACGTAATTTATACTATGTAGTGCCCAAATGATTATTTTGGACAGAAAAATTAAACCCTCCTGATGAACCCTCCAATGAAATGTTCTCAATAAGTTATGGAGAACGAAAGAAATAGACTAGTTCAGTCATTTCAGTCCGATGTTAAATTTAAAACAAAAAGCAACATATGATGGCAGAGGTTGTAGCTAGCTAGATTCCACTATCCTAGAGAGAGTGGAGTGCTACTAAGGGCTATTCTGTCTATATATGGAACATTTCGCAAAGAAAACCTCAAAAGGTTAATTAGATATTGTAAGACAGAAACTCACCTGTTCACCGCTCATTTCCCTCAGCTGTAGGCTGTACGCAGCAGGCAACCACGCGTTTCAGTGCTTCTCCTGGGAGAGTAGCTAAACTAATCCCCTAGCTTAGCGCCATCTACTGTTGTGGAAGAGGAAGTTACTCAACTGCATTTGTGAGAAAATCTGCCTGGAAACACATTTGTGAGAAAATCGAGCGGAGAGATCTCATACAGACAGGTATGCATTTGTATGCATTAGATTTGGTATTTGTTCAAAGGTTACATACAATTTGTAGGATGGTTTGTATTTATTTGTGAAATATCATTCAGGCTCATTTATTTATATTTGTGAAACACAATATTACTCCACTACGTTTTCGCTCAAATTGACCTTTGTATTTGAACATTGCTCTCTGTTTGTTTGCGAGTCAAGTTTTCCTTTGCAAAGCGGATCGAGTTTGTTTGCGAGTCAAGTTTTCCTTTGCAAAGCGGATCGAGTTTGTTTGCAAAATGCTGGATTTGTTTGTTTAATTATGGCACATATTTCGCTCCATAAAAACTCACCTCCGATGAGTCTGGCGAGGAGGTGAGAGCAAGTTTGTTTGTCTAATGTAAATGAAAATAAAAATATTATGAATACTTTACTTCAAATAGTGTTTTGTAAATCTGCAGTCCTCTGATGAGTTAATGGTTGTGGAGAACAAGTGCAAGGTAAAGTCATAACTAAAATCACTTTAATTGCCTTTTGCACCAGTAATCTTTGTTTCAGTTGCTTGTAACATGGAGCGACTTTCTTTCCAGTTTCAGGTGTTTGTCCAATTTGCACCAAAGAGTTCCCAGACGATGAGATCACAATCCATGCTAGCCTTTGTGGAGAGAGGTAATCTGCTTAGCTCAGCTCTCTGTATAATACATGTTGTGTTTTTCAGGTTAAAGTCTATGTATACATATACAGGTGTGTGAAACTGCATTTGTTTTCATGTACAGCTTTGAATCTATAGTGACTTCTGAAGCAAATAGCAGTGGCCCAAGTACCCATGCTCAAACTCCAGTATGTAAATCAATAAGGTGTGTTTTATTTAGATGCCTTTCGTGTGAGTTTATATCAAATACAGAAATATTTATTTACACAATCCATGTTTTCATGTTTTTTAGCCATCTTATCTAGACATCACATACTATCAAATTATTTAACACAGCACATGGTGCAGTAATTCATAATCACATATAATGTAATTATTTTCCAAACACTGTTCTGCACACTGCTGGATGGAGCTATGGGTAACACTTTATGATAACGTTCAGTTGTAAGTCATGTATAAGTGGTTAGTTAATGATGAACTAATCATTTACAAAACCTTCATAAATGATTAGCAAGTGATATACTAACATTTTATGTATGTTTTGTAAATTCAGTTACAAGTCATTTACAAGTGATTAGTAAATGATTAACTAATTATTTATGAAACATGACTATGCGTTCATAAGTGATTAATAAGTGATATGTTCATTATTGTATGTATGTTTTGTAGATTCGGTTATAATAAGTCATTTACATTTGATTAGTTAATGATTAACTAATAATGTACAAAACATGACTATGCGTTTTATAAATGTTTAATTTTTTTTTATTTTTTTTGTATGTTTTGCTCTCATCAGGAGCACAGTGGTTAAAGACTCCATGTGTTTCAGAGAAGACAGCCGTCTATACCCTCACCAGTCAGCACTGCAGTACACACTACACTACACACTACACTACACACTACACTACACTACACTACACTACACACTACACTACACACTACACTACACTACACTACACACTACACTACACACTACACTACACTACACTACACACTACACACTACACTACACTACACTACACTACACTACACACTACACTACACTACACTACACACTACACTACACACTACACTCTACACACTACACTACACTACACACTACACACTACACTCTACACACTACACTACACTACACACTACACTACACACTACACTCTACACACTACACTACACTACACACTACACACTACACACTACACTCTACACACTACACTACACTACACACTACACTACACACTACACTCTACACACTACACTACACTACACTACACACTACACTACACACTACACTACACTACACACACTACACTACACACTACACTACACTACACACTACACTACACACTACACACTACACTACACACTACACTACACACTACACTACACTACACTACACTACACTACACACTACACTACACACTACACTACACACTACACTACACTACACTACACACTACACACTACACACTACACTACACTACACTACACTACACACTACACTACACTACACTACACTACACTACACACTACACTACACACTACACTACACTACACACTACACACTACACTACACTACACTACACACTACAGAAGACAGCTGTCTATACCCTCACCAGTCAGCACTGCAGTACACACTACACTACACACTACACTACACACTACACTACACTACACTACACTACACACTACACTACACACTACACTACACTACACTACACACTACACACTACACTACACTACACTACACACTACACTACACTACACTACACTACACACTACACTACACTACACTACACTACACACTACACTACACACTACACTACACTACACACTACACTACACTACACACTACAGAAGACAGCTGTCTATACCCTCACCAGTCAGCACTGCAGTACACACTACACTACACTACACACTACACTACACACTACACTACACTACACTACACACTACACACTACAGAAGACAGCTGTCTATACCCTCACCAGTCAGCACTGCAGTACACACTACACTACACTACACTACACACTACACTACACACTACACTACACACTACACTACACTACACTACACACTACACTACACACTACACTACACTACACTACACACTACAGAAGACAGCTGTCTATACCCTCACCAGTCAGCACTGCAGTACACACTACACTACACTACACACTACACTACACACTACACTACACTACACTACACACTACACTACACTACACTACACTACACACTACACTACACTACACACTACACTACACACTACACACTACACTCTACACACTACACTACACTACACACTACACACTACACTCTACACACTACACTACACTACACACTACACTACACACTACACTCTACACACTACACTACACTACACACTACACTCTACACACTACACTACACTACACACTACACTACACACTACACTCTACACACTACACTACACTACACTACACACTACACTACACTACACACTACACTACACTACACTACACACACTACACACTACACTACACACTACACTACACTACACACTACACTACACACTACACTACACACTACACTACACTACACTACACTACACACTACACTACACACTACACTACACACTACACTACACTACACTACACACTACACACTACACTACACTACACTACACTACACACTACACTACACTACACTACACTACACACTACACTACACTACACACTACACTACACTACACACTACACTACACTACACTACACACTACAGAAGACAGCTGTCTATACCCTCACCAGTCAGCACTGCAGTACACACTACACTACACACTACACTACACACTACACTACACACTACACTACACTACACTACACTACACACTACACACTACAGAAGACAGCTGTCTATACCCTCACCAGTCAGCACTGCAGTACACACTACACTACACTACACTACACACTACACTACACACTACACTACACACTACACTACACTACACTACACTACACACTACACTACACTACACTACACTACACACTACAGCTGTCTATACCCTCACCAGTCAGCACTGCAGTACACACTACACTACACTACACACTACACTACACACTACACTACACTACACTACACACTACACACTACACTACACTACACTACACTACACTACACACTACACTACACTACACACTACACACTACACTCTACACACTACACTACACTACACACTACACACTACACTCTACACACTACACTACACTACACACTACACTACACACTACACTACACTACACACTACACTACACTACACACTACACTACACTACACTACACTACACACTACACTACACACTACACACTACACTACACACTACACTACACACTACACTACACACTACACTACACACTACACTACACTACACTACACACACTACACTACACACTACACTACACACTACACTACACTACACACTACACTACACTACACACTACACTACACTACACACTACACTACACACACTACACTACACTACACTACACTACACACTACACTACACTACACTACACACTACACTACACTACACACATTTACAAGTGATGAATAATTTACACTTTAGATTAGGGGATGCAGAAAGTGTTGTAAATGATTTATTCATGCGTTTACACATCATTGTGTTGAACACTGTTACTGACCTGTTACAAATGATCTGTACGTGTGTTCAAGGCATTTACAACACTTTCTGCACTTTCTAATTGCTGCATACATACAAAAAAAAGGTATTAAACATTTATGAAACGCATTTTCTTGTTCTGTACATGATTTAGTTAATCATTAACTAATCAATTGTAAATGACTTACAACTGAATATACAAAGCATACATACAATAATGAACATATCACTTATTAATCACTTATGAACGCATAGTCATGTTTCGTAAATAATTAGTTAATCATTTACTAATCACAAAACATACATAAAATGTTAGTATATCACTTGCTAATCATTTATGAATGTTTTGTAAATGATTAGTTCATCATTAACTAACCACTTATACATGCCTTACAACTGAACGTTGTTATAAAGTGTTACCGAACTATGACATGGCAATAATATTTGGGACTATTGTATATGTTCTCTGTTGTCTTTAAGTACGGAAGATATATTGGACTTCCTTGAACATCAACAAAAGGATGTAAGTTGTGTGTGGACAGAGAAGACCTTCCAGACAGGGGCATTCTGCAGTGGGAAAGAAAGCAAGCTGCATCTCCTGCCAGTGCTCTGAAGGTGGTGTATAGAGGAGAGGCAGGTATTGAGACAGGAGCCCTCAGGAAAGAGTTTTTAACTGGTAAGTTGCTCATTTAATTGTTGTGTTCTAATATGAAACAAAACCAGTCAATCAGCTAAAACTGGGTATTGCTGTTTTGTCTAAGATATGGTTTCAGGTATTGAAAACAGATTCTTTGAAGGAGCTGGAAACCAGGGTAAAAATCCCAAGTACTCCTTGACGGACCTTGATAATGAGAACTTCAGGTTTGTACATGCTTTTTTTTCACATTACTGAATGTACTGGATGTAAGGCTTTTATAACTGAGATGTTTTCTACCTTGCACACAGAACTATTGGTGAAATAATGGCAGTCAGCCTGGCACAAGGTGGCCCACCTCCTGCTTTTCTGAGAGGGTGGTGCTACAGCTTCCTCTGCACAGGAGAAGTGGACTTAAACTCTCTGTCTAAGGAAGATGTGGCCGATCTAGAATCCTGTCAACTCATCAGCAGGGTGAGCACTCTGTTCAAGAGTTTTCAGATATAAATTAGATAAAGATTAGTTTTAACATTTATTTTATTCGCTGCTTTATTTAAAAAAATACTTATTTTCTTTTTTCTCAGGTTGAAGATTCTGCAGATGCTCAGTGTCTGATGTTGAACACTGATGAAATTATAAGCTGCGGATACACGAGCCAGATCAACCTGGACAGCAAAGAAAGCATCATTCGGTAAGAGTTTTAAAAGAATATTACATTTCAAAATATCTTTCATTTAAAATTGTAAACATTTCAAACCATGTTTTTTTTCTCCAAAGAGCAATTGTCCTGCATTCAACTACAAGACTAATTCCAGTGCTGCAGCAAATCCGAAAGGGCTTGAACTGTATGGCCTGGTGGACCAGATGGCTACAAACCCTGAAGCTTGCCGCTCCCTGTTTGTTCCTGGGAACATTATCAAGGAATCAGTTTTAACTGCCACTTAATCCTTTCTTACATTTGCCTAGTAATATATTGGAATTTCCATTTTGTATAACCTTTACAAGCCTATATTTCAACCAAATATGCATTCATTATATTTAACCAAATATGCATTCACTGTTTCTTTATAGCCTGATGCTGATTTCATAATGATGTGCGTCCAGCCCAATTTCAGTGAAAAGGGCACTTCTAAGGAGAGAACTGAGAGGAAGATCATCAACTTTCTGCAAGATTTCTTGCAGGAGGTTGAAATTTCAGGTACTATATACTTTATATAGCATACACAATTACGCATAACAATTTGAATGTACTGAGCACATTCTTGAATAATTTATTTTATCTGTAAATTTGAATAGCTTCTCTTGTTATTTGAAATATACATCAGTCACAGATGGGGAGACAGAGAGTGCAGCTGGTGACGCAGAGCCTGTTGCAGTGCCACACGTGCTCCAGTGGATGACGGGGCAGTCCCACATCCCTATACTCCCTGATGAGAAGAGACATTTCAAAATAACATGCAACTTTGACCACAACTGGGACGGAACGACTAGGAGATCACTCAGTTTGCTACCCAATTGTGAGTGCATGCACTCAGACTGTGACTTTTCCAGTACAGCATCTTAGCACTTACATTGACTTTAGAAGAATCATGAGCGAGGCAGTAAAATATGGTGGTGGATTCCACAGAGTTTAACACAACGAGATCTACTCAAATCAAAGCAATAACTAAGCAATCATTGTTTAATGATTTTGATTAGAATATTGTACATACAGAGGTGGCAAAAGTAAAAAGTACTCTTCTGGGTGCTGCTGAGTTTACACGTTTTGGGAAGTTCCTAATTCAGACAAAAGACTGGTAAAAATAATTCTTAAAAAAAATCAGTGATCTATGAAATTAATACAAATTGTAAACCAATTATTGTGTTAAATATATAGAAGTAAACTACCATTACCTGTTAATTTGGGTTTTATTTTGGGACTTCCCAAAATGGGTGAACTCAGCACTTTTACTTTTGCCACCTCTAATTGTATAACATCTTTACCATTTCTTTTTTTAGAGCTAGACAGAACTCATAACAGTTGTTGCTACTGTTAGTTATACATCCCAAAGGGTGCCACTCCTTAAGTGCCTTTTTTTTTTGCTGGTTCATTAGTAAACATAATGGGATGTTTTTGCCAAGTGCAATATTGTAACCAGCTAAGAAGTTCAGGGTTAAATGTCATTGTTGGTTGGATACTAGTTGCAAGTATCGTGTGTACAAGTCACGCCCATGTGACTGAGAATGTTCCACAGGATCAAGAGTTCTCTGAAGTTCTTCCAGGGCTTCATCATCCAGTGGACACACAATTTCGGGAACCACAACTGTACCGTTGGTGTCTCCTTGCAGCGTTGCACTCTCCCATTCAATGCCTGGATCTTGAAGTTCCTACAAAGCCAGAAAACTATTCAAATACAGTAAGACTTTGAACCTTAAAACGTTTTTCTGATGTTTTCTGTCTATTTAAAATAATTTAATATTTTTGGAAAAAAATGTACAATAAAGGTGCAAATGTTCATTGAAAACATTAAATTTAGAAATAAAAACTGCTGGTAATTGAACAGACATATCCGCTCTCCTTCATCCGGTCGCTGCACTTGCTGAACACACCAGTATTTGTATGCGTTATTTCCAGCAATTGAGTCGGTTCATGTCCACAGCGTAAGCGAACCGTACCAGAGTTAGTCTGGAGCCAGACAGAGACCTCCTCCTCCTCCTCTTCAGCCGGGCCTCGGTTCGGCTGTCTGGTCCACACCCGAGTGCGATCGCTGTATTCACACCTGCCCAAAAGATCCGCACAAAGCGGGGGAACGAACCTGAGCTCGATTCAGTCGAACCACACAAGGCAGGTGTGCATACACCCTAAATCACAGGGTCATTTCAATATTCGGGTGAACTAACCCTTTAAGTCTTTTGCTGCATTGGATATATTCACATTCCACTATATAAATAAATGTGGATAGGAGCAGGCTTCACTCAATGGGTACACTTGTCCATTTAAGAGTGCTGGCCCAGATAATTATAATACATAAAGTGGGAGAGAGGCCGCACTATGCTTAAATATGTTTTTATTTATATTTGCACAGACGCCTTCCTCAGTGTGCAACAAAGTAACAATGTAGTCACTCTTATATGCCCACACCCATATATTACCACAAGCCAATAATGTTAAAGGGGTATCAAGTCAATAATGTCACATATATCAAACAGTCTATTAATGAAAGACAACGGCTGTTATACATATAAAAAAATTACACATGCAATACACATTTGTGTGTTCTATTTTATAAGAAACAACTTAGTGACAAATCTTCATTCATCCCATTCGGGATACATGTGTTTGAGTTAAAAATATCCCAAGCCTCTGGTTGCAGGAGGCGGTTCTCACGGTCTCCCCCTCTTGGAGAGCGATTAACAACCTCTAAACCCATGAACTCGAGCATATTTGCATCATGTCCCGCAGTGTTAAAATGCCTTGCGACTGATGATCTGTCATCGTTCTTCCTGATCGCGCATTTGTGCTCAAATTCGTGTTTTTAACTGTCACTTGGTTTTCGAAAAAGGTTCGAGTCGAAAAAGATGGATAGGCAAGGCAAGGCAAGTTTAAGTTTTATCTTTTTGGATAAAGCAAGCAAAAAAGCTGTCGGGACTAAAAATAGAAAAAGAAAGAGGGAAAAGGAGATGGCATGTCAATTGATGCGCCAACAGCTAAATAAGTGGATGGTCAAAGGCAACAGATTTAAAGTGTGACGTCCACGCATGTAGGCTAGGAGATTCCCGGTGGGCCGACGTGCTTTTTGGGCCGATACATCTAATAGGCTATTTTTTTTTGTCTTTGTCTTAACGGCCCATAAAACATGTACATCGGCGGCCCATTCGTTTTGTTTTGTTTTGCTTAATTGGCGGCGCTGGGTTAGTGCCGTTGTAATGCATTGGTAAAAAAACGTCAGATATATTTATTTTTATTTTTTTGACATTTTTCATTACACACGTAGATCAGCGGCCCATTGGTTCTTTTCTTGATTGACACTGGGCTGGCCTAATCACATCTTTAATGTGAAGTATAGAAATTAGTAAAAAAACTAATTATGAAAGTTTCCTTTAGTTTTCAGTGCATTTGTTTTACAATATATGTCGCTTGGTTTTCCGCACATAAAGCAGCCCACAAGGGCACGTCAGTAAATACACAATAAAAGTGGATAAGCATGTGATTCTGCCCTTTACTTTGTATGTCCTGCCTGTTTTTGGATGTGTAAATGCGTTTTCTGTGAGCATAAAGTTACATGCTGCACAGCTCAAACACTTGAAATTGCCGTGTGTAAGTATAAAGGGAAAGGCGACTGGGAAGGTGCCGGAGGTGCGACCGCACTGACCGCTCTCTCAGGCTGGTGCTCGTTTACAGCAGCTGCGCGGCGGGTCCTGGACAGTGTGACCTATGTCCGGGTCACTGCTTAAAATGTGCCAGTGACGATGCACAATGCTCTTTACGCTATTTGAAGTCTGACCATAAGTGGATACAAGGAAGACTGCGTTTGAGAGAGGGTGGATGGAAACTCTGGTAGTGCAGGAAGGAGTTGCGATCCGTTTCTTTGCGATACATTTCAGTGTGTAGCGTGTTATCTGCCTTCCTCACTGAAACACCCAAAAACGGGAGGACCTTATCATCATGAGCCAATGTGAATTTGATAGAGGGCAGTCTGGTATTTACATAACTATTAAAAGCAATCAGTTCTTCTTTTGAGCCCAACCACACAAGAAATATGTCATCTATGCATCTGTACCACACTTTCAGATATTGTTTAAAAGGATTGTGGTTATAAATATAATCATGTTCAAACTTACCCATAAACAGGTTGGCATAATTAGGGGGAATATATGGGAGAACCCATGGCGGCACCTTGAGTTTGTAAGAAAAAACTGTTTTGAAACATGAAATAATTTGTTGTTAGAACTTCATTAGCCAATGGCAATAGGAGTTCAGTGTGTGGCACTTGGTTTGAATATGGGACTGACCTGAAGGAAGATGCTATATCTACTGTAAATGCTTTCTCGATCCCTCACAATACTCGCCTCTAGCTTCAGTGAACAACATCAGTGAGATCACACATGTGTTTGAGTTGCTAAGAGTGGATGCTAGGGGTGTTGTGGGTGAAGCGGTCACGGCCGTGTTTTATTGTGAATAACACACAGCTATTGACCAATCAGAATCAAGGATGGGAACTAACTGTGTTATAAACTGCAGGCCAAACCTTGGGTGAGGACCTTCCTACACTTTCAACATCATTCATTAACAAGTTGTAAAGCAGAAGCCAGTTTAACCCAATAATTATATCAAAAGTGAGGAAAAGCTGTTATGGCTCATGGGTAGCTCTGTTGTACAGTAGTGTTTGAGTGCAGTCTGGGTGAACAAGCAAGCAGAGTCAAGCATGTGTTCTGTCTGAGACCATCACCTATAGTTATAGCGCCGGTGAGTAAGGCATCAAAGATGGACACATCCATACAACTAAAACATGTCGTATCACAATCATCTGTCAGATCTGAACTAGCAGCAGCTTTCATGAGTGGAGAAGAGAGGATTATCTGAGTCGGGCACAGGCCACAGAGCTGACAGGAGTTCAAAATTCAATATTGATTTGAAATGTAGGTTTAATATTCCACATGTATTTATGAGGCGTGACTGTAAAGGGGGAATACATGTAATTACCACGATTGTTGCATGTAATGCAACGGCTATGATCATTTACTTCATTCAGACGAGTGAATATGAGCAACACCGTGTCCTAACCAGACTATCTCTGCGACGCCGCCGCTGGAACGACAGAGAGTATGATCACTTCAGGTGTAGCGCTGCATATGTGCTTTAGTTAATGCTAAATGAGTCTGATGATCATTCTGTTTGTCTTTTATAGCCGTACTGAAAGCAGCTCCCCTCAGATCTCAAACGTGAACAAGAACGCTCAAACTGTGTGTTAACAGACAAGTGTGTTCTGACATCAGCTGTTTCAGTGACTCTGTGTGTATTTTTAATAAGGTTAAAAAATGGTCTTATATTCATGAATTTGTGTAATTATCCATTAGGTTGCGAGTGCTTGGAGCTTGCCGATCTTCTGATTAGCTGTTATTTTTACCACTGTGACACACATTATCTGTCGCTATAATCTTATGGCATCTGGTTAGGACACGGTGTTGCTCCTCCTACCCGTTAACACTTGACCTCAGCAATACTGGGAAATGAGCAGAACTAAGTGTGTTTGTTAAAGCTGATGATGGGTGACGTCACTTCTGGTTGACGTTTAAAGTTTTGTCAAACAAACGGAGGCTAGCTCGACCACCCCCTATTTTAGCTCTTTTCCCGCTGTCTTCCCGTTTTAGTATTTTCCCTGAAAATATCATAGTCTTTCTCACACACACACACTTTCTCTCTCTCCTCTCTCTCTCTCTCTCTCTCTCTCTCTCTCACACACACACACACACACACACACACACACACACACTGTCTCTTTCTCTCTCACACACACATACACTGTCTCTTTCTCTCTCACACACACATACACTGTCTCTTTCTCTCTCACACACACATACACTGTCTCTTTCTCTCTCACACACACTGTCTTTCTCACACACACACATTCTTTTTCTCTCTCTTTCTCACACACACACACACACACACACACACTGTCTTTCTCTCTCTCACACACACTGTCTTTCTCACACACACACTGTCTTTCTCACACACACACTGTCTCTCCCCCACTCACACTGTCTCTGTCTCTCCCACACACACACACACACACACACACACACACACACACACACACACACACACACACTCTGTTTCTCCCTCACACTCTCAGAGTTTACATACAGTATTTATCAAAGACATTGTGGCTCCATTTTCCTTTTCTTTCCTGGTTTTAGGAATCGTGGCATTCCCTGGAAAAATCTGATTGCGTTCAATTCCGATAACGCAAGTGTCATGAAAGGCAGGCACATCTCAGTAATAAGTAGGGTTACAGTAAACCAGCCTAATGTGCAAGATCTCGGCTGCGTCTGGCTCCTAGGCCAGCTCGCCACTGGTTGTGAAGGCATGAAGGCTGCAAAGCTGCCTGTGGAAGACACACTGGTGGGCATTTACACACACTTAACCAGTGGGCTGCTCTTCAGGTAGGGTTTGTTATAGTATATGTATGCCACTCGTAATTAAAGTAGATCTTAATTACATAACTCTTGTGTGATGATGATGATGATGATGAAAAAATTGCCATTACAACACTTTTAAATTTCCCTTTGTGTTCAGTTTTTTTTTTTTTTTTTTATATGCAAACCTAAAATTATATTTTATAATGGTATTTTCTTTTTCACCATATATTCCTATCTATAGGCATATTTTAACAGTCACGAGGGGGGGGGGTGGAGACGAACACTAAAATTAGGGATCTGTCAAAACATCTCAACGATCCATTGATTAAGGCGTACTTCAAGTTCCTCAGTGTTGCCCTTCAGCCTCTATCAGACTCTAATATTGCCTTTCAGGTTGGTATAGTCATCATATCCTAGTTGTCACAATAATAAATTGATAACCACAGATGATAATCCTCATCATTTCGCTATTATTTGCTATCTACAGTCAGAGCAGGTACAGATACTCCAGCTGGACAAAGAGATGACCAGGCGTATCAAGCGGATGCTGGGGTGCCTTGTTCCAGCAAAGGCGATTATGGATGTCCCTCTCCGAGAAGTGAACTTTGGAGAGGAACATCAACTGGCAGACGAGGACCTCTTCACTGGAGGAGACACAAAGGCGTTCATTAGAACTGCAGAGTTCCCTGTTCCAGTCGAAGTACTCCCAAAAGTGCTATTACGCCATACATTATAGTTATCCTTTTTAACCCGCTTAGAAAAGCGCCACGTTTTATTTTGTGTCACCATACTTGGTCTTCTAACTGCTCGTGTAACTGTTTTTAAATAGGGAAAACGTTGATGTGTTTGGTCACTTCTAAATTCATTGCTGTCAGATACCATTGAATATACTGGGGTAAGCTAAGTACTATCTAAGTGTCACCGTGCGCTAGAGTGATTAAGTGCACGCACTGAGATGAGAGAGGTATGTATCAACTCGTCTTAGTTAAGAGAATAACAGTTTAATATGAAAAACGGTGGAGTATCCATTTAACACAAATCCATGTTTTTTTTTTTTATCCATTTCATGTAGAACTGAGAGCTTTCTACGAAGCAGTTTTACGCAAGATGTTTGCTTGCTTTCCAATCAATTCCCAGCTACTGAAGGACTTGAGAATACTAGACCCTGGATCTCGAATGGAGATAAGTCCAGACACTGGAAGGGATAACATGTATTTTGTATGGTAAATCTGTGATGAGTGAAGGGCAATTTCTGAATGTTTTTAACTCAGAAATCAGAGATAGTCAGCTGGCAGGATCTACCTTGAGGGTTATGATCAATTAATGTGTTTTCTTTCTCAGTGTCGAGGCTAGGTGCCCTGTTCCCACAGTTTCTCCTGAATGAGGATGGGCTCAGAGAGGAGCTAATTGATTTCCAAGTCACTGATAGCAAAGATCTCCCACAAGAACCAAGAATAGACAGGTTCTGGGGCCTGGTAGGAAAGAATGACAGCTTCACTGAGTTGGCGAGACTTGCAAAGACACTGTTGTGTACTGTATACCACACAGTAACGCAAGCTCAGAAAGGGCGTTTAGCATGGTGAGCAAGATTGTTACATCCAGCCGGATGGCACTGGATTCCAGCACTGTGTGTGCATTGCTATCTTGTAAAATAAACCACACTGGTCAGGTTCACCTACACACTCCCTCACAGAAAGTGTTCAGAAATGCTAAATCAGCCACATATGTATACAATAGGGCTCGTGCTTCACACCAGGAAGGGTGACAAGGTTGTCTTTACGGTCTCTATCCATTTGTTCAACTGCCTCTTACACACGTTCTGTCTGTCTGTCTCTTTCTCTCTGTTTCTTTCTCACTCTGTCTCCCAACATTAAGATAAAACACGTTGTAGCAAATGAAAATGTGTTATATTTACTTTGTTCATAAATAAAGCACTTTAAACATATCCATTGGTCTGTCATTCTTTAATATATATTGTGTAGTTATAAACTCTTTAGACCAGGGGTGGGCAAACTACGGCCCGTGGGCCACATACGGCCCGTTAGGCTGTTTAATCCGGCCCGTCGAGTATTTAAAAAAATGTCTTAAGATCGCTTTCATTTTGCCTTTTTCTTGCAATACTTTGCGTTATATATATTGCGTTACATATATTTGACAATCGGAATATCAGGCCTATCATGCCATAGGTAACAAATGTAAAAAAGGAAAAATGACATAAAAGCAGATTATCATTCATTCAGCGCTGTTGTGGCTGCGGTGCGTCACTAACAAGCAATGACGCGTCACCATGGAAACCAAACAGACAGGGGGGGGGTTCCACAAATGTATGACTTTTGGAAGTGCAAATTGATTGCCATATGCAGTTTTAATAAAGTTGAATTAACGTAACCTTCTGTCATTTTTACTCTTCTAAGTGTACACTTGCAGGTGTTTTGTTTCTAATTTACTGTTAGGCCCTTTAAATAATAAGGATAAACAATATTTAAAAAGTATAGGCTATAATTATCTAAAATCTGACTAATTAAAAATTAACCTCAAAGCATAACATGCTAAATGGGGGATATCTAGCATAAAAAATGTATTGTCAGAATGTCATCTCTCAGTTGTTGAATTTCGCGCAGACGTTGCCACAACGTAAATGTGTTTGCTCAGCCCGATCTCATGAAAGTGTGAATACCAAGAATTGTATTTGTAGTGCTTATGATATGCAGTTTTCGCGTGCATATGATACGCACTTTATGGCGTGTAATAGGCACGAACTCTGCACCCCTCATCCTAACCAAGGGGTTTACAGTGCGTAGCATATGCACGCAAAAAAAACATTTTTGCCGTATAAATGGCACGAGAAATTAAATTTGTCGTATAGATACGCACTTTCATGAGATCGTGTCTCATAATCTACTGGGCCGGCCCTCTGTCAAATTTTAAAACCCAGTGTGGCCCTTGAGCCAAAAAGTTTGCCCACCCCTGCTTTAGACTGTTAACGATTAGTGCTTTTGTTAAAAGTTTGTGGGTAAGAATCGTGTAAAACAACAAATCCCTTATTTTGGGGATGTATTCCGGGAAATCTCCCTTATTTTCAGTGTTCAGTGTTGACAGCTGTGGTGTTGCCGCTTGTGGAGCCTGGGCTGTGTCTACAGAGACCGCGTGTCTCTAGAACACTTCACAAGAACACTTTATCTTTAAATCAGCGAAGATGCATGGTCAGAATACTAGTTTCACACCTTACGAGTCGCTTTGGAGGAAAGTATGTATGCATTTGTCCGTAATGAAAAGTATATTTTATTGCATATGGGTTGTATATTCAACTGACAAAAGTGAATTTAGGTCAAATAGTGCATCCAACTTGGGCCAGTTGCATGAGCTGTAAATCATGGCCAAGTACACTGTACATTTTCAGGAGTGACAACTGCATTTAAATACTGGAGGGAATCCCCTAAATTATAGTTTTGTGTTTATGGAGTAGAACTCTCGAAACCGGGATGATTGACACCATGGTAACTATTGCAATGTTCAGGTGCGTTTGGCTATTTTTAACCAAAGTAGTAATAATACAGTCACCAAAGACTATATAACTGAACCACTGTCAACAAAGCCATCATGCTTATGTTTGCAAGGCTTCTTCTCAGAGTGCTCTCTTGAAGGGTTGCCATCCAGCGGTCCAGTTTATTGAGTTAATAAAGTAGACAGGTGCATGTATATGTTGATATATGGCTTATTCCCACGATAACACGTTTGGATTTGAATTTATTATGGGCTCGTTCTTATTTGTTGTTTTTCTAGCAAGATCTTGCAACACTGATTCAAAACGTGCTTTGTGATTTCTTGCAGTGCACATACAAAAATACACAACTCTATACATGTTCAAGTACGTCATTAACAACTAGTTGTTCAGTTTGGTTCCGTACACACACTACGCAGAATTTCTGTAGATGCGATTGTCGCCAACTGCAGTTTCAGTCCCGTTGTAGAATACGATTGTCTCTCCTGTAAATTACTGAACTGTGTCTGTACGTAAAAAAATAACAAAATCTGTCATTAATGAATCCCTTCATGTTGTTCCGATCCCCTAAGACTTCTGTTCATCCTCAGAACACAACTGAAGATATTTTAGATGAAATCTGAGAGGTTTCTGTCCCTCCATTGACCGCTTAAGCAACTGACCATTCGAAGGCCCAGAAAGGTAGTAAAAACTTCATGGATGTAGTCGATGTTAGGCTCCACAAGTACAGTAGACACTACTGTAATAATACTGTAATACAGCGTTCTGGTACGGGTTGTATCGTGAGAGTCGTGTTCTAGCGTCAGCACAACAAGCATGCGTCGTGGTGCTCTTGAGGACAGGAGAAGAAGCAGCTCTTGTGAACGTGCATTGGCGATTGAAGCGGAAGTGAAGAAAATGTTGAATATAGTTGATATTTTTGTATTTTTTGGCACACAAAAAGCATTCACGTCACTTCAGAAAATTACAGTTGAACCACTGGAGTAACATGGTCTACATCCATGAAGTTGCAATAATGACAGATGTTTTTATTTTTGGGTGAACTATCCCTTTAAAGGTGAATTGACAACCAAATTTAGCTACAGTGAAATTCTTTCATGTCTGTATTATAATGATATGTAAACTCCATAATTCTTTTTATTATTATTATCATTTCTAGCCCATCCTCTAAGACAAAGATGTGTTTGGCTGTTTCTCTGGTTGAGCAATATCCCTGTCTAAAGGACTCCCAGGGTAAAGCCTATGCAAGTACAACTTTCGTGTTGCCACATTTCTAAAGCTTCTCATTTTGAAAGGAACAAAGTGGTCTATGGCCTTGTTACATGTTCACAGGATGCTGTGGCTGTTCTTGAAGCTGAACACCTTATTCAGAAAGGCGGAGAAAATGAGTAACCCATTCTGTGGAGCCCCTAAAGGGACATGCTGATGGAAAAATGAGATGAGGAGAATATATTTCAATGCTTCTGCGTTCATTTCAGGGTTGTGCTGATAGACGATGCCATCCGTCCATCGCTGATGGCTGACAGACGTCACAATGTTGTGCCGGATCGTGATTCCTCCCCCCCGCAAGAAAATCTTAATTAATCACACTATATCGCCCAGTGCAATGATGCTTTCAATTTCCGTGCAGTTACTTCAAATACATTTATTTCTTTTCTGCTTTGGTAATAATAACATAATGAAGTTTTTTCCCGATCACAATACAAATTACATTCAAGACAGTTCGATGAACAATTTAAACAGTAAAGATTTTATTTTGCTAAAATTATTAGAATTATAGGCTACTAGATGTTTTACACAAACTAATTGACTGATATTCAAATGTATAACTTCTTGTATAGCCAAGATTTTATATTTGTTATCCCCAATCTCTCTCTCTTTAGGGGAAGTGTAAATATGAGATTCTGGAAACTATCTAAATTTAGCGGGGGGAATAAAGTCCCGTGCAGACCTTTCACTGTAAACATTGGCTGATGTCAATTTGATAGACATTGCACAACCCTAGTTTATTTGTTAAAGGACAATTCCGGTATTTAAAACTTTGAGTCTATTTTGTAGTTTGTTTTGGATGAACTAGAGTGGTGGACAAAGAAATTTTGACAATGGTTCCTGTCTCGACTTTTTGACTATTTTAGAATTGCCCATGACCGCTTTAGAGTGGCTGTCTATGGCCATGCACAAACATGCCCTTAAAACAACCCGTAACGTTCGTTTTCAAAACTGTGCAACTCACCGAGTGGATAGTGGTGTTTGTTGATGATTAAAAACAAATATATCGGCGCAATGTATGATTGGTGGATTCTCTGCATGAAATACGGATACGGATTCCCGTATCGCACGGAGAAGGACAACAGTATATCGCTATATCGATGTTTTGTCCCACCCCTAGTTTTGTATATAATGCTGCATTGTGCATTGTGTTGTGAGTTGTATGTTTTTGACATTCCTCTGTTTTTAACAGGTTGGGACCAGCATAGTTGAATACTTGAAGGAGGCTGGGCTCACTAAACCCTTCCCCTCCGTCCTTGGTCTTGGGGACGACAGTCAGTGCCTCCAGGCCTGTGTAACTGCTGGCAAACAGGCACTACAGCAAAACACTCTCCTTGGTGCTGTGCACACATGCTTTAAACTGTGTTTTGGACATCCATTTCCCGAAGCAGTGCGCACCAGTGTGGGAATCTGTGCAGACTGTTGTCTACTGACTCCCAGGAACAGAATCCCCTTCAGTGAGTGGATATGTGTCATGTGAAGCAGTACTGGAACCAAAACAACTAAAGAATATCACTCCAGTAAAATTACAATTAGGCCTATTCATTTTCAAAATTACCTTAGTAAAAGTACAAAGGTAATTCATTTTTAAAGTACTTAAAAAATAAAAAGCAATTATCAATGTTTTCTTTTTCTAGACAGTTTTAGTCCTT
>NC_139966.1:3118165-3565665 GCF_963993115.1 Abramis brama
TTTTATTCAAAATATTCACACATTTGTTAGATATGGCATGAAATATCTGATATTCCGATTGTCAAATATATGCAAGTGGAAGTGTTTTGTTGTTTAAACACCTTTATAACGATCGCGTTAGTTGAGCTGTATGCGCGATGGGCGCCGCCATCTTAGTTTGTGCCGCAGACGCAGGTCAGAGAATCGGATCTGTTGGATTTACAACACGTGAATTCATCCACTTCTCCCGAAATACATAAAAGTAAGTGGCTGGTGAACTGGGAGAAGAATAGAGTACACTTTAAAGTTACTTACACAATGTGTATCTGATATGAATAAAACGTGTCTAATTATAATGGAAAGGATTATTATTGCCTCTTCCTTTGACATCAGTGTGTGTTTTACAAACTCTAAATGTATTGTTTTTTAGTACTTATATGTCTGAAACCTAAAATAAACATTATGTGGTTGAAAACACTGAACAGTTGTTGTATATGACAGCTCTGAGCCAGGCACGGCGCCAGGATTTTTTCTCTACTGGTGCTAATGGGGAGCTGGACCGATACGTGGGGGTGCTAAGAAAACAATTGATTTTCATTACTTAAGTTACTCTATAATATAGAGGTTCTCGTTTTTTCAATAAAAGCAGCTATGATACACTGCACTTTAACTGGATTTGGCCAAAGAATAGTCAACAAAATAACTAAGCCTAATACAAGCGACCACAAGGCAATGACAAAAATGTTTCACGTGGAAAGGTGCGAGATTCAGCACCGGAGAGCGACCATGCGTCTGCCGGTAATCAGACAATACATACAAAATGCGACAAACATATTTATTCCATATGCAAAATTAATGAAAACAAACAAACAAACATCTATGCATTGCTAATATTGTCTTGGATCACAACCAATATTAACTCAACTTAAGAAATTAAATTGATAGTTAAATTAATAACATAGGCTACAAAGTGCAGCCGCAACGAGAAGTGCAAACAGTTTGTGTCTAATGATTCGGATCACAACGTCAAAAATAGAATTAATAATATAAAACGCTACAGCAAGAAAAACAAACACCCTGTACCTGTTAACTGGGCACACACTTAAAGAGCATAAAATGAACTGGCTCATTACAGTATTGATTATTATTCTACTGCAAACAAAAACACGCGCCAAATTCTGTTGTGCATTTGTTACAGTGTAACGAATTAAATGTCACGTCATGACATCAAATGTAGCCTATCACAACCAGTCTCTGATCGCAACGTCAGGAAAAAACCTCACTGAGTTGTTTTACAGGAGGACAATGCGTCTGTTGTTGTGGTTAAGTGCAAATGAGTCTATAATCTTTTGGACATCAAGGGCCTTGGTTCTTTCTGCGTGGATGGACAGGCAGGCAAGGTTGCTAAGTCGAGGATTTGCCATTCGGTTTCTCAGGTATGTTTTTACGCGCCGCATGCAGGAAAAACTGCGCTCACATGAAGCGGATGTTACAGGCAGTGTAACAGATATGCGCAAAAGTTTATAGATGTCCTCAAATGAATCTTTGTATGGTTTTAGCATGGACAGAAATTCCAGTGTGCTGCCGACTGTTTCACCTTGTTCTTTTTTTCTTTCCAAGAGCCGGCGCATTTGGTGCACCTCGGCCAGCAGGTCATCCTTTTTGATCCCATACAACTGCGCCATGGGCTCAAGGCTCTCCTTTTCAAGGAATGTGGCATTTTTGGGGTTGAGGGCTGACGTGCCCATGAGAACAGCACCTGCTTCTGATGAAAACCGTTGTGTCATTTCATTCACTAGTCGATCAATGACAGGGTAGAATGAGGATGTTCGGAGTTCATCCAGAGAGGACATGGATCGGTGTTCTGTTTGAACTGGAGCTTGAACTACGTAATCCTGCAGATGGTGAGGCTGCTGGGATTGTCTCTTCTCTTGTGGGAGCTGAGGTGGTTTTGCTACACCGACTTTGGCGCACAGGGCCTCCGCCTTGCGCCATATGGCTCTCCAAGAGTCCTCTGTGCGCTTTTCTTTTAGGCCCGTGATGACCGAGTGCGCGAGGTCGGTGGCAGTCTCCAGCAAAAGATCGGGTGACTGTAGAGTGTCAGACAGGAACTTTGCTGTACGAAAAAGATCCTCAAACAGAATAAGGTGGAGGATGAATTCAGCATCAATGAATGAAAGCAATGACCGTGCATCAGTGGATCTGCGTGGATTTGGTTGCGCCTTAATGTCATTTAAGGTTGCAATGATGGCGGGGAGGGTTTTTTGCACTGCCCAGAGCGAGTAGTACTGGCAGGACCAGCGCGTATCAGACAGTTTCTTAAGTTCAATGGGCTGCTGTGAAGGCTCAAGTTCCTTTTGCTTCTTAATGAAATGGGCATGGACAAATGAGCCTGAGAAAAACTTGTACATGTCTTGCACAATAACAAAAAAATCCCCCGCTGGCTTCACGTTTCTGACACAGTCCACCAGAACAAGATTGAGGCGGTGTGCATGGCAGTGAATGTAGACTGCCTGAGGGACCTCTTCTCTGAATTTCTCTTGGACCCCGTTGTGAACACCAGACATTACAGCAGCACCATCATAACACTGAGCAATACAGGCAGTGTGATCAATGTTACATTTGCTGAGAGTGTTTTTAATCGTAGTGAAAAGTGACCCTGCATCTAATCCGTCAGCTGGCGTGAAATGGAGAAATTCTTCCACAACGTGATCATTTTTCACGTAGCGCACCACGACAGACACTTGTTCCGTTTTACTCAGATCCTTACTCTCATCTACCATCAAAGCAAATATTTCAGCATCTTGTATTTCACCACTAATCTGATCCCTAATCATATTTGCCATAATTTCCAGTATTTCGTTCTGTATATCATGATGCGTGTACTTCGCATTTCTTGGATTTTCTGATATTTTCTGTGCTACGGTTTTGTCAAATTTTCCTATGATCTGTAAAAGTTCTAGGAAGTTTCCCTGGTTGACAGCCCTGTCATTCTCTGTGTCTCCTCTCTGTGAAAGTCCCTGGTACGCAGTGAAACGCAATGACTCCACAACTGCTCGCATATAGGGGAGCGCGGGGCACAACCTAACGCGGGGTTAGTTGTAACACGCTTGTTTTAAATACTTCCGCACATGCTTGGATGACGGAACTTTGTTTATTTACTAGTTGCCATATCAACACTATATAGAAAAAAAAAATCCGCCAAAATTATTATTTTTTTTTGGAAGAAATCCATAGACATTTATTAAACCATAGCAAAAGTAAATTTCTTACTTAAGTTAATTTTCCATCTCTATTTTTTGTGTTTATTTAAAATAAGACAAATCTGATATTATTTTAATCTCCAAGATGTTATTTAACAGTTGAGATAGTTATTTAATGCTTCGCTAACTAGCAGAAGACACTAGCAGAGTTTAAATCCCAGTTGTGCAGGCGAGGGCATGTTGTAACACTGCGTTACAATGTGCCCCTATTAGAAATATGCTATTATATTCTATACTTTTATTAATTTTATTGAGAAAACGTGAGAAAAAGGTGAATAAAGACTGAGAGTGAATGTTCAGAAATAACTAATTATTTATTTGTTTTGAACTATGTTGTAGTTTTCACGTGTTCGTAGTCAAAACGCAAAAATGAGTTTCTATTTAATTATTAAAAATTGCCATTATTTTATATGAAAAAGTTTTTTAATTGTATTTTATTTAGAAAATATTTTAGTTTGTTTTGTATATTTTTTTTATTAGATCAGATTACTTTTTAAGCTGCCATATGTCATGTTACAATGTGCCCCACACATGTTACAATGTACCCCACCTATGGGGCATGTTGTCACATTTCACTTCCATTCTTTCGGGCATAGGCGCCGATTTATGTTTTCCTCCGTGGGTGCTCATGGGCGTACGCCCTTTAAAAAAAAAAAAAAAAAAAAAAATAGTCAAAATTTTTTTGCACTTCAGAACCTTAGGAAATGGACAGCGACCGACACTTAACAGTGTTAAATTTGAAAAATACTGTTCGATAGAACTGCTTGGTTTGTTACCACAGTAACAGTTATCTGCGTGCTTCCTCCGCGATAAAGTTCCACATTTGCGGCTATCCAACACGAAAATGCATGCAGCAAAGCCTTTCACAACATTGTTTTCTTCAGTTTTGTCGACAACTTTACCATCTCCACTAGCTATTCTTTTCTTCAACTCCTCAGCATCCATCTCGACGACTGCAAGCAGATCGCGCGCGCGCGCGGTTATGATGACTTTTTAAAAGTGAAAGTAAGTTACGTAGGTATAGACTACTAGACTCCTGGGAGGGCGTGGGCACAAATAAACTGATGTGGATTTTAAATTATTTTTTTTAACTTGAAATACGGGCATATTTTTGTAGATGTGTTCCTAAAGATGTGCATATATTTTTACGTTTGCACATGATTGTTTTAAACCCGTGTTTAGACCCGTGTTCCCCCCGTGTCCGACCCGACCCGCACCCGTTTGAGCAAAATTTGCGGTTAGGCTACCCGAACCCGCGCAGGACTCTGTCACACAAGTCCACACAGTAAAAAATAGATTTGTTAACTCACCATTGCGGTTAATTCTTCAGAAGGAACAGAATTAAAAGAACTGCGCTGCAGCTGCGTACAGAGCAGGGTCACTAAAGAGGATTTTCATCCGAGAAACGCTGTGATTGGTGGATAGGATATGGAGCAGGCGATACCATAGATATCTATGGGCGATACTACTCGACTGACTGCGACATAACCAATCACAGTGTGACAGACGCTTCACATATCACCGACTGCAATGATTCATTTTAAATGAATGTAGACAGAGCGCCTACTGGCAGTCTGGCACACGTGGGTGCTCGGTATTTTCCGTGGGTGCTCGAGCCCCGGAGCACCCACGGTATCGGCGCCTATGCTTTCGGGGTATATCAAGAAAAAAGTATATACTGTATTAATAAAACAAAAACACATAATTGTACTAGACATGTGGGAAATTAATGTGGGAAAAAATAAATACTCTGAACCATAAGTAGATTTATACAAACTGAGAAAGTCAAAAAGCGTTAGGTTGTGCCCCGCTCTCCCCTACTCTCTGTTCTCACGGACTATTTTTGTATGTCCATCACTCAGAGCATTACATATTGTTGAGCCAGACTCTTTCTGAATATTCCACTCATTCCATGCTGCCATGGCATATTTATGCTCCACACTGGCATTGTGTGTCTTAAATGAACTTGTCGCCTTCTTCCAGTTCTGGTAGCCATGGTGGGTAAATGCCGCCTTGTCTCCATGGTTACCAGGACGCTGAAAGTGCCGGCATGCAAAGCAGAAAACACGGTCCTTTGAAATAGAATATTCCAGCCATTTGTTATCCTCATACCATCTACGACTGAAGTAGCGATCCTGCTGTCCAACTTTGGTGGCCGGATAACGCCGGAGAAGAGGCCGCCTCGGTTCATCTACAGGTGACTGGCTTAAATCAGAGGGAGCGGTGTCAGTGTCAGCGGCACATCTAACTGGGACTGTTGAGCAACTAGCGGCGATGGACAGCTCCGGTGCTCCTTCGGGTCCTGGCTCATGACTTTCTCTCTCAAATTCATTTTTCGAATCTCCCTCTTCTTCTTTGTCCATCTGGGAGACTGGATCTTGGTCTTCATTTTCGATCAGCACTTTTTTTTTAATAACAAAACGATCCATTGTATTTGTAACAGATTGTAGCCTAAACTAGCTAGCCTAGCCTCACAAGGGTTTCTTGTTTACAAACAATAACGGATGCGCGCGCTTTTTCTTTATTTTAAATTCCGTTTTTCTTTATTTAAATTTCGTTTTTCTTTATTTAAATTTCGTTTTTTCTTTATTTTAAATTTCGTTTTTCTTTATTTAAATTTCGTTTTTCTTTATTTAAATTTCGTTTTTCTTTATTTAAATTTCGTTTTTTCTTTATTTAAATTTAGTTTTTTCTTTATTTTAAATTTCATTTTTCTTTATTTAAATTTCGTTTTTCTTTATTTAAATTTCGTTTTTTCTTTATTTAAATTTCGTTTTTTCTTTATTTTAAATTTCGTTTTTCTTTATTTAAATTTTGTTTTTTCTTTATTTTAAATTTTGTTTTTCTTAATTTAAATATACCCTTTACTGCATCAGTAATTTGTTAGTCAGAAAAATATTAGACTACCTTAAAAGTATCGCTTAAGTTAACAGACCTGTGTGTGCGCGCGTTTTATATAGTGTCCATTCTCGGAGCATAAGCCCTGCCCGCCTGAGGCGAGCCGCTCCCGCTCGCGCTGTTCTGACTGTAGTTTACTAAAAGTTTATTCATTCTGAACGTGCGGCGTTTCCATATTGCCCCAAATACGACAATGCACTCCCTTGTGAAATCGATTGGATGAACAGTTCTCGAAATAATTAAAAAATGCAAACAGACGGACAGACACATAGAGAATACTGCCTTTATTAGAGAGAAGAATATTTTCAGCCCCCTCTCCCGAAGCTTCGAATATTCGATGTTCATTACTACCGAAGCTTCGAAGCTCAAAAAATGGTATTCGGACCAGCCAGCCCTAAATAATACCTGACGATCTTTGGATTGTGGATGACAAGAAGTGACCAGCAATTGTATGGCCTGCCTGATATATATATATATATATATATATATATATATATATATATATATATATATAGGCCTATAGCCTATATAATTATCTAATTCAGACACCAAGTGTGTAAACAAGAGAAATGATTAGAGCATGCAAATCCCTTGATGCATACAACTACGTGCTATGTGGTCATGCGCAGCTCGTCAAATACTTTGATGCTGCACCTGATTTTTGCGTGTTGAGGTCAGATGTACTCCGGTACGAACTAAGAGCGCGGGTCATTTGCCCGGTTGCGTGGGCTTAACTGGGGCTACACAGATTTTTGACGGGGCTTTAGCGCCCCCTAGCCCCGGTGTAGCGCCGTGCTTGCTCTGAGCGCGCCTGTCTCTGGCTCAGCGCCAGCACATTTGAATTTCACTAAATCACACCGGTGTGATCGTGCGCGCGAAAGGGTTAAATTAATTGCATCAAAAATATATAACGTTAGGGCCTATATATTTTTTCCACTTTTTTAATAGAAATCATCTATAAAAGTGATTTGGGAACCACTGTGTTAGAGCGTGTGTGAGTTTCCGGCTCTGTGTGAGTGTGTGTGTGTGTGTGTGAGAGTGTGTATGTTAGTGTGTGTGAGTGTGTGTTTATTTGTGTTTGAGTGTTTATGTGAGTGTGTGTGAGAGGGTGTATGTGAGTGTGTGTGTGCAAGTGTGTGTGTGAGTGTCCATATGCTTGTGCAAGTGTGTGTGTGCATGTGTGTGAGAGATTGTGAGTGTGCATGTTAGGGCTGTGTATCACCAACAATGTCACGATACGATACGCATCACAATACTAAAGCCACGATACGATACGTATCACGATATGGATCAATTTGGAATTTCAGAGTTTAGTAACAGTAATATATGTTTATTGTATAACCAGTGTTATAACAGTTGTGATCACTGAAAAACTATTTAGTTTTTGTCATAAAAAAACGAAGAGTTAAATGAAATAAAAAACTTAAACTTAAAGCTTAAAATGGCTCTTCCTTCAGTAGCGCAAATAAATACAATAGAATAAAGATAGCCTACCAATAAAGAGAAAACTTTTTGAATAGGTCTAGCTAGCACTAGTATTCAGAAATAGGCTACTAGAAACTGAATAAAGTAATCAAATGCAAAATAACACTGGGTAGTATTTTAGTCCTGACTAAATTAAATACATAGGCTATTAATCCAAATTCTTCAAATTAAAACTATCTTTTGTTGTTTTGACAACAATATTAATGACAGACACATATGGCTTCTGTCGCTTTAAGACCTAGTGCACGGATCCTGATTTCATTATACTGTCCCATCATGCGTTTTATGTTAGACATAACCGACTGTGATTTAGAGGATACTCAACAAGACCGAAATGTTTGACATAATTTTGCGTGTTTTTGTTTGTTAAAGTGATATAATCTGCGAAAAATAACTTTTGTTACTCGCGAGCTGTTTGTGAGCGCGTCGAGTATAAACGGCTCGTCCGTTTGGGGAGGTGCGCGCGCAGGCAGCGGAGACTCGCGCTGCGGAGCCAGGCGAAGGTACAGACAAGGCTTCACGCTCTTTGTGAAATTGCGTCTCGCAGAAAGTTTTAAAATGACTGATCTGATTGTATAGTCTGTGTGGATTAATTTACTCATACAATCTACATGCTAAAGTGCAGGAATGATTAAAATTATGCGCAATACCCGCGCCGAAATTCGAGCCCTGAATTGGCTACATAAGCACAACAGTATCGATACACGCATCGTCAGGAGTTCATGACGATGTATCGTTGTATCGATATTCTGAGCACAGCCCTACTACACACTACACTACACTACACACTACAGAGGACAGCTGTCTATACCCTCACCAGTCAGCACTTACACTGCAGTACACACTACACACTACACTACACACTACACTACACACTACAGAGGACAGCTGTCTATACCCTCACCAGTCAGCACTTACACTGCAGTACACACTACACACTACACTACACACTACACTACACTACACACTACAGAGGACAGCTGTCTATACCCTCACCAGTCAGCACTTACACTGCAGTGCACACTACGCTACGCTACACTACACTACACTACACTACACACTACACTACACACTACAGAGGACAGCTGTCTATACCCTCACCAGTCAGCACTTACACTGCAGTACACACTACACTACACTACACACTACACTACACTACACTACACTACACTACACTACACACTACAGAGGACAGCTGTCTATACCCTCACCAGTCAGCACTTACACTACACTACACACTACACTACACACTACAGTATAAATTTTAGTAGCATCATCAGTTATGCATTTCATCCATAGACTGTAAAAAAATATGGCCGTAGTGTCCGTGACGTCACCCGTAGGTTTCTGGAGACCGTTTTTGAAGCCTAAAGTGGGCGGAGCCGGCCGTCGCCATCTTGGCCTCGCGTCACTCCCGGATTACAGAAAATGGGCAAAGAGGCGGGGCGTGGGTGGAGCTGAGGAGCCTGGCTATCTGAAACCACGCCCACCTAGCTCGACGTGATCGAGTTAGCTCAGGCTGGGGAGCTAATGCTATAACGTTATGCTACTGACAGTACCAAGTCTGCGACTGCACAGGGCCTCGCGCTAAAGCGACAGCTGATGATGTAAAGCCAATTAAAAGTTCCTATGTTTGCCCTTCGAAATATTATAATAGTTAAAAGACATGGCTACAAGTGAGACTGTGTATCGTGATTCTGTACTATTCTGCTAGTTGAAAATGTATTATGCAGTAACTTAATATTACTCTGAGTGTGTGTGTGTGTGTGTGTGTGTGTGTGTGTGTGACAGTGATTTGTGCATACATGTCAGTCACTCTTTTTTATAGTCTATGGTCCGTCAGCGCGGCATCGCTCAAGTTCGTAGAGAGCTTATTCAGTCCATATTAAATTCTGATTTTGGCCGCCTCTCAAATGGGTTAAACCATAGATATATTGCCTATAAAGTTCAAGTAAATGCGCTAGAAAATCCGCGCTCATTCAAGGATGTGCATTTATAGCACGGACGGAGAAAGACGTGTTCACTTAGCAGAGAGTTCCAGTGATGAGGATGCTTCAGATGTGTACAGTTGGTATGCTCAAGGAATGTTTCAACTAATGCAAATGTACCATTTGTATACCACTAATGCATTAATGTATACACTGAGAAATAGTTTGGTAATGTGGATAGTGGATTGCACCTTGTGTAAGAATTAGGTATACATTCCATTTTTAAACACAAGCTATATGTGTTTGATACCTTAAAAGGAAGCTGCAAGTCTCTCTGTGATGTATATAAGCTCAAACTTACTGTACCACCTCAGAGAAACATAAAGGCATGAGGGCGTGAGAGAGAGAAGAGTAACATAGCATGATGGGGTTAGAAGATAGAGAAATGGGGAACAGAGAAATCTGGAATGAAGACCACTCTCATGTAGCCTTATATTCTCATATGCCTGTTTCTCTCTGTCACATGATACATAATAAATTGAGATCTCTTGGCAAAAGTAACTGGTGTAGCTTCCGTGGTTCAACCATAATGGGGGAAACCATGATTTTTAAATCTACAGTGCATGTTCACAGAGGAAAACAACTGAAATACAGCGCTGGTTGTTCTCTCGAACGATACTCGACGACAACGACGGAGTCCAAAGCCGTGGCCGAAGTAATGGGTGTATTAAATTGTAGGAAATAATCCCGAAAAAAGCACAAACACTGCAGAGATGGCAAGTTCAGCAGCAACATTTGCTGAGGTGAAGTGACGGCTAGTAACAGCAGACAAACGGCTAGCATTGACATCAGCGGCAATCCACCTGTCACTCAAGTGGCCACACCCTTAATTATGCAGAACTTTAAATATTAATCAACTAAATGGATGAGTTATAAAAAATTCACCCCCCTCACAGTTGTTATGAAGGGCAAAATTAGCTGTATAGACCAAAGCCACATAGAGATCCAGGCTGTAAACATGTGTTTTTCTGCTGTAAAGTTGGTAATTTTAACATGGGGGAGATGCAGATGTGACTCACTCCTGCAGCCAGCCTCAAGTGGCCAGTCGATGAATTGCAGTTTAACTCACTTCCATGTTGGTTTTTTAATTGGTCAGTTATGTGTCGTGACTTGTGCTTTTTAAGTGGCAAATGGTTACAGTATTCTGTTACAGCAGCTTTTTGATGCGTCTTTGACACGTTTTGACAAGCAGGGATGCAAACAGCGCGCTTTTCGGCGCCTCCCGCTTTTTTCACGTCAGTTTGGGTGACAAAGTCATCTGGGCCCAGTTTTTCAAAAAATGTTTTTGGAAATCCCATGTTTTGCCATCCAGGATCACCTGATCCCTTTTACTTTTATGACAGTTTTTTAAAGGAACCTTGGATTGGATCACTGTGATCCAAATACCAAATTTCAGGATGACCAAATCCTGTTTCCTAGAGCCTTAAATGGAACCAACAGTGTCGCCTACTGGCTTAGCAAAGAACAACACTTGGCAAAGTACCGGTGGCCACAAATAACCATTGTTTATTTTAATTTTAAGAAACAGAAACACTGTAATAAACAGAAACATTTTACTTTCCTTATTTTGTTATAATGTTAAATTGTAGATTTTTTTGTTTTACCATATCTCATTAGATGTGACATGCTTCATATATGCTTCAAATATGAAGAAATGTATATATCATCAGTAAACATTGATTTTGTGATCATTCACTTAAAAAAAAAAACTCTCTGGTTTTATTTGGTTCGAAAAATCACAACTGAATCCACCCTTCTGATGGGATCAGGATAATCCTGTTTTCCCAAACCGAGTTCAAAGTTCTGAAAAACCCAAAGGGCAGGTTTGATCCAGATCAAATGTAAGATCGGATTACATGCTCTGATTTTAGTTCAGAATCCCTCTTTAGCTTTTGAAAAACCCATTTCCAAGATTTGATCCAATCCGTGATCCGAAATCCCACTGGAGTACTTTTGAAAAACTGGGCCCAGAAGGCAAGGCAAGGCAAGGCAAGGCAAGGCAAGTTGATTTATATAGCACATTTCATACACAGTGGCAATTCAAAGTGCTTTACATAGAAGAAATTAAAATAATAAAAAGAAAGAAGAATAATTAAAATAATAAAAAGAAATAAGAATAATTATAACAGTTAAAAAAATAAGATACAGTACAGTACAAACATTCGGACGAACAGTGGCACAGTGCTCATTCATTAAATGCATAGTTAAACAGAAGTGTTTTGAGTCTGGATTTGAATGTGACTACTGTAGGAGCACATCTGATCTCCTCTGGAAGCTGGTTCCAGCTGCGGCTGGCATAATAGCTAAAAGCGGCCTCGCCATGCTTAGAGTGAACCCTTGGTAATTCTAGCTGATATGATCCTAGTGATCTGAGTGATCTGTTGGGTTTATATTCTGTGAGCATGTCTGCAATGTATTGAGGTCCTAGGCCATTAAATGATTTATATACCAGTAATAATACTTTAAAATCAATCCTAAATTTAACTGGGAGCCAGTGTAAAGACCTGAGGACTGGTGTGATATGTTCATATTTTCTGGTTCTGCTCAGAATCCTGGCGGCAGCGTTCTGTATGAGCTGACACTGTCTTATGGTCTTTTTGGGAAGGCCAGTGAGGAGTCCATTACAATAATCCACCCTGCTGGTGATGAAAGCATGCACAAGTTTCTCTAAGTCTTGTCTGGAAACAAAGCATCTAATTCTTGCAATATTTTTCAGATGATAGTATGCTGATTTAGTTATTGCTTTGACATGACTACTGAAACTAAGGTCTGACTCTAGTGTCACACCAAGATTCCTGACTTGATGTTTAGTTGTTTGACCCCTAGAGTGAAGGTATGCGTTCACCTTGAGAACTTCATCTTTGTTTCCAAATGCAATGACTTCAGTTTTGTCTTTGTTTAACTGAAGAAAGTTTTGACACATCCAACTGTTGACTTCATCGATGCATTGGCACAGGGAGTCAATGGGGCTGTAATCGTTAGGTGATAGGGCTAAGTAGATCTGTGTGTCGTCTGCATAGCTGTGGTAAGCAATTTGGTTCTTTCTCATTATTTGGCTCATTGGGAGCATATACAGGTTGAACAGGAGTGGCGCAAGAATCGAGCCTTGAGGGACTCCGCATGTCATGGATGTCCACTCAGACTTATGATCTCCTATACTCACATAATAACCTCTCCCATCTAAGTATGACCTGAACCATTTTAGGACTATCCCAGAAAGCCCCACCCAGTTTTCCAGCCTGTCAAGAAGTATGTTATGATCGACAGTGTCAAATGCAGCACTGAGGTCGAGTAGTACCAGCACTGATAATTTGCCTGAATCAGTATTTAAGCGAATATCGTTTATTATCTTTATGAGCGCTGTCTCTGTGCTGTGGTGCGGTCGGAAACCAGATTGAAAATTGTCAAAGTATCCATTCGAGCATAAGAATTTGTTCAGCTGATTGAAAACAACTTTTTCAATGATCTTGCCTATGAAAGGAAGATTTGAGATCGGCCTATAGTTGCTTAATATGGTCTTATCCAGATTGTTCTTTTTCAGGAGGGGCTTGACAACTGCAGTTTTCAGGGAGTTTGGAAAACGCCTCGGTTACGACTGTAACCTCGGTTCCCTGAAGAGGGAACGAGCGTTGCGTCGAGTTTGACGCTATGGGAACGCTTTGCGTGATGACGTCTTGAAGCACATGTAAAATCAGTCCAATGGTGTGGCGGAACGTCAGAGGCGGGTGACGTCACGTACCAGGAAGCTATAAAAGCCGGCCCGAAACAGAAAACGAAAGCTTCGTAAAGTCTGAAGTCGTGTTGACAGGCATGAAGGAGATATGGCAAGGTGACGCAACGCTCGTTCCCTCTTCAGGGAACCGAGGTTACAGTCGTAACCGAGGCGTTCCCTTTCAAGGGAACTCGCGTTGCGTCGAGTTTGACGCTATGGGAACGTCTATACCAACGCCTCCATAGCTACAAATGTCTGTCCTGTGTGAAATCTGGTGAGCAGCACTAGGAAGACAAAACATGAGACCCTGGAGCAGAGTCTAGATCCAGAGAGTAGAACCTGACGAAAGTGTGCGGTGAGGACCAGCCTGCCGCATCACAAACGTCCTGTAACGAAACTCCTGATATAAGGGCCTTAGAGGCCGCCATACTCCTCGTAGAGTGCGACCGGACAGCCAAAGGAGAAGGCTGTCCAGCCGCCTCATAAGCAAGTGAGATAGTCTCAACCACCCACTGCTCATCCTTTGCTTAGACACTGGACCTCCCTTGTTAGGGGAGCAAATGTCACTTTTACGCCACAGGGCAGCTCTGTGGACATACGCGTCTAACGCCCGAACAGGGCAAGCAAATTATTAGCCTCCTGGTCCGATTTCGAAAGGGAGGAGGACCTCCAAGTGCCACGAGGGAAACGAGATACCAAAGGGGTCCTTCCCCACAGACATTCCACCCAAAGGAATGTGGTAAGCACCTATGGCCGCCACATAAACCTTTAAGGTGGACGGGGTCAGACCTGCAGTGAACCGGTCCTGCAGGAACTCCAGAACTGTACCAATTGGGCAGTTGACTGGATCCAACCGACGGTCACTACACAAAGAGGTGAATACTCTCCAGTTCAGGGCATAAAGTTTCCTCGTGGAGGGAGCTCTGGACTGTAGAATGGTCTCAACAACCTCAGTTGAGAGACCTGACTCTATGAGCTGGGCCCCCTCAGAGGCCAAGCCCACAGGTTCCACAGTTCTGGTCGGGGGTGAAATATCGAGCCCTCCGCCTGGGACAGAAGGTCCCTCCTGACGGGTAGCTCCAGAGGAGGCCCGTCGAGGAGCGACACAAGATCGGGAAACCATACTCTGCCCGGCCAGCGCGGGGCTATAAGAAGCAGGCAAACCCGGTCCCTGCGAACTCTCTCCAGAACTCCCGGGAGCAGAGCAACTGGGGGAAAAGCGTACAGACGTAGCCTCGGCCACGTCTGCACCATAGCATCCAGTCCAAAGGAGCTGGATGCGTGAGGGAGAACCAAAGTGGACAGTGAGACGTCTCTCGAGACGCAAACAGACCCACTTATAATTTCCATATCAGCTCCACCACCTCGGGGGTGGAGCCACCATTCCCCGGGCCTCGGCCCCTGTCTCGACAGAGTGTCTGCTCCTATATTCTGGACCCCGGGGATGTAGGCTGCCTTGAGTGACAGCAACTTCCCCTGGGACCACAGGAGGATATGGCGTGCCAGCGCAAACCCCCTTGATATAGGCGACTACCGACGTGTTGTCCGTATGTACTACACATGGTGTCCCCAGAGACCTGTGATAAAGCTCCTCAGAGCCCGGAAGACAGCTAACATCTCTAGGCGATTGATATGCCAGGAACGATGATGGTCTTCCCACAGACCTTGAGATGAGCGACCCTCAGGATCGCTCCCCAACCCGTGAGGGAAGCATCCGTCGTTAGCAGTTTGCGACGACAAGGAGCTCCCCGCACTGGGCCCTGGGACAGGAACCAAGGTTTCTTCCACATAACCAAGGCACGTAGGCATCACCGCGTGACCTTGATTGTGCGAAATGGGTTGCCCCTCGGGGAAAAACCCTCTGGTCCTGAGCCACCACTGCAGGGGCCTCATGTGCAGCAGTCCAAAAAGGTATCCCGTTGGAAGCTGCTGCCATGAGACCCAACAGTCTCTGGAACTGTTTGACAGTGAGTAGCTGGCCTAGCTTTACACTTCTCACAGCTGCCAGGATCGAAGCGTGGCGATGACAGGCGCGCCTGCATCGACACTGAATCCCAAACCACGCCTAAAAAAGTGGTCCTCTAAAATAGAGAAGCACACTCTTCTTGGCGTTCAGCCGTAACCCCAACTCTTTCATATGGGCGAGAACAACATCTCGATGTTGAACCGCCATCTAATGCGACTGAGCTAAAATCAACCAATCGTCGATGTAGTTCGTGATGCGAATACCCCGGAGGCGCAGAGGCGCCAGAGCTGCATCCACGCATTTGGTGAAAGTGCGGGGTGATAAAGCCAGGCCGAATGGAAGAACTCGATATTGGTATGCTTTGCCCCCGAAAGCAAACCTCAGGAACTTCCAATGACACGGACGGATGGAAATATGCGTCCTTGAGGTCTATCGTGACAAACCAGTCCTCGGACTAATCTGTGGCACGATTGTCTCAATGTTAACATTTTGAACTTGAGCTGCATGACAACTCGAAGACCTAAAATGGGACGCAATCCCCCGTCCTACTTTGGAACTATGAAGTACCGGCTGTAAAACCCGGTTTCCCTGTTGGAGGGAGGTACATATTCTATGGCCCCTTTCTCTAACAGAGTGTAAGTAAGTAAGTAAGTAAACTTTATTTATATAGCACCCATCACAGAAAGAATCACAGAGTGCTTTACAAGTAGCAGTATACAATTTAAAAAGCATCATACAAACAAAAAACATAAAACATAAAAACACAATCAACTAAAAGCTTGTCTAAATAGTAGTGTCTTCAGCTGTTTTTTAAAAGAAACAATAGAATCGGCCACACGCAATGACAAGGGCAAGGCATTCCACATTTTTGGAGCAGTCGCCTGGAAGGAGCGATCTCCCCGAGTTTTAAGGCGGGTTTTAGGTACCATCAGGAGATTTTGACCTGAGGAGCGAAGAATACGAGACGAAGAGTAAGGGGTCAACATGTCAGTGATATATTGAGGCGTCTGTCCATGTAGTGCTTTAAAAGTTAAAATTAAAATTTTATAATCAATTCTGTATTTTACCGGAAGCCAGTGGAGAGTAAATAAAATCGGAGTAATGTGTGCCCTTCTGTTTGTTCCTGTTAAAAGCCTGGCTGCGGCATTTTGAACCAGTTGGAGACGGTTCAAAGAACAATTGTTAAAACAAGTAAAAAGAGAATTACAATAATCTAACCGTGAAGAAATAAAAGCATGAACGATCATCTCCATGTTAGTTTTGGGCAGTATTTTTCTTAATTTAGAGATATTTCTCAAATGATAAAAACAGCTTCTGACCAGCTGTCTAGAATGACCATCCAGGGACATCGATTGGTCAAACAAAACACCAAGGTTTCTCAGGCTCGTCTTGAAAGACGAGTCTAAAGAACAGAGGTGTTGTTTAATTTGAGATATTTTTTGTACTGGAGCGATGATCATAGTTTCAGTCTTTTTTGTATTCAGTTGTAGAAAATTGTTATATAACCAAGACTTAATGCACGACAGACATTCCAGTAAATCCGTTAATTTTCCAAACTCAGAATCATTAAAAGAAACGTACAACTGAATGTCATCAGCATAAAAGTGATAAGACACATTATTAAAGTTTCTGATTATTTCACCAAGCGGGCTCATATATAATAAAAACAAAAGAGGACCTAAAACTGAACCCTGAGGAACTCCGTATGACAGAGGGGTCATATCTGACAAAATGTTATTAACAGACACACAGAAAGATCTGTCGCTCAGATAAGAGGTAAACCATCTAAAAACAACACCAGAAAAACCCATTTCATTGTGTAATCGATTTAACAGGACTGTATGGTCTAATGCAGGGATAGGCAACTCCGGTCCTGGAGGGCCACTGTCCTGCAGAGTTTAGCTCCAACCCTAATTAAACACACCTGAACAAGGCAATCAGTGTTTTCAGGATTACTAGATAGATACAGGCAGGTGAGTTTTTATCAGGGCTGAAGCTAAACTCTGCAGGACAGTGGCCCTCCAGGACCGGAGTTGCCTATCCCTGGTCTAATGTATCAAACGCAGAAGATAAGTCAAGTAAAATCAGCACTGTGTACTGTCTTGAGTCAGCAGCCATCATAATGTCATTTGAAACTTTAAGAAGTGCCGTCTCAGTTGAATGGCATTTCCGGAAACCTGACTGAAATTTATCAAGTATATTTTTCCCATTAAGAAATGTAGTCAGCTGGCCAGCGACCACTCTCTCAAGAATTTTAGATAAAAAAGGCAATTTAGATATCGGCCTGTAGTTAGTTGGCACAGAAAAATCCAAATTAGGTTTCTTTAGTAAAGGGCTGACAACTGCTTGTTTAAAATGACTAGGAACAGATCCACTTAAAAGGGAAAGGTTAATCATTTTAACAACAAATGGTCCAAGTAAATCAAACACATTTAATAACAACGAAGTCGGCACTACATCGAGCGGGCTAGAAGATGGTTTCATTTTACTTAATATGCTCTTAATATCATCTAGATTGATTGGAGAAAAAGTATCCCAAGTGTATGATGAGACAGCTGACCCACATGAAATGACATCAAGAGATGGAATTATAGTATTTCTAATATCTTGCACCTTGTTTACAAAAGCATTTAAAAACCTATTGCAATCACTCTTTGAGTGTACAGGCACTTGGGGAGCAAGGGGAGAGACGATCTTAGATATTGTATCAAACAGGACTTTAGAATTATTCTTATTCTGAGTTACAAGATTAGTAAAGTATTCTGACCTGGCCTGTTTTATCTTAACATTTAGCTGTGAGATAAGCTCCCTCAAATGCAATCTATGTACTTCTAAACTTGTGGATTTCCATAGACGTTCAACTTTACGGCACTTTCTCCTGAAAGACATTATATCATCATTTATCCAAGGGCACACATTATTAGGGAATATGCTTTTACTTTTCAAGGGAGAAACTAAATTTAAAACCGACAGACACTGATTATTAAAAGACTGAAATAATTCAGCATTATTACAATCAATAAAAGAACTCGGGTCAAATGACTCCGAAAATTTCTCTGCTGTAGCTTGATTAATAATACGTCTTTGCAACATCGGTCTACATGGAAGACAGTCAACATTAGAAGACAGATTAAAAAATATGCAACAATGATCTGTCACATTTATGTCCATAACACTCAAATGGTCGATACTCAGACCTAATGAAAAAACAAGGTCCAGAGTATGACCCTTTATATGTGTAGGACCTAAAACACATTGTTTAAAATTAAATGATTCAGTGAGTGTTAAGAATTCAGATGCCACAGAACATGACGAGTCATCAACATGCAAGTTAAAATCCCCAAGTATCAGAACCTTTTCAAGTTTGATAATTGAAGATAAAAACTCGGCAAAATCAGCTAAAAACAAGCGAGCAGAACCAGGAGGGCGGTAAATTAAGACACAGTAAAATGAATCATTATTTCCAACCTTAGTCATCTGCAGCTCAAAGGAGTCGAAAGAATCCGAATTGATCAACCTGCAGCAGAAACGGTCCCGGTAGACGAGAGCGAGTCCGCCTCCTCGTCGCGACACCCGCGGTGTCCCATACACAGAACAGTCCGGGGGACACAGTTCATTGAGATGAGTGTATTCCATATCTCGCTGCCAAGTCTCTGTTAGGAACATAAAGTCAATATGTTCCTTTGTAAATAAATCATTGAGTATGAGCGCCTTGTTAGCAATGGAGCGCGCGTTAAACAGAGCAAATCGCGCCGGCTGGACACGATCAGATGGGTCAGGTTTTGCATTTGCCAGCTGGCAAGTCACATGACACAGAATCCGCTCTCGCGGAAATGGATTTCGGGGCTGCCGAGTCGGGAAACTCCGATCAGATTGACTAACGTTACTCCAAAGCAACGAAGGCGCACACAACACCTTGCAGACAGGAATTGACCGCAAGCACCGCTCAACCCAGAAAGCTCCGGGATCAATTGGACATGGTGACTCTCCACGTTGTTTCCTCCACCTGGCCTGGATACCAGCCCTGGATCCCCGCTTCCTCCTTCTGCCGCGATGCTTGGTGACTAGCAGGTACACCGGCGATGACGTAGAATATTCAATATAAGGAGGGAAAAACTTCGAGGACCAAGCCCCGGTAACTGAGAAGTCGTTCATAGTCTCCTTAATGCGGAAAAGCGTGTAACGATCATATTTTAAAACAGCTGAGACACAGCTATTTGTTATCAAGGCTGATAAAACAAAGAACAACACTAGAAAAACCACAGAAATACGTGAGGGCAGAGACAGAGCAGAGGCAAAGCCGAACACAGGCGCCATCTTGCTCGATGTTGTTATGTAATGTGAATTCATGTTTCAAGTGTTTACTTCCTGTTCCAAAACCAGAACCTGCTCGGGGCCCACCATTGTGGGCAGGACCCCCATAAACCGCGGTGGGCGTTACTAGAATTGTATCTAATACCCTTTTTCCACGGTCTGCAGGACCCAACGAGAAACATTTGACAGTAGCTTCCACGCTGTCAAAGATTCTACTAGAGGTACCAGTCTCTCGAGACTGGTTTCTGGATTTTGTTGCTGTTGAGTAGTCGGTTCGTCGCCCTGTAACGGCGCACCGGCAGGGAACGACCAAACAGACTGCTCTAGCACCCTCCTCAGAGGGGGCGGGCATCCCGAGGCCACTACGTTTCCGGGTGGACCTTGAGATATGTGCTCGCCGGAGACCGCTGCGCCCTGTAACACCGGAGGCGGCAGAGTTGGCAGAACGGTCCCCTGAGGGCACCGAAGAGAGACGGCACCGTATTTTTCTCCTGCTGTTGAGCAGTCGGTTCGTCGCCCTGTAACGGCGCACCGGCAGGGAACGACCAAACAGACTGCTCTAGCACCCTCCTCAGAGGGGGCGGGCATCCCGAGGCCACTACGTTTCCGGGTGGACCTTGAGATATGTGCTCGCCGGAGACCGCTGCGCCCTGTAACGCCGGAGGCGGCAGGGTTGGCAGAACGGTCCCCTGAGGGCACCGAAGAGAGACGGGCACCGTGAAAAGAGGTGTTAACCGCTCTGCTTCGGGGGGACTACCCTCATTTGTCCTGAGCCCTCAGACATCAGGACTTTTTCCCAGCAGCCTTCTTGGCGGTAATAACGGTCCGCAGATCCGTTTTACCCCTCGAAGACTGCTGGGTTTGAGAGCGCCCTCCGTGTCCCCGAGATTTTTGTGGGGGAGCACGGGAGGAAACGCTCTGTTTCTGAGTGGCGCGGTGCTCAGCGCTCTTTTTAGAGGAGTGAGGCTGCTCCCGCTCAGCAGCCTCATAGAAAGAACGGCGGGGGAGAAGTTTCTGAAGTGCAGCTGCCTGTTTTGAAACTTCTTGTGACTTCGCTACAGCACTATTAACTGCGTCTCCAAATAACCCTTGCGTGGATACTGGTGCATCTAAAAGAACATGTTTTTCTTTGTCCTTTATGTCACTTAAGTTAAGCCACAGATGCCTCTCAGTGGCCACCAGGGCTGCCATAGAGCGGCCGATGGATTTAGCCGTCTCCTTGGTGGCCCTGAGAGACAAATCCGTGGCTCTACGCAGTTCAGACACCGTATCAGCACTAATACCCCCGCCCTCCTCAAAATCACCCAATAACTCAGCCTGGTAAGCCTGCATTATGGACATTGTATGTAAACACGCTGCAGCTTGACCGGCGGCGGCATAAGCTTTATGAACCAGGGAAGAAGTAACTTTTACTGGCTTGGATGGAAGTGCAGGAGCCTTCAGAGAAGATGCCGTTGCTGGAGAGAGATAGCTCGCGAGCGTCTCTTCCACCTTCGGCATCTCCCCATAACCATGCTCTTTATAATTGTGAATGGATGAATAGTGTGATGTTTGTGCAGTATACACTCGATATGACACTGGTTTCGCCCACGATCTCGACACCTCGGTGTGGAGATCGGGGAAAAACGGCAGGCTCCTGCGCTGGGGCTGCGCACGAGATGGCAGGAAGCGTTCGTCGAGCTTACTTTTCGAACGAACGTCCTGCCTATCTTCTGGCCACTCAATAGACAGTCTGTCAACAGCTCTAGTAATGACATCGAGCAGTTCCTCAAACGCATGAGACTGAGGTGGCGAATCCTCAGACTCAGCTACAATACTCACAACATCCAACTCCTCAGAGCTGGATAGTTGCAGTACTGGTACCTCTATCGGGGGGGAAGAAACCGCAGCGCGTGCTTCCACACCCTGATAAGAGGCACTGGATCTATCAGACGGATGCTGAGATAAGGCAGAGCCCGTCTCAACATCCACTGATAAATCCATCTGTGAACCCCAGGTCTGAGATCGACGCCGTGCCTCGGCAGCGGCGGGACCCGAGCCCTGGGGAGCGTGGTCGGGATTGAACCGAGCCAAGCGGGATCGGAGCGTACGCAATGGAAGCGCACAGCAATGCACACAGTCACCACCCTCGAGTGCTGACTGGGCATGCTCCTCTCCCAAACAAACAACACAAAGAGTGTGTGTGTCACCTCCCATTAAATAACGCGGGCAGGGATGGACACACACTCTAAACTGCTGCTCGCTCGCCATACTGAATATATATATATATGATATAGACAGACAACACCAAATATACAGACAGAATTCACACAGAGCGCAACTGAAGACTCAGAAAGCTTTCGTTTTCTGTTTCGGGCCGGCTTTTATAGCTTCCTGGTACGTGACGTCACCCGCCTCTGACGTTCCGCCACACCATTGGACTGATTTTACATGTGCTTCAAGACGTCATCACGCAAAGCGTTCCCATAGCGTCAAACTCGACGCAACGCGAGTTCCCTTGAAAGGGAACTCCCAGAGAGAAGTGAGGCATTTACCACTTCTAGAAGATCTGCTTCTAAACTGTTTAACACACTTTTGAAAAATGATGTGGGAAGTGTGTCAAGAGCGCATGTTGATGTTTTAAGGTGCTGTACGGTTTCTTCCAAAATTTTGCCATCAATTTCTTTGAAGTCAGACATAGTAACTACTTTCTCAGGTGGTTTGATCTGTCTAACCCCAGGGCAACTCAAGGATGTGCTGATCACCTTTCTGATATTACTGATTTTCTCAGAGAAGAAAGAAGCAAACTCACTGCACTTGTTGTCTGAGAGCATTTCACTAGGAATCTGGCTTGGGGGGGTTTGTCAGTCTCTCTACAGTAGCAAAAAGAGTGCGTGTGTTGTTTAAATTACTGTTTATAATATTTGAGAAGAAAGTCTGTCTAGCTTTGCCTAGTTCCATATTAAAAACATGGATGCTGTCTTTGTAGATGTTATAATGGACTACAAGTTTTGTCTTCCGCCACATGCGCTCTGCTTTTCTGCATTGTCTTTTCATATTTTGCACTGCTGTTGAGTTTCTCCAAGGTGCTTTTTGTCTGCCACTCTTCGTCCTGACTTTAACAGGAGCAATATCATCAATTACAGTTTTAACTTTTGAGTTAAAGGAATCAAGGAGAAAATCAACAGAGTCTGCAGATATGCTTGGTGTTAAGGATATAGCCTTCATAAATAGTACACTAGTGTTCTCATTTAAGCATCTCTTCTTGACAGACACAGATCTAGCTTCAGTGGCAGGAGAGATCAATATATCAAAGAAAATACAGAAATGATCAGACAGTGCTACATCCTTAATAACAATCGATGAAATGTTTAGACCCTTACTGATGAGTAAATCTAGAGTGTGTCCACGATTGTGTGTGGGTCCATGTACATGCTGAGTCAGATCAAAAGTTTTTAAAACAGTATTGATTTCTTTTGCCATATTGGTTTCTGCATTATCTATGTGGATGTTAAAATCTCCTGCAATGGCAAAACAGTCAAACTCTGAGATAATTGTTGATAACAGTTCTGTAAAGTCCTCAGCAAAGGCTGGAGAGTATTTTGGAGGCCTGTAAATAATGATAAGTAAAATGCGTGGAGCACCTTTTAACACAATACCCAGATATTCAAAAGACAAGTAAATCCCAAGTGATATTTGCTTACATTGATAGATATCTTTAAAAAGAGCAGCTAGACCCCCACCTCTCTTAACAGCTCTGCAGACACTCATAAAAGTAAAGTTAGGAGGGGCTGCTTCATTGAGGATTGTTGCACTGCAGCTGTCTTGTAGCCAGGTTTCATTCAGAAGCATAAAATCCAGATTGTTTGTGGTTATTAAGTCATTGACTAGAAGTGATTTATTTTTAAGTGAGCGAATGTTTAGAAGTGCTAACTTAACAGACTTACTTTTCCCCACAGCAATATTAGTTTGACGTGTAAGAGGCACCAGATTAGTTAGGTTTGCTGTACGGCTATTGAAGGCCTTAGACTTTCTATCTTGTAATAGAACAGCAATAGAGGAAGATACAGGCACACTGGGTTCCCGTTTGTTCTGTAAACATTTGAGAAAGTTACTGTTATCAAAACGGGGACCCGACACATATCACTGAGAGCTGGTATCAGTTGTTTTTGGTTCACCTCGAGCTGATGGAGGAGGGTGTGGGCCCTGGCGTTGTGGCAGAGGCCGAAGAGCTCTCACAGGAGGAGGGGGAGGGCGAGCTGGGCCCGCAGGCTTGGGTGGTAATGGTGCCTGTCTTTTTTTGGTTGGTATCTGGGGGCTTGCAGCAAAAGAGTGGGAAAGTCTGGTTCCAGCATGCACTAGTTCTTCCATTTTCTGTGAGAAGCACAGTAGTGGCGATGCTGATGCTGGGGAGAGGGAGAAAGTGTCTGGTGAAAGGGGCTGTTGCTCTGGTGTTATCGGAGGCTGTGATATGCTGTCCTGGCTTCCCTGGCTGTTTTCCAGGAAGTCGTCCTTGGGTGATGAATCTTCAAGCAGTTCTGATATGTCTGTCTGTGGTGAGCTCTGTTGGCAGAGCTCAGCTGAGATTGTGTCCGTGAGCAGAGGTTGTTGTGGCGGAGTGGTGTTATCATGTCCATTTTGCTGCTGAAGTGAAGTCCCGTCGTCGTTCATACTGTGTCCAGGTGTGTGTGTGCCGTTCAGATTGAGTGGATTGGCACACACTGCAGAAGGATGATTGAGGGAGAAGTAGAAATTGTCCTTTAACACTCTTGAACCAAGTTTGTTTGGGTGATGGCCATCCCGATGAAAAAGTTGTCTCTGACTCCAGAAAAGATTGAAATTGTCAATGAAGTTTACTCCTTTTATATTGCAGGTTTTTTGCAGCCATGTATTAAGTCCAAGCAACCGTGAAAACCTGTTTGTTCCTCTTGCTGGGAGAGGTCCACTGATGAATGTTTGAACTTTCAGTCTTTTAAGTGTTTCAAAAAGTTCATTGAAATCCTTCTTAAGGAGTTCTGACTGCTCTTTATGAATATCATTCTTCCCCACATGTATGATGAGTCGATTTGCAGTCTTATGTTTCATCAGAATGTTCTGAAGTTCCCTGTTTATATCAGAAGTTGTTGCTTGTGGAAGGCAGCACGTAGTTGTATCCCTGCTGCTAATGTTTCTGATTATGGAGTCCCCCACTATCAGAGTCCTGGGCTCGGCTGCGCTCTGAGCTGAGTGCCGCTGTCTGCTCGACCTTGAGCGCCAGTTAGCATCAGTGTTAGCTACTGGCCCATTCAGTCTGTGTTCGATCACATTCATCACATTTGGGGATTCCTCATTTACATTCATTAGCACTTCAAATCTGTTCTCAAGATGTATAGGCGGTGGTAGGAGACCAGTGTTTGCAATCCTTGTCAGAGCTGTATCTGGGGTAGAGGATGCTACTGCGGCAATATGTGATGCTCGTGACAATCTGATGTCTCGAGTGCCTTTGGGTCTCCCTCCCTGTTTGTGCCATCGATTAGTAAGTCGATCGGCTTGTTTCTCTACCTGTCGAGGAGCACTAGTTTCATGGGACTCACCGGTATGCTGAGGGTGTCCATGACGAAGCTCTGTTGTGTGCTCCGTCTGGTTTGGTGGTCCCGTAAGTAACTTTGTTTCAAGAACTGCAATCCTTTGTAAAAGTCTGTGGCAGTTGGTGCAGCAAGTAGATTCCAGAAGAGGCATTTTCTCTCCTTTCCTTGAGGCAGTTGTGTTTTCCTTTCCCGGAATGTAAGCTGGTCGGGTAAAAGAATTCTCAGTTTTTGTAGTAATCCAAACTTTGTCGTCTGAGCACTGTGCTGATTTGCTGAAGTTAAAATTAGGTGATAAAAGGAAATAAAATAAAGGAAATAAAAAAAATAGGAGATAAAATGTAAAAGCGATAGAGCAAAGTGCGGAGCAGTAAGCAAGAGCGTCCGAACAGTAGCTGAGCAGGAAGTGAAGTCATTCCATAGCTTAATGTGAGGGACAGAAGTCTATTGACATCATTAAAGTATACGGAAACTCGTTTTCCCTCCTCTGCGGCTGTCAATCATTCTCCATTCAGTATTCAAACAGCGCGCGCGCCTCTTCCGGTTGGATGCACGGTAAAACTCTCTCCAATATGATATATTCACATTATAATGCATGATCTGTAGAGAAAAGGCTGTGGATTTGCATAAAATGACTTTATTTTGTTGGAGTTTGTTGCTGTTTTTAACGACTCGCTACCGTGTGCTTTTTAGATCACACACACATCACAAGGACTATGAATCGGCATCAAACGCACAATAACTGGAATTTAAAACAGTGAAAAAACAAATGATCAATAAACTGTTGGACAGATATACACTAGGATTTGTGCGCTCGACATTTCTTCGCTTTGTGCCGTGAACTTTTAAAGGGATACTTCAGGATTTAGCGTTAAGCTTTGTATTAGAAGAAAACCTGTAGTATTTTCGAATTACCGTGTTTCCACCCTCATATCCCCCTGAGACGAGAGATTTATGTACTTTTTGTCTGGAAAAAATCCTCCGATGACGCAAAAATCGTCATTTTGCGTCATCAGAGGATTTTCTGGCCAGAGGCTAAAGACTACAGCCAGTAGGAGGAGCTGTCCCGCATGTGTTCAACCCGCCCATAGAGGATCTCACTCACAGAATGTACACAGTGTCAGCCGTCTTTCTTTGGAAGCTAAGCTAGCAGGCTCTTGCTCTGTGGAGAAAGCTGAGTATAGGAGAAAGCTGAATAGTAGGAGAAAGCTGAGTAGTAGGGGTTACCATACATCCTCCTTTTCCCGGACTTGTCCGGCGGGCGAGATCGTTCAAAATGTCCGGGATTCGGCTTTTGCTTTCTGCAGTCGCCATTCATTGTTTACATGCACACCTTTTGTTTCAATCTAACTGAATTCATTCTGATTGGTGAATCTGAATGTAGTGTTTACATGAACGCTAAACAAGTGATCGGTTGATGTGCGTTTTACCCTTGCTAAGAAGAACCTGCTCCTCCGTGAGAGATAACTTAGCCCACAAGACCGGCGCGTCTCAGTAATCACACCACCGGCCTCGCACCGTTCTCCCGCGGCCCATCCCGGACATTTTGGGATTTCGAAATCCCAGGCAGACTCGTCACAGAGACTCGCTAGTAGCTTTGTTGTTTTCAACTGCGCTCTCTAACCGGTAGGCGTGGCTTGGGAGTGGCCTCCTTGGGCAGCGAAGCAAGTGCATTCTGGGAGTTGTTGTCTTTGATCCACATGAGCCAAAAATACATTTTCTGGCTTTTCTCAGTCTAGAAAGCTCCAAATTCAAAAATAATTTCACATTTCTTCTACATAAATTACCTATTTTAAATACACATTCATCTTTCCAGAGGTGGAGTGTTCCTTTAAATGCGCACTTGCGCTGCGCTGCACACTGAGACTCCATGTTGCTTTGAGCTCATCATTCTGCGCCCGCGCTGCGCATACGCGCTTTGTGCCTCTGTTTTGAAGCGTTTCAGATTATCATGGTTTTGTGCACTGAAAGATTATTAAAAGCATATATTTTTTTATACCTAGCCTGCTCAATACATTTAAAATAAGCATAATTTAATTGTATATTATTTCTTTATAGTGTAGGCTATATAAATATATACACTTCTGAATTCTTGACATTACAGTTTTTTTTATTCGCTTTGGTACTATTTTCACAAGTAAGGTGTACATTTTCAAAACTCTTAGTACAAAAATCCAAACTGATCACACTTGTAACACAGCTAGTCATTCTTTCAAAACCTGATGTAATGCTTTCAGTCAGTTGCACATGTTTTCAGTCCACATAATCATTGTTTCAAACACAAGATTATTGTAATGTGTAATGAGAACATTTGGTTTAATCACAGAAACACAACAGTATGATCTTCTTTTAATTTAGTACTTTTAACAATCAGCTCATTCAACAGCAAACAATGCAAGATACATGTTTCAAATCACCGTTGTTGCTGAATTAATTACAGTAATACAGGCTATGCCACATTAGAAAATACACGTGCATAACCTAATTTATGTAATTTAATCCATAATGTTTGTAATAGTATCTATCCAGTGTGTTATCGGTGTGATGAAGCACAGCCATGATGTTCTGTGCTAGAGCAGAGTTTGCTGGCAATGAATACAGTAAATGATTTTGACTATTTGACTGAATATACTGTAGTGGACCTTTACAGATGAAGGTTGAGTTACAGTAATCTAACTACCATGTCTCTACCATGTTTACAGTATCACATGGCATACATACTGTAATGTAAAATGCTGTATTTGATGCCGTCTGTCTCCCTTCTACTGATGCATCTCTGATCAATCTGATGTTTTACAGTCATTGACTGTTTCCTCTCCCTTATACTCTATTCTGCTTTACAGTATTTTCACAAATGGCAAATTTCTCTGTATCTTTCTCTCTCTCTCTCTCTCTCTCACACACACACACACACACAAACACACACACACACACACACATACACGCGTGTTCACACACTTTGAACATGATGGAGGTTATTTATGAGGCGCCACGTAGGATTTAAATCAAACTTCGCTTATCAATACATACATAACACACGTGCATATACACCTATAAATTACTCGCATATACATGTATACTATTGGATGTTCAAAATACATATATGAAATACACGTGCACACCAATATGAAATCCATACCAATACATATTATGTTAGTCATGAATGCATATACACTTGTGAATAACTTGCATATACATATAAACTTGACGCACGCATACACCTATAAATACTCGCATATACATATAAACTTCCATGCATATAAACCTATACACACTCGCATATACATATAAACTTCCATGCATATAAACCTATAAACACTCGCATATACATATAAACTTCCATGCATATACACCTATAAACACTCGCACATACATATAAACTTTCATGCATATACACCTATAAACACTCGCACATACATATAAACTTCCATGCATATACACCTATAAACACTCGCACATACATATAAACTTCCATGCATATACACCTATAAACACTCGCATATACATATAAACTCGATGCGCGCATACACATCCATAAAACACTCGCGCATACATAACGTGGATGTGTGCTTTGTGTATATATGTATATGTATATGCGAGTGATTTCATATGTGTATGTGCGTGAACTTTTCAGTGTAAACGGAAGGCATTTCAGTGTAAAAGGAAGGCATTTCAGTGTAACCGGAAGGCATTTCAGTGTAAAAGTCATTTGTGTCATTTTGATAGTTTGTTTTCCAATTTGAAATGAAATAAGCATAAACGAGAAAACGGCCCCTTTATACATTTTTTTTCGTAAAAAAAAAAAGAAAAAAAAAAAAGAGATTTCGGCTTGATTTTTAGTTCACAGGCAAAATACAAATAAATTACTTCAAAATTCGTTATCCACATGTGGGCGGCCTGACACGCCCCCTTCCGCCGATTGGTCTAGCAAGTCTGAGCATGTGACGTCATCAGTTGTCGCTCGGGTCTGTTCTACAAAATAATAGTCCTCTACTATGGCTACAGATTCTTAAACTGTACAGGGCAGGTCCTATTGGGCTTTCTTCTGTGCAACTTTACGCGTTTCACAGAAATCTTTACATCAGAGATATTAATTATTAGTCTGCCACCAGCCTGTTTTATTTAGCTGTGCGGAGTTAAATCTGTGTGGTGAAGCTGCGCTTGACAGCGCCGAGCGGGAGAGGCTCACTGACCAATGTTCAGTCAGCAGTCAGAACTTTTCTTTTAGACGCTCCGTTTTGCCACGGGATGGTGATTGCAAATGCTGTAATGCCAATCGGCTGAGGGTGGGTACCGATGATGGTGAAATACATTTTTACTGAAACTGTAATCATATTCGCGACCCGCGAGAATGAGACAGATGATTGACAGGACGATAGCGAAGGCAATTAAAGGTGCAAGATAACTTCTGTTAACAAAAAAAAAAAAAAAAAAAAGAAGTGTTTAATATAAGTGACTTTGTCTTTGTTTTATTGTTTTGTTGTTTTTAATCAAATAATTGTGAACCACAAACTGAGCCTTCGTTTTAAAGGGCAATTTCCAAATATATTTTATTTATTTGTTATAATATGGGTATTTTATAATACTTAATAAATAAAAACAAACACACTTAATATGTATGCCTATAGGCTAAACCACAGTTTTTTGGTTTTGTTTGTGTGAACTTTTATCCCCAACCATATTTCTTCATGGGCTCCACGCCAGGGGTCACGCTCAGCACCCCTACTTCCCATGGTACTAACTGTAATTACCAGTATGCTGACCCAGTTTATATGTAAAATCTTTGGTATATGTAATCTATATGTAGGCTAATATCTAAAAACACTTTACAGTGTGATGGAAATAAACTTTTCTTAAAGCGTGTTGTATATCACCACAGATTTATTGTTACCCTTCTGTGTTGTATACTGTAATAGACAATTGTCCTGCAAAATGATGAGGTTTTTTGTAAGAAAAACATTGCGAGCAAATGTCGAATTCTTGTTTGAAATATAAATCAACAACGTAAGAGGCTTTAGGCTTTTTTATTTATTTTTTTACGAAAAAAAAAACGAATAAAGGGGCCGTTTTCTCGTTTATGCTTATTTCATTTCAAATTGGAAAACAAACTATCAAAATGACACAAATGACTTTTACACTGAAATGCCTTCCTTTTACACTGAAATGCCTTCCTTTTACACTGAAATGCCTTCCGTTTACACTGAAAAGTTCACGCACATACACATATGAAATCACTCGCATATACATATATACACAAAGCACACATCCACGTTATGTATGCGCGAGTGTTTTATGGATGTGTATGCGCGCATCGAGTTTATATGTATATGCGAGTGTTTATAGGTGTATATGCATGGAAGTTTATGTATGTGCGAGTGTTTATAGGTGTATATGCATGGAAGTTTATATGTATGTGCGAGTGTTTATAGGTGTATATGCATGAAAGTTTATATGTATGTGCGAGTGTTTATAGGTGTATATGCATGAAAGTTTATATGTATGTGCGAGTGTTTATAGGTGTATATGCATGGAAGTTTATATGTATGTGCGAGTGTTTATAGGTGTATATGCATGGAAGTTTATATGTATATGCGAGTGTTTATAGGTTTATATGCATGGAAGTTTATATGTATATGCGAGTGTGTATAGGTTTATATGCATGGAAGTTTATATGTATATGCGAGTGTTTATAGGTGTATATGCATGGAAGTTTATATGTATATGCGAGTATTTATAGGTGTATGCGTGCGTCAAGTTTATATGTATATGCAAGTTATTCACAAGTGTAATGCATTCATGACTAACATAATATGTATTGGTATGGATTTCATATTAGTGTGCACGTGTATTTCATATATGTATTTTGAACATCCAATAGTATACATGTATATGCGAGTAATTTATAGGTGTATATGCACGTGTGTTATGTATGTATTGATAAGCGAAGTTTGATTTAAATCCTACGTGGCGCCTCATAGTTATTATCTATAAATCACTTATGTAAAAATAATTCATTACATTTGGTTTTCCATATCAGAAATTGCAAACAAGTTCTATAGAAACTGTATATAGAATCAATATCTATAGAAATCTATAGGTGCACCAAATGATTCATTGATTAACCATTAAGATCAGTTGGATTAAATAATAGACACATGTATTAAACTGAACAAGAAGAGATGCAAATCAAAAGTTTGATAGTAAGAGCTTTATGAAAGGCAGTGACTGTGAATGAAACATTTATGTAGATGAAACACTTATTTTGTGTTGTGAAAAGGATACTTTGTGATTTTGTGTATTGTACTAACACAATTGAAAACATAATGAAATGTTTGAAAAAAGTGCACTTTTGATGATCTGTTGTGATATTAGCACTAAGAGTTTTGAAAATGTACACCTAACTTGTGAAAATAGTACCAAAGCGAATAAAAAAAACTGTAATATATAAATATAATATATTTGTATCTGCCAGTATCTGCTTTTCCCCAGTAACTGTTTTGTTTGCAATAAATGTACACCTTATGCCAAATATAATTGCAAAATAAAACAGAATTGTTGTGCAACTCAAAATGTTAAAGGTACTGTAACTGTTATTAAGGCCATTGCACACTGAGTCCGAAATTCGCATCCGAAATTTTCGCACGTTAAAAAATAAATACGACCTCACGTTATGTCAATCACGCTTGCACACTGCCTCCGAAACTTTCGTCCGTCAAAAAAAATTCGGATCAGGTTCGATTTTCTGCATTTTTCGCATCCGTAGCAAGCATTTTGAATGGTGTTTTCACAATTCAGAGCCACCGTACAAGCGAACGACAAAACCCATGTATTATTTGGGTATAAAATATAACCTGTATACAGCTGTTTTGTCTGCCCAGCGCTTCCGCCAGCCGTGTGTGTTTGTGTGTGTGTGTGTGTGTGTGCGTGTGCCAGTCTCTGTTCACGATCGATTGGTTCACGGAAATTGGTGGTCTTCTTTTTTAATATGTGGCTCCAGTATCGCTTGCAAAGCTTCAAACTGTTTCACTGACATTCTGAGGTAAATTTTAAATCGCTCGGGATAATTTCGCAAATCCTTGATAAGGAGGTGAAACTCCTTCCTCTCGGCGCAATCTCAGGATTGGATGGACCCAATATTTCCTCTTTCTTTTTCTCTTTTTAGGAGGAGGGCAACAAAATCATCCTCACTGCTTGACGAATCAATTTAGTATTTTTTGCGTTTTTTTCCGCAAAGGTTTAATAAATACGCATCGGACTCAGTGTGCAAGGTTTCAGTGCGTGACGAATTTTAAGGCTGACGAACACGAAAAAACGCATGCGAAAATTTCGGACTCGGTGTGCAATGGCTTTTAGTCTATGCACATTATATCATTAGTAACATTAAATATAACACAATAAACCAAAGTAGGCCTATATCAGTAGGAGTTTCCTTAAGTCTTCTGATAGTTTTCTACAGGCCGGTTTACTACAACAGTAGAATAAAATTCTGAAATTATGGTTTATAGTTTTGGTGTGCCAGCCCAAGATTTTAAGTGGCCCCATGATCTGGCCACCCCTATAAAACATTTCTGGAGGCGCCACTGGTGTGCATGTGTGTGTGAGAGTGAGTGAGTGAGTGTGTATGTGTGTTTGTGTGAGAGTGAGTGAGTGAGATTGTTTGTGCGTTTGTGTGTGTGCGCACGACTCACGAGTGTGTGTGAGTGTCCGTGTGTGTCTGTGAATGTGTGCGTCCAAGTGTGTGTGTGAGTGTCTGTGTGTGTCTGTGAATGTGTGCGTCCAAGTGTGTGTGTGAGTGTCTGTGTGTTTAAGTGTGTGTGTGTGTGTGTGTGTGTGTGTGTGTGTGTGTGTGCGTGTGAGTGAGAGAGTGTGAGTGTGTGTTTGAGAGAGAGAGAGAGTGACTGAGTGAGTGAGTGTGTGTGTGAGAGTGAGTGTGTGTGTGTGTGTGTGTGTGTGAGAGAGTGTGTGTGTTTGAGAGTGAATGAGTGTGTGTGTGTGTGTGTGTGTGTGTGTGTGTGTGTGTGTGTGTACTTGTTTTCATGACAACTGAGGACATTTTTATGATAACACACCTGCAAATGAGGACACTCGGGAAAATACGTGATTTATGAGGACATTTTGGGGGTCCTCATTTTTCAAATGGCTTTAAAAACATACTAAGCAGTGTTTTTTTTTTAAATGTAAAAATGCAGAATGTTTCCTGTGATGGGTAGGTTTAGGGATAGGGGCAGTGTAAGGGGATAGAATATACAGTTTGTACAGTATAAAAACCATTACGCCTATGGAATGTCCTCACAAATCACATAAACATGGCTGCGTGAGTGTGTGTGTGTGAGAGAGAGAGAGAGAGAGAGAGAGAGCGAGAGAGAGTGAGTGAGTGTGTGTGTGTGTGTGTGTGAGAGAGAGAGAGAGAGAGAGACAGTGTGTGTGTGTGTTTGTGTGTGTGACAGAGAGAATGTGTGTGTGAGAGAAAGAGAGTGTGTGTGTATAATTTACAGTCTAACAGTATAACTGAATTATCTTCAACGTGATGTGTGTATGATGTGTGTATGAATGCTGTTATAAGCTAGCTCACGTTGGCAGACTCTTGCTAGCTCTCTAGCTAAAGTAGCAGGCTCTTGTTATCTAATATACAAGCTGGCTAACATGCTAAATGCTAGCTAACCACATGCACTGACCCAGTTGTGTAGCCATGGGGTGATCGATCTTGAAGACGCACACGAGCTACTGTTCAAGCGAATCGCAGAGATCGCGATCTTTCATGTCCTCATAATAGCGGGACTTTTATTTTGACGTCGCTGAGCGTAGAGTGCTCACATTCTCCGTGTTTATTAGTGTACGGTCTCTGTTTAACACTAAAATCATATCTACGTTATCAGATACAACTGTTAAACAAAGAAAGTAAACGGTATGTGGAAAGTAATATAGCGTTTACCTTTATATTATTAGTAACAGAAAGGCAAACACTAATAGGCTAATGTTACTTCATATACGAAAGTAAATGCGGAAAGTATTATAGTGTTTAAACGCTAAATGTAATTAAACGCTAAATGTAATATAAAGGTAATTACCTTGATAATATTAGTAACAGAAAGGCAAACACTAATAGGCTAATGTTACTTTCTCACTCACCGTCAACATTCAGCAAATGCATAATATCATTTAAACAAATCTTTGAATATCTAATAAACATTTAATTTCACACACCGTGCAGATCTCACTGTGTGCTGAATTTAAATCTAGAGTTGGCTACACTTATTCATATATTTTCAAACAATTTCTTTATTTGTGAAAAATACTATATTATTAATATTATGATTACATATATGTATGTGTCAGAATACACGGGATACACTTTAAATAAAATGTTTTACATTTGTATGTTTTTAATATTTTTTTAAACAAGGTAAATCTGTCTTATTCTGTTCCCATCTCTCAGTTATTCCTCCTCCTGCACTGGCTCTATGAAGCTGTTCTGCAATATCTCAGTTATTCCTCCTCCGCTGGCTCTATGAAGCTATTCTGCAATATCTCAGTTATTCCTCCTCCGCTGGCTCTATGAAGCTGTTCTGCGATATCTCAGTTATTCCTCCTCCACTGGCTCTGTGAAGCCGTTCTGCGATATCTCAGTTATTCCTCCTCCACTGGCTCTATGAAGCCGTTCTGCGATATCTCAGTTATTCCTCCTCCACTGGCTCTATGAAGCTGTTCTGCGATATCTCAGTTATTCCTCCTCCACTGGCTCTATGAAGCCGTTCTGCGATATCTCAGTTATTCCTCCTCCTCCACTGGCTCTATGAAGCTGTTCTGCGATATCTCAGTTATTCCTCCTCCGCTGGCTCTATGAAGCCGTTCTGCGATATCTCAGTTATTCCTCCTCCACTGGCTCTATGAAGCCGTTCTGCGATATCTCAGTTATTCCTCCTCCACTGGCTCTATGAAGCCGTTCTGCGATATCTCAGTTATTCCTCCTCCACTGGCTCTATGAAGCTGTTCTGTGATATCTCAGTTATTCCTCCTCCACTGGCTCTATGAAGCTGTTCTGCGATACCTCAGTTATTCCTCCTCCGCTGGCTCTATGAAGCTGTTCTGCGATATCTCAGTTATTCCTCCTCCACTGGCTCTATGAAGCCGTTCTGCGATATCTCAGTTATTCCTCCTCCACTGGCTCTATGAAGCCGTTCTGCGATATCTCAGTTATTCCTCCTCCACTGGCTCTATGAAGCCGTTCTGCGATATCTCAGTTATTCCTCCTCCGCTGGCTCTATGAAGCGGTTCTGCAATATCTCAGTTATTCCTCCTCCACTGGCTCTATGAAGCCGTTCTGCGATATCTCAGTTATTCCTCCTCCTCCACTGGCTCTATGAAGCTGTTCTGCGATATCTCAGTTATTCCTCCTCCTCCACTGGCTCTATGAAGCCGTTCTGCGATATCTCAGTTATTCCTCCTCCGCTGGCTCTATGAAGCCGTTCTGCGATATCTCAGTTATTCCTCCTCCACTGGCTCTATGAAGCTGTTCTGCGATATCTCAGTTATTCCTCCTCCACTGGCTCTATGAAGCCGTTCTGCGATATCTCAGTTATTCCTCCTCCTCCACTGGCTCTATGAAGCTGTTCTGTGATATCTCAGTTATTCCTCCTCCACTGGCTCTATGAAGCCGTTCTGCGATATCTCAGTTATTCCTCCTCCTCCACTGGCTCTATGAAGCTGTTCTGCGATATCTCAGTTATTCCTCCTCCGCTGGCTCTATGAAGCCGTTCTGCAATATCTCAGTTATTCCTCCTCCACTGGCTCTATGAAGCCGTTCTGCGATATCTCAGTTATTCCTCCTCCACTGGCTCTATGAAGCCGTTCTGCGATATCTCAGTTATTCCTCCTCCACTGGCTCTATGAAGCTGTTCTGTGATATCTCAGTTATTCCTCCTCCACTGGCTCTATGAAGCTGTTCTGCGATACCTCAGTTATTCCTCCTCCGCTGGCTCTATGAAGCTGTTCTGCGATATCTCAGTTATTCCTCCTCCGCTGGCTCTATGAAGCTGTTCTGCGATATCTCAGTTATTCCTCCTCCACTGGCTCTATGAAGCTGTTCTGCAATATCTCAGTTATTCCTCCTCCACTGGCTCTATGAAGCCGTTCTGCGATATCTCAGTTATTCCTCCTCCACTGGCTCTATGAAGCCGTTCTGCGATATCTCAGTTATTCCTCCTCCGCTGGCTCTATGAAGCGGTTCTGCAATATCTCAGTTATTCCTCCTCCACTGGCTCTATGAAGCCGTTCTGCGATATCTCAGTTATTCCTCCTCCTCCACTGGCTCTATGAAGCTGTTCTGCGATATCTCAGTTATTCCTCCTCCTCCACTGGCTCTATGAAGCTGTTCTGCGATATCTCAGTTATTCCTCCTCCGCTGGCTCTATGAAGCCGTTCTGCGATATCTCAGTTATTCCTCCTCCGCTGGCTCTATGAAGCCGTTCTGCGATATCTCAGTTATTCCTCCTCCTCCACTGGCTCTATGAAGCTGTTCTGCGATATCTCAGTTATTCCTCCTCCACTGGCTCTATGAAGCTGTTCTGCGATATCTCAGTTATTCCTCCTCCACTGGCTCTATGAAGCTGTTCTGTGATATCTCAGTTATTCTTCCTCCACTGGCTCTATGAAGCTGTTCTGCGATATCTCAGTTATTCCTCCTCCTCCACTGGCTCTATGAAGCTGTTCTGTGATATCTCAGTTATTCCTCCTCCACTGGCTCTGTGAAGCTGTTCTGCGATATCTCAGTTATTCCTCCTCCGCTGGCTCTATGAAGCTGTTCTGCGATATCTCAGTTATTCCTCCTCCGCTGGCTCTATGAAGCTGTTCTGCGATATCTCAGTTATTCCTCCTCCGCTGGCTCTGTGAAGCCTTTCTGCGATATCTCAGTTATTCCTCCTCCTCCACTGGCTCTATGAAGCTGTTCTGCGATATCTCAGTTATTCCTCCTCCACTTGCTCTATGAAGCTGTTCTGCGATATCTCAGTTATTCCTCCTCCGCTGGCTCTGTGAAGCCGTTCTGCGATATCTCAGTTATTCCTCCTCCGCTGGCTCTGTGAAGCCGTTCTGCGATATCTCAGTTATTCCTCCTCCACTGGCTCTATGAAGCCGTTCTGCAATATCTCAGTTATTCCTCCTCCACTGGCTCTATGAAGCCGTTCTGCGATATCTCAGTTATTCCTCCTCCACTGGCTCTATGAAGCTGTTCTGCGATATCTCAGTTATTCCTCCTCCGCTGGCTCTGTGAAGCCTTTCTGCGATATCTCAGTTATTCCTCCTCCTCCACTGGCTCTATGAAGCTGTTCTGCGATATCTCAGTTATTCCTCCTCCACTGGCTCTATGAAGCTGTTCTGCGATATCTCAGTTATTCCTCCTCCTCCACTGGCTCTATGAAGCTGTTCTGCGATATCTCAGTTATTCCTCATCCACTGGCTCTATGAAGCTGTTCTGCGATATCTCAGTTATTCCTCCTCCTCCACTGGCTCTGTGAAGCCGTTCTGCAATATCTCAGTTATTCCTCCTCCGCTGGCTCTATGAAGCTGTTCTGCGATATCTCAGTTATTCCTCCTCCACTGGCTCTATGAAGCTGTTCTGTGATATCTCAGTTATTCCTCCTCCACTGGCTCTATGAAGCTGTTCTGCGATATCTCAGTTATTCCTCCTCCTCCACTGGCTCTATGAAGCTGTTCTGTGATATCTCAGTTATTCCTCCTCCACTGGCTCTATGAAGCTGTTCTGTGATATCTCAGTTATTCCTCCTCCACTGGCTCTGTGAAGCTGTTCTGCGATATCTCAGTTATTCCTCCTCCGCTGGCTCTATGAAGCTGTTCTGCGATATCTCAGTTATTCCTCCTCCACTGGCTCTATGAAGCTGTTCTGCGATATCTCAGTTATTCCTCCTCCACTGGCTCTATGAAGCTGTTCTGCGATATCTCAGTTATTCCTCCTCCTCCACTGGCTCTATGAAGCTGTTCTGCGATATCTCAGTTATTCCTCCTCCACTGGCTCTATGAAGCTGTTCTGCGATATCTCAGTTATTCCTCCTCCACTGGCTCTGTGAAGCTGTTCTGCGATATCTCAGTTATTCCTCCTCCACTGGCTCTGTGAAGCTGTTCTGCGATATCTCAGTTATTCCTCCTCCACTGGCTCTGTGAAGCTGTTCTGCGATATCTCAGTTATTCCTCCTCCACTGGCTCTATGAAGCTGTTCTGCGATATCTCAGTTATTCCTCCTCCACTGGCTCTATGAAGCTGTTCTGCGATATCTCAGTTATTCCTCCACTGGCTCTATGAAGCTGTTCTGCGATATCTCAGTTATTCCTCCTCCACTGGCTCTATGAAGCTGTTCTGCGATATCTCAGTTATTCCTCCTCCACTGGCTCTATGAAGCTGTTCTGCGATATCTCAGTTATTCCTCCTCCACTGGCTATATGAAGCTGTTCTGCGATATCTCAGTTATTCCTCCTCCTCTGGCTCTGTGAAGCTGTTCTGCGATATCTCAGTTATTCCTCCTCCGCTGGCTCTATGAAGCTGTTCTGCGATATCTCAGTTATTCCTCCTCCACTGGCTCTATGAAGCTGTTCTGCGATATCTCAGTTATTCCTCCTCCTCCACTGGCTCTATGAAGTTGTTCTGCGATATCTCAGTTATTCCTCCTCCACTGGCTCTATGAAGCTGTTCTGCGATATCTCAGTTATTCCTCCTCTGCTGGCTCTATGAAGCCGTTCTGCGATATCTCAGTTATTCCTCCTCCGCTGGCTCTATGAAGCCGTTCTGCGATATCTCAGTTATTCCTCCTCCGCTGGCTCTGTGAAGCCGTTCTGCGATATCTCAGTTATTCCTCCTCCGCTGGCTCTATGAAGCCGTTCTGCGATATCTCAGTTATTCCTCCTCCTCCACTGGCTCTATGAAGCCGTTCTGCGATATCTCAGTTATTCCTCCTCCACTGGCTCTATGAAGCCGTTCTGCGATATCTCAGTTATTCCTCCTCCACTGGCTCTATGAAGCCGTTCTGCGATATCTCAGTTATTCCTCCTCCACTGGCTCTATGAAGCCGTTCTGCGATATCTCAGTTATTCCTCCTCCACTGGCTCTATGAAGCCGTTCTGCGATATCTCAGTTATTCCTCCTCCACTGGCTCTATGAAGTTGTTCTGCGATATCTCAGTTATTCCTCCTCCACTGGCTCTATGAAGCTGTTCTGCGATATCTCAGTTATTCCTCCTCCGCTGGCTCTTTGAAGCTGTTCTGCGATATCTCAGTTATTCCTCCTCCACTGGCTCTGTGAAGCTGTTCTGCGATATCTCAGTTATTCCTCCTCCACTGGCTCTATGAAGCTGTTCTGCGATATCTCAGTTATTCCTCCTCCACTGGCTCTATGAAGCTGTTCTGCGATATCTCAGTTATTCCTCCTCCACTGGCTCTATGAAGCTGTTCTGCGATATCTCAGTTATTCCTCCTCCACTGGCTCTATGAAGCTGTTCTGCGATATCTCAGTTATTCCTCCTCCACTGGCTCTGTGAAGCTGTTCTGCGATATCTCAGTTATTCCTCCTCCTCTGGCTCTGTGAAGCTGTTCTGCGATATCTCAGTTATTCCTCCTCCGCTGGCTCTATGAAGCTGTTCTGCGATATCTCAGTTATTCCTCCTCCACTGGCTCTATGAAGCTGTTCTGCGATATCTCAGTTATTCCTTCTCCTCCACTGGCTCTATGAAGTTGTTCTGCGATATCTCAGTTATTCCTCCTCCGCTGGCTCTATGAAGCTGTTCTGCGATATCTCAGTTATTCCTCCTCCGCTGGCTCTATGAAGCCGTTCTGCGATATCTCAGTTATTCCTCCTCCACTGGCTCTATGAAGCTGTTCTGCGATATCTCAGTTATTCCTCCTCCGCTGGCTCTGTGAAGCCGTTCTGCGATATCTCAGTTATTCCTCCTCCGCTGGCTCTGTGAAGCCGTTCTGCGATATCTCAGTTATTCCTCCTCCGCTGGCTCTGTGAAGCCGTTCTGCGATATCTCAGTTATTCCTCCTCCTCCACTGGCTCTATGAAGCCGTTCTGCGATATCTCAGTTATTCCTCCTCCACTGGCTCTATGAAGCCGTTCTGCGATATCTCAGTTATTCCTCCTCCACTGGCTCTATGAAGCCGTTCTGCGATATCTCAGTTATTCCTCCTCCACTGGCTCTATGAAGCCGTTCTGCGATATCTCAGTTATTCCTCCTCCACTGGCTCTATGAAGCCGTTCTGCGATATCTCAGTTATTCCTCCTCCACTGGCTCTATGAAGCCGTTCTGCGATATCTCAGTTATTCCTCCTCCTCCACTGGCTCTATGAAGCCGTTCTGCGATATCTCAGTTATTCCTCCTCCGCTGGCTCTATGAAGCCGTTCTGCGATATCTCAGTTATTCCTCCTCCGCTGGCTCTATGAAGCTGTTCTGCAATATCTCAGTTATTCCTCCTCCGCTGGCTCTATGAAGCTGTTCTGCGATATCTCAGTTATTCCTCCTCCGCTGGCTCTATGAAGCTGTTCTGTGATATCTCAGTTATTCCTCCTCCGCTGGCTCTATGAAGCTGTTCTGCGATACCTCAGTTATTCCTCCTCCGCTGGCTCTATGAAGCCGTTCTGCGATATCTCAGTTATTCCTCCTCCGCTGGCTCTATGAAGCTGTTCTGCGATATCTCAGTTATTCCTCCTCCGCTGGCTCTATGAAGCCGTTCTGCGATACCTCAGTTATTCCTCCTCCGCTGGCTCTATGAAGCCGTTCTGCGATATCTCAGTTATTCCTCCTCCGCTGGCTCTATGAAGCTGTTCTGCGATACCTCAGTTATTCCTCCTCCGCTGGCTCTATGAAGCCGTTCTGCGATATCTCAGTTATTCCTCCTCCGCTGGCTCTATGAAGCTGTTCTGTAATATCTCAGTTATTCCTCCTCCGCTGGCTCTATGAAGCTGTTCTGCGATATCTCAGTTATTCCTCCTCCGCTGGCTCTATGAAGCTGTTCTGTGATATCTCAGTTATTCCTCCTCCGCTGGCTCTATGAAGCTGTTCTGCGATACCTCAGTTATTCCTCCTCCGCTGGCTCTATGAAGCCGTTCTGCGATATCTCAGTTATTCCTCCTCCGCTGGCTCTATGAAGCCGTTCTGCGATATCTCAGTTATTCCTCCTCCGCTGGCTCTATGAAGCCGTTCTGCGATATCTCAGTTATTCCTCCTCCGCTGGCTCTATGAAGCCGTTCTGCGATATCTCAGTTATTCCTCCTCCGCTGGCTCTATGAAGCTGTTCTGCGATACCTCAGTTATTCCTCCTCCGCTGGCTCTATGAAGCTGTTCTGTGATATCTCAGTTATTCCTCCTCCGCTGGCTCTATGAAGCTGTTCTGCGATATCTCAGTTATTCCTCCTCCACTGGCTCTATGAAGCCGTTCTGCGATACCTCAGTTATTCCTCCTCCACTGGCTCTATGAAGCTGTTCTGCGATATCTCAGTTATTCCTCCTCCGCTGGCTCTATGAAGCCGTTCTGCGATATCTCAGTTATTCCTCCTCCGCTGGCTCTGTGAAGCTGTTCTGTAATATCTCAGTTATTCCTCCTCCACTGGCTCTATGAAGCTGTTCTGCGATATCTCAGTTATTCCTCCTCCTCCACTGGCTCTATGAAGCTGTTCTGCGATACCTCAGTTATTCCTCCTCCGCTGGCTCTATGAAGCCGTTCTGCGATATCTCAGTTATTCCTCCTCCGCTGGCTCTATGAAGCTGTTCTGCGATACCTCAGTTATTCCTCCTCCGCTGGCTCTATGAAGCTGTTCTGTGATATCTCAGTTATTCCTCCTCCGCTGGCTCTATGAAGCTGTTCTGCGATATCTCAGTTATTCCTCCTCCACTGGCTCTATGAAGCCGTTCTGCGATACCTCAGTTATTCCTCCTCCACTGGCTCTATGAAGCTGTTCTGCGATATCTCAGTTATTCCTCCTCCGCTGGCTCTATGAAGCCGTTCTGCGATATCTCAGTTATTCCTCCTCCGCTGGCTCTGTGAAGCTGTTCTGTAATATCTCAGTTATTCCTCCTCCACTGGCTCTATGAAGCTGTTCTGCGATATCTCAGTTATTCCTCCTCCTCCACTGGCTCTATGAAGCTGTTCTGCGATACCTCAGTTATTCCTCCTCCGCTGGCTCTATGAAGCCGTTCTGCGATATCTCAGTTATTCCTCCTCCACTGGCTCTATGAAGCTGTTCTGCGATATCTGAGTTATTCCTCCTCCACTGGCTCTATGAAGCTGTTCTGCGATATCTGAGTTATTCCTCCTCCACTGGCTCTATGAAGCCGTTCTGCGATATCTCAGTTATTCCTCCTCCACTGGCTCTATGAAGCCGTTCTGCGATACCTCAGTTATTCCTCCTCCGCTGGCTCTATGAAGCCGTTCTGCGATATCTCAGTTATTCCTCCTCCTCCACTGGCTCTATGAAGCTGTTCTGCGATACCTCAGTTATTCCTCCTCCGCTGGCTCTATGAAGCCGTTCTGCGATATCTCAGTTATTCCTCCTCCACTGGCTCTATGAAGCTGTTCTGCGATATCTGAGTTATTCCTCCTCCGCTGGCTCTATGAAGCCGTTCTGCGATACCTCAGTTATTCCTCCTCCGCTGGCTCTATGAAGCCGTTCTGCGATATCTCAGTTATTCCTCCTCCGCTGGCTCTATGAAGCCGTTCTGCGATATCTCAGTTATTCCTCCTCCGCTGGCTCTATGAAGCCGTTCTGCGATATCTCAGTTATTCCTCCTCCGCTGGCTCTGTGAAGCCGTTCTGCGATATCTCAGTTATTCCTCCTCCGCTGGCTCTGTGAAGCCGTTCTGCGATATCTCAGTTATTCCTCCTCCGCTGGCTCTGTGAAGCCGTTCTGCGATATCTCAGTTATTCCTCCTCCGCTGGCTCTATGAAGCCGTTCTGCGATATCTCAGTTATTCCTCCTCCGCTGGCTCTATGAAGCCGTTCTGCGATATCTCAGTTATTCCTCCTCCGCTGGCTCTATGAAGCCGTTCTGCGATACCTCAGTTATTCCTCCTCCGCTGGCTCTATGAAGCCGTTCTGCGATATCTCAGTTATTCCTCCTCCGCTGGCTCTATGAAGCTGTTCTGCGATATCTCAGTTATTCCTCCTCCGCTGGCTCTATGAAGCCGTTCTGCGATATCTCAGTTATTCCTCCTCCGCTGGCTCTATGAAGCCGTTCTGCGATATCTCAGTTATTCCTCCTCCGCTGGCTCTATGAAGCCGTTCTGCGATATCTCAGTTATTCCTCCTCCGCTGGCTCTATGAAGCTGTTCTGCGATATCTCAGTTATTCCTCCTCCGCTGGCTCTATGAAGCTGTTCTGCGATATCTCAGTTATTCCTCCTCCACTGGCTCTATGAAGCTGTTCTGCGATATCTCAGTTATTTCTCCTCCACTGGCTCTATGAAGCTGTTCTGCGATATCTCAGTTATTCCTCCTCCACTGGCTCTATGAAGCTGTTCTGTGATATCTCAGTTATTCCTCCTCCGCTGGCTCTATGAAGCTGTTCTGCGATATCTCAGTTATTCCTCCTCCACTGGCTCTATGAAGCTGTTCTGCGATATCTCAGTTATTCCTCCTCCGCTGGCTCTATGAAGCCGTTCTGCGATATCTCAGTTATTCCTCCTCCACTGGCTCTATGAAGCTGTTCTGTGATATCTCAGTTATTCCTCCTCCGCTGGCTCTATGAAGCTGTTCTGCGATATCTCAGTTATTCCTCCTCCACTGGCTCTATGAAGCTGTTCTGCGATATCTCAGTTATTCCTCCTCCGCTGGCTCTATGAAGCTGTTCTGCGATACCTCAGTTATTCCTCCTCCACTGGCTCTATGAAGCTGTTCTGCGATATCTCCATGTGTTTGAGTGTTGCTCTAACAAGAGAGCCTCTTCTCTCCTAGCTGACTCATCTGAGACATGGTGAAATAGCAAGCTCAGCTCTATTAGTGTTTTAATAAATAACCTTTACTTAACAACATGATTTTTGTGAGAATAGATAAAAAAGGTGAATAAAGAATCTCTATAATAACAAAAATAATCTTCACCCATTCTTCATGCACATATTAATTTTATAGGCTACCTTATTCTTACTTTATACATACACTCACACACATGATACACACACAAACACTTAAAGCCAAGTATAATTATAAACGCAGGGCTCTATACACTTATATCTTTGAAGGAGCACTTGTACATGCAGATATGCTTCAGGGTTTATTGATGAGCCAGTCTAGTCTAAATACAGAATACTGACAAACTTTAAAAGCAGATAGCATTCTCCTACCCCAGTCTTATCTTCTCAATCTATACTTATGCCGGGCTAATAGCCTCGGGCCAATAGCACCGGGCCTGCGTTTCCACTGTCGGGCCAGAAGCTCCACAGCGCTTCACTAAAACACGCCCGTAACACGCCTCTCTGGAACAACGTCACACTAACCCATCATTTCACCAACAAATGGAAGTTTTATCAGAAAACTAATCAGAAATCACTGGAAACAGCGTTGAAAACAAACACGATAAAAGCGCCCGTTTGCTAGCATTTTTTTTTGTTTTTGTTTACTTGAATATTTAAAACCCAAGCATCGATGTTTTACCACAGGTTTACAAAAAAAAATGATACATCGATCATAATGAATTAATTTATGTCAAAATTGCACATTAACGTTAGTCACTCAGAAATAAATTACCGTTAGGTCTATTTCACAAAAGAAAGAGCTGACACACTTACTTTTTCAGTCGCGTCTGTTTCTTTATCTGGTAACATTAGTTAAGTTACAGGACATATTTACATCACATTTAGAAAAAATGATAATTTATACAAATATATGCCATACGACCTGAGGAGCTTTAGCACTCTCTCGACTCCCATACAGATATTTTCAGTCAGAGAAACAGAGGAAGCTCCCGAAAAAAAAAAAGTTACTTTATTTTATGATAGTCCGGTTTAAAGAGACGAGACGTAGGCTATGACAGATAAAATAAAAACATGACTGTGATAGCCTTTGAGATTGGTCTGATTTCTTCAAGCGTTCGCTATGTTTTTTTTTACTATGCGTATCTTCAAGCGTTTACTATGGTAACGGTTAGCGCGCAGTCTTTTGCATCACAAACAGAAGGCATTCAAACATGAACGCGATTTAAATTATTTTATTTTTAAGTCTTTAATGCTGACAGAATCATCCGGCGCTGCCGTCTCCCAACGGTAAACTCCTCCTCTGTTCGTAACCACTCCTCTAGCCCGAGCTGGCCCGCTTTGGCCCAAGGTATTCGACGGGCCAGAAATCCTGGCCGTTGGCCTCGAGTAAGCCCCGATCAAGCCCCGGAAGTGACAGTGGAAACGCGACTGGCCCTGGCACGCACTAGCACGGCCCGGCCCTGGCCCGACAGTGGAAACGCGGCTATTGCTTCTTTCATCCTATTCCGGAAGATACTGTAGCAGATAGGGTATCATTCTAAAACTGCATCCCCTCTTCATATAAAACAGTAATAAAGTCATAAGATAATAGCACAAAATGCATGTGTAAAAGCTGTATTACATTGAATAGTCTAATTTCAGTAGGTATGTTACTGGTCTTCTTAAGATGATTGGTTATTGTTGCAACAGTTGCTGTTGTGGGCTGTGCAGCCGAATGAGCAGCTTCTCACTTATGTTTAAACTGACCAGATGTTAGAAGAAGTTTGCATGTCCTGTGATTAATGTGTGCATGCCATATAAAGGCCAGGTCAATGAACCACTTAATTTCTACAGAGACACTAATATTCAACACCATGCCATCTCTATCTCGATCTCGATCTCTATCTCTATCTCTATCTCTATCTTAGGTAGAGGTGTGTTTGCTAACATGTTGATTGATAAAGGATGCTTCATTCTTGAATACCGTGGAGAGTTACTTTCCAAAGAGGAGAGTCAAACAAGACAGAATAGATACAATGAAACAGAAAATACCTCCTTGTTTGACTTTGTGTCAGGTGAGTAAACAGGAAGTAGATAATCAGATGAAGCTTAACTGAATGATAACCAAGTCTCTCTCTCTCTTGCAGATGAAGATGATGAAGTTTCTCTGATGACGGAATGAAGACAGGCTAAAGAAGATCGGGATCGACGGTGAGGCCATCCTTAAAAATATTTTGGTTTGCAGTAACAGCAAAAAAAAAGAAAAAAAGGGTCGGTAGGTCAGTCTATATTTTTTTATATATATAAAAAATAATATAAAAAAGTATATATTTTTTCATTTTTAAAAAAAAAAATCGGGGTCGGGAGAGAACATTTTTCACCTATGTCTAGGGGCTGTTTACACCAGGCCACTTCATGCGTTTTCTCAGATCGGATTGCAATCTGATTTATCAAAACGATTCCATTTACACCTGGTTACATAGGCTAAATGTGTGTTGTTGTTTTTTGCGGATATAAATCCGATCTTCAATTCCCGCTATATATACATATATGTAGATTTAATGGAGTGCACGTCACCGAAAGCAACAGTTATGAGATACATTATTTTATTGATCATCAGCTAAAATTTCTGAATCAAAGCCCGCAATAAGAGAAAGCGGAAACAGCCCTGGTAAGATCATTTTGTTTCTTTGCATTTAATGAAGATGATTGTGTGTTAAGCGTCAGCGACTTACTTTCACTTTGATTTGCGATAGTTTGCACGTTGATGCAGCTTCTCATCTGTGGCGATGCGTGTTGCAGTAGCGTCGTCATATCTGACAATAACATGACATATAGCCTATAACACGCTCTCACATGTTTATTTTTTAATAAACCATATTCAACAACATATAAAAATGAAATAATCTTTAGAGTAAAGCCGCAGCCATCATTACCAAGCGCGAACCATTGACAGTGAATGAAACGAAGCGAACTTAGCCTGCAGGCCGTAGTGTGACATGCGTAAACCAATGGTGTAAACATAATCATAGATGACGCGCCACGGGTTTTTATTTAAAAGAAAGAACGTGGCTTATGTTTGTATGTAGGTCTAGGCAATTTATATTCACAATACTTAATAACTAATATTATTTTATTGCATTTGTATTAGTTGTTTGAGTTAAAAAAAAATCGGTCGGTCTTAACGCAAGTTTACAACCGGCAAGTCGGTCGGACTAAAAGGGAAAAAAAATAAATAATTGGGTCGGTACTGAATTGACAGGGTCGGTCGGGTTACGGCAAACAAGAATATTTTTAAGGATGGCCTGAGTATGCAGGTAGGTAATGTAGAGAGCCTGTGTGTCATGAATCAACGAGACCAGACGATGACTGAATGATGAATGCAGGTATGGGTGAGTGAAGATGAGATCCAAGTGACGGTGATTAGTAATCCGGTGATAATGGACGGGTGAATGACTGAGTAGGCGGAGTGAGGGAATGAGTGGGAAGAGATGGTGATAGAATCCTGACACTTTGATTGGAATGGAAGACAATGGTGGTAGGTTTTGGGAACCGTTTTGAATGACTATTTTTGACTTAGCTACTTTTTGGAAACAAATTTCATGTTTTTTCCTCTTTCCCATTTTAGCATTGATGCCTCAAAAGAAGATGGTTCACTTGGGAGACTAGTGTCCCAATAGGTATGAAGGAAAATCACATCTGTGTTTGTTTTCAATAAAAGACATAGCTTCAGGAGAAGAATTAACATACAACTACGACGACTCACACTGGCCAGGGCGTCCTCTGGTAATTAGGTCTCTATTTAGTTTGTGCTGGTATTGTTGAGTTATGTGTTAGTTGACTTTCTGTGTTGTATTACCTGATGAACAGAACAACTTAAACAGTCTCTTTACTGTCTATTAAATAATAATGATACAGTTTTGACACATACTTTTTTGTCAAAATTGGCTTTTAATATTCAGAGCATGTTCTCTCTTTACAGATGAAGCGAGCCCTCGCAGTGAGGAGAACGCCCCATCAGGAGAGGGTTCATGCCTGCCTACCATAATGAACAGGAGTCCCAAGCCAACTGAACAGGCAGACATTTTTGGTTTAAGTCAAGCTCTTGATCCACTGATAAGGCGGAACGGGCATATTGATCCATTTAGACCCTCAGTAGAATTCAAATCTAATCTATTTTAGTATTGTTCAGTAGACTTATTTTTAACACAATAAGAATGTCCTCATTTTTAAACTGTGATGTTGTTTGAGGACTCCATGAGTGTGTAATGAGAGCCAGTGTCCAATGTACTGACATTGATGTGGTGTGAAACGTGTCACGTGTGTGTGGATGTCCTGATGTTTCTCCAGTATGAAATGAATAGAGTGTGTTTTTTCACAGTGAATGCTGTTCTCTCTTTACAGGTGAACAGAGCAGTCCCTCGCTGTGAGGAGAACACACCTTTGGAGGAAGATGTATGCCTTCCTACCAAAATGAACAGGAAGCCAACTGAACAAGTAATGCCATGTGTTACATTAACCAAGCTCCAATTAAGTAATCATCTGGCCAGTGTTTTAGAAAAATGTTCAACATACTTCAAGTTCTGAACTATCTATTGATAAACCACACAGGTACTGTATAGGTTTGCTGCCCGGGTAAACAGACTGAAAGAACATCATGACAAATGTGCTCAACGCTATGAACAACTGTCAACAAGAACACCTGAAACTGAAAGAGGGGCGACTGATTACTCACAGATTGATAAATCTGAGGTTTGTGCTAGTTTTTTTGTTGGTGGGGATATCGAAATGGCTTTCAGTAGTCATATGCTTAATATTCCTCATAGGGGCATTTAATATAATAATGTTTTCCCCACAGATATCTTGTGAGGAATCTTCCTTTTCTGACTTCAGTGACAAAAACGTCCCTGATACAGACGGTAGCTCATCAGACAACAGTTGTGAAAGTAAAGAAGTAACCTAAATATCTGTCATGCTGAGCCAGTGAAGGGAGGTGCTGTAGAGATACACGAGTACAAGCTCATCCTATCGCAGTTCCACATCTGTGACACCGATGCCTACTAAAGTGCAAAAAAATAGATACAAGAAGAAACAATATTGCGCCTATTGTCAGAAGCCATACTCTAAAATCGCACGGCACTTGGAGTTTGTTCATCGCAATGAATTTGAGGTAGCTAAGGCATTCAGCTTCGATTAAAGGTCAAAGGAAAGAAGAGTGAGATTACGCCTTTTGAAAAGTAGAGGAAACTTTGCACATAATGCTGCAGTTTCAAAAACCGGAAATGGGGAAATGGTTGCTTGCAGACGCCCCAAAGAAGTAAAATCCACCTTTGACTTCACTCACTGTATCCACTGTCAAGGTCTGTACAACAGAAAGACACTATGGAGACACATCCGAACATGCCCCCAGAACCCCAAATATGAAAGCCGCACAATTGGGCAGAAGAGAGTTCAGTCAGTCAACAGCTTGACCCTTCCTCCACCAGTGGATCTCAGCAAAAGTCTATGGACCATTGCTTGTGAGATGGTGAATGATGAAATTTTAAATGTTGTCAGAAATGATCGATACATTCTTATTTTAGGGGAGCAGATGTACAACAGGCTGAAGTTACATTCAGGAAGAAATGATTACATCAGGCAGAAAATGAGGGAAGTAGCAAGGTTGCTCATCACCGCCAGATCACTGACTCCCATTCATAATATGGAGGACTTCATCCAACCCTGCAACTTTCCTCACGTTATAAAAGCAGTAAGAGCAGTGGCAGGATTCAGTGAGGAGACAAACACCTACAAGATTCCATCACTGGCACTGAAGCTTGGACACAGCTTGGTGAAGATTGCCAACTCTGTGGAATGCAATGCACTGATGTCAGGACGCGACACGGCCGCAGAGTCTGCACTAAACTTCAGGCGTTGCACTCACTCGAGGCGCAGAGAGAAGGAAATGAATAGTGGCATAAAGTCGTTATTTTTGTTTACTTTTTGCGCACAAAAAGTATTCTCGTCGCTTGATAAACTTAAGATTGAGCCACTGATGTCACATGGACTACTTTGATGATGTCTGTATTGCCTTTCTGGACATGGACAGTATGCCGTCCATTGACTTTCAATAGAGGAACAGAAAGCTCTCGAACAAAATCTAAAATATCTTAAACTGTGTTCCGAAGATGAACGGAGGTCTTACGGGCTTGGAACGACATGAGGGTGAGTCATTAACCCTCTGAGGTCTGAGCTGTTTTCTGGGCCCTGGAGGTGTTCTGACATGCTCTGACATTTCTGGTTATTTCTGTTACTTGTGACATTTTCATGGCTAAAGTCTAATTACACTGTATTCAGCACAAACTCTGCTACAATAATATATCAACAGCATGTATGTAAAAGTTTGTAGTTTTGAGATAATGACATTTATGCGTGGTTTTTGAAAATACAAAAAAAAATTCTCACTGAAATAAGGCCATGAAACCCATACTGATTATTTCTTCACAAGACTTTTGAAAATTGTATGACGTAGCCTAGAATATTTGCTGCAAAACTATGTGAAAATCACCCTGACTGCTCATTCAGATAAGACAATATATTGATTTAAAATTTTTACGACGTGTTTTGTGTGAAAAAGCCTTATGCGAGAGCTCATTAATATGTAAGCTTTTCTCACCTGAGAAAGACAAAGAACCTCCCCTAACGGCCCTATTAGGAGCTATCAGGCCCCTATCATTCTGAGCAACCTTGCACAATACTGTAAATGAGGAGATTTAAAAAAGAATGGCTTTTAAATTGTTTGGATTTATTTACAACACAACATAATCCAAAGATACACAACAAATGCCAAAAAAGCACTTCAAAGACAGAGACCTTTGTGCCATTCCTAAAAACACTGTACATACCTTTCATTTCCAAGATTTTCACTTTACCATGTTCACGTACTGAGACTCATGTGAATGTTGAAGTCCTCAGTGGCATCTGGGACCTGAAAAAAAAAAGTGAACATACTGATATCAAGAGAAAGGCCTGCACGATTTTGGAAATAAATATTAGATTTTTCTGGTTAAAATTACTTTTTAAAATTCCTTTTTAAAATTCACAGAATACACACACACACACACACACACACACACACGTTTCCAACGATATATAATATAATGAACACCAGGTTTGTTGTGCCTTGTAGGCAATAAGGTATATGCGCAGTGCGGATAAAATAATAATAACAATAAATAACCTATAGCAGCCTATAAATCTTCCAAAATATTTCAGTAACAACTAAGCTAGAGAAAAATATATTGATTATCATGTTACTTCAAATGTTTCCATCCGTTATGATGATATGAAATGAGATAATAATAAAAACATGAAGCCGTTTGGTGCGTTTTGCTTTCATCCAAAATATGATACATTCAAACGCGATCGCTTGCAAAATATGATACATTCAAACGCGATCGCTTGCAAAATATGATACATTCAAACGCGATCACGCTCAAATATAAAACATTATGGTTACCATAAACATATCTATGTTTGAGCAGATATCCACAAACACAGTAAACACGGGTCTAAATATTATAATATTCCCCATATATCTAGCAACAGTTCAACTGCAACGTGACATTTATGCAACAATAACAAACTAGGCTATGTAAGAATTTCTTACCTTATCTTTCTTGTCTTCAAATCGCGTTCTTCTTCTGAGGTAGCCTAAATCCAATGTAAGCTCAGGCACGTCTTTCAAACTCGACGAAAAGTGAAGTGAAGTGTTTTGTTGTTGAGGTAACGAGCGCGTTCGCGTTCCATGTGGAGATTTGCATGTGAATATCTTTTGCGCGAGTAGGCGTGGCCAAATTAACTGTAATGAGCAAGCGTTTGAGAAGCTGGACATCTTGTTGGTTTTATACAAATTACATAAACAGAGAATATTTGTTTTCGTTTTGAATCCGATTATTTAAAAGTACACACTTAAATGTTTATAAAGGTATATGGCTCATAAATGTGTGACAAGTATTCGCTGAGTTTTGTTTCAGTTTATAGACGTGCTCAAGAAAAAAAAGTTCACCGCGACAGAGAGGCAGAACGCACACCCTGTTTATTTTCTTTATTTTACAAAAGCACAATGTTTTGATTTGATTGTAAGTGGACACATACAAAAGGAGAAATATCACAGATTCTTTTTTTATATTTCTTTTTTCTGTATGACCATAATTGATGGAGTAATTTAAGTTTATAGTGCTACAATGTGGAGAAAATCCGGCAAAACGCGCCCGCGCGTTTGTCGACCTCAGAGGGTTAATGACAGAATTTTCATTTTTGGGTGAACTAACCCTTTAATATAAATACCCTGCAATTGTATTTTTGGTATACTAAACTGTTATATTTAAAGTAATTTTGTAAGGTCCAACTAAAGATCTACAGGTACTTAAGTATATTTGATTGTGCTAAAATGGAACTATTGCAAGTATACTTTTGGTACAGATACAGTGATCATACTTTCCTTACTAATAGTGACATTAAACACATACAGTGGGGGAAATAATTATTTGATCCCCTGCTGATTTTGTAAGTTTCCCCACTTACAAAGAAATTAAGGGTCTATAATTTTTATGGTAGGTTTATTTTAATGGATAAAGACAGAATATCAACCAAAAAATCCAGAAAATCACATTATATAAAGGTTGTAAATTGATTAGCATTTGATCGAGTGAAACAAGTATTTGATCCCCTTCCAACTAGGGCTGGGCGATATGACCAAAATCTCATATCACGATACAAGTCATCTCATATCCCGATAACGATATATATATATTGATATAGTACCTTTTCTGTTAATTCAATCAATTAATAGTTTTTATATATTTACCACATTGAAAAGACTATTTTTTTCTTCATTTTAAAGTATATACTCAAAAATGTACTAATTCGTAAGTCATTATTTTTCTCCCTTTATTTAGAACTTCTGGGCAAATGTTTGATTAAGAATGTAGAAATATAAAATATGACTGAAATATAAAGCACTTTTCAAAAACAAATGATTACAGACCCAAGATAAAATATTGCAGTAAACATTGTACTTTCAAGTTTAAAATATAGTAGCAATCAGGGCTATGAACCTGTTCAATGAACTAAACCTAAAACTGTAAACAAACAAAGTTTTGACAGGAACATAAGCAGAAATGGAAATCAAATTTAATCGTTCTGAACAGAAATGTTTATTTTAAATGGTCATTAACTGGTTAATAATGTTATTTTATCATTCTGTTAAATATTTTAATTTGGCAGTCAACCAATCACGAATTAAAATAGTAGCCTACAGACTATGCAGATGTGATATTGACGCATAGCCAATTCAACATGAGTGAAATGCCCTCGCTCAGCAGTCAATCATCATAGGTAAGTTGCAATGCCAATGCGCTGGCGTTAGTTTTTCTGAGGATATATATATATAACATATATAACATGTAATATGTGTCAAACAATTAGGCCTACATTTCAGTGAAAATGAATAGCGGGTAATAGCTTGTTGTGTGTTTTGAAACCATGAAAATTGCAGGATATTGAACATGGATTCACACAATGTCAAATCACGCACCTAAAGCGCTTCTGTGAACAGAGAAAACAGAATAAAACTAAATATATAAAACTAATATATAGGCCTATACACGAAATTCAATTATTCAAATAAATAATTACAGATTAACATAACGAAATATTTTTTTTTGCTGAGCTTCGCTTCATTGTGACAGGGTCCAAAGTTCACGGAAAGGAAACCGAGACGGCAGAAAACGGCATTGTGCTTGTTTTTTGTATTTTACAAAAGCTTTACAGTTTTGAATCGTGTCTTGGTTCTATCCCTATGATCATAAATTACGGAGCAATGTTCTTTAGAAGGACAAAAATACCTGTGATCGCGCCAGCGCCTCACGCGCACACACAACATATTCTAGCATTGCAGATAACAGCCTGTTCATTATCAAAATAAAATAGTCAACCAAACATATAGAAAGTTAACCAAACCATGTCCATGCAACAGAGGTAGCCCCTCATTTATGAACTGGTCCTTCTCCTGCTTGGAAACACCCGGTTCTGTCTCCTTCACTCATCATGCTGTTATTCACGTTTCTGCCTGCATCCTCATGGTGGCGTGTAAGATTGCAGTCATCCAAATGATGAAAAAGTTTTGCTGCAAACAATGTATTTTGCAACGATACTTTTAAATGCTTTTTTGAGACTATATACACCTCTGAATATTCAAGCAATGGTGCACAAACAGCCTTTCTGAATAGTTTATCCATACCTATCATTCCTGAAGAGGCAAAAGTGTCTCTGGACAAGGATATAACAGAACAAGAAATTATGGAGGCTATTGATAGTTTAACAGTGGGTCGAGCACCGGGGCCAGATGGTCTTAATGTAGACTTTTACAAAAAATTTTAAATAAAATTGGTTCAACCAATTTTAGACATGTTTGAAGAATCTTTTGGAAATGGTGTGCTCCCAGACTCCTTAAGAAATGCTCTCATTACGTTACTTCCTAAACCTAATAAAATAAATACCAAATGCGAATCATACCGGCCGATTTCATTACTTAATACAGATGTTAAGATATTGAGTAAAATTCTGGCAAGGAGGTTGGAGGCACTTTTACCCGATATAATTTATCGAGACCAAAACGGATTTATTAAGGGTAGGCAAGGTCTTCATAATGTTAGAACTTTGCTTAACACTTTATATCTTAAAAAGGGAGCTTCAGATACGGCCATTCTATCCCTGGACGCTGAAAAGGCCTTCGATAGGGTGGAATGGCCCTATCTATTCGAGGTCCTGAAAAGATTTGGGTTTGGGGAATTTTTTTGTAAATGGATTGAGATACTTTACACGCGTCCTATGGCTGAAGTACTTACTAATAGTATAGTTTCAAGGACATTTAATATTCAAAGGGGTACTCGTCAAGGGTGCCCCCTATCACCTCTTCTTTTTGTCTTAGCAATCGAGCAACTTGCCATAGCAGTAAGGTCTCACTGTAACATACAGGGCATCAGATTAAACACCACAGATATAAGAATTTCTTTATACGCAGACGATGTCATATTATACCTAACAGATTTGGCTCACTCCATACCTTCCCTAATAAAACTTCTTTCAACTTTTGGTAACTTCTCTGGCTATAAAGTCAATCAATCTAAATCTTGTATTCTTTTATTGAATAAGGATGATAGGCAACTATCAGCTCTTGCTCATTTTAATGTAGTAGACTCCTTCACTTATTTAGGAATTAAAATCACATCTAATATAGATAATATATCTTCTGTAAATTACCAACCCCTTTTAAATGGCATCTCCAAATTGATAGACAGATGGAAAACTCTACCTATATCGTTAATTGGACGAATTAACGCAATAAAAATGACCGTATTACCAAAAATATTGTACCTCTTTCAAAATATTTCTCTGTGTCCTCCATCCTCCTTTTTTACGTCACTTCGGAAACTATTCACTGATTTCATCTGGAATATGTAGGAGGATTTGTGAATTTTAATAGGTATTTTGAACCTACAAATACACTTCCACATACATATGCACGCACACACACACATAGAAGTCCAAAGCGCAGAGGAGGAAAAGGACGCAAGAATGCCCATATATGGGAGACAGAGATGTCACCAAAATCCCCATCTGAAGCAAGAGACGGTTAATGTTGCAAGCCTCAGTCCTCAGAAACTGCATTGGAACAATGTAACCCAGTTCCGTATAAATATGACTGCATTTTTGACTGTTAGCTGCTGCATTTTTGATTTTGATGTCGATTGCATCCCTGGAAGAGAAATCAAATCTCTTCTAGCTTAATCCTAGCTAAATGTCTTTTGGTTTGAACTGCTCTGCTGTATTATTGTAACTTGGAAAACCTCGGATGAGAACAAGTTCATATTTACTCGAATTGCTTGAACTGCTTCAAGGTAATTTAGTCTTTGTAATATTCACTCATTCAGGACTGCCCTGTTGAGATTGAATAAGCTGAAGTTTTATAACCTGTAACATTTTCTTTTGATTTGCTACAAGTTCTAATTTTTGTGTAACCAGTGTTTTAATCTTTTGTATAAATAAATTTTTATTTCTAAAGACAATCACTGTTAAGTTTTACTTCAGCTATTACAAACAGTTCTAATAGCAAAAGACAGAGCAATTTATTAATCATTTTATAACCAAAGAAAACAAGGATTCCAAGAGCGATTCTGCTGGATGGTAAGCATGAATTTTATTCATATGTCTAGTAAATAATGATTATTGTTGTTTCCTGGGAGTGTAGGGACTACACCTAGATTTACTGGTATAAATTATAACAAGCTAATGAGGGAATAATGCTTATTCTGACCTGACAACGAAAGACCACCTTGACACATTGATACTTGGGGTTAATCAGGAAAGTGAGAGTAGTACCAGATCTCACCACAAATAATAAACGAGCGCGTGTTCGTCTGTCATTGTTATATTTACCATACAATAAGGGTGGTCTTCAGTTTCCTAATTTACAGTGGTATAATTGGGCAGCACAATTGCGTTCTATTTTATACTATTTTTCTTCTGAAGCCCATCCATCATGGCTGGACATTGAATCTTCCCTTATAAAGTCAAAACTACCACTTAATCTTTATCTCTATTCGACAAATATTAAAACTCTCAGAAAAGGCAAGGATATATTGTATCTCATAACCCTATTCTCATTAATACAATTAAAGTCTGGTGCGATGTGCATAAGTATGTAGCCTAGGCCAGTCAAATACTGTATCATGTTTTACCCCAATATGGGGTAATGAGAGTTTCAAACCAGCTACGTCAGACCCAGGATTTAAGCTATGGTATGATAAAGAGCTGCAAAAAATTGAGGATTTTTATAAAGGAAATGACTTAATGTCTTTTGCGGAGATCGTAGCACAGTTTGATAATCCCAAAAAACATTTCTTTAAATTCCTTCAGTTTAGGAGCTATGTTTCTTCCTACCAAGGTACAAAGCTTACAATACCCAATAAAACTTCTTTTGAGATTTTACTATCAAAGTCTTCCCAATCTAAAGGTTTAATATTGATGTTTTATAAATTGTTAGAGTCATACTCTAAAGAATCTTCAAAATCCAAACTGTTCTTATGGAGAGAAGAGTTAAAAATGAACATATCCTTAGATATATGGGAAAATATATGTATGAAGGCTCAATCGCAAACTATTAACAGTAATCTCAAATTAATACAGTATAACTGGATTATGAGAACGTACTTTACTCCAGTTAGGTTAAATAAAATTAATCCGAATTTTCCAGACACATGCATTAAATGCTCAACTGATAAAGGCACATTGTTGCACTGCATGTGGAATTGTCCTAAGGTGCAGGAGTTTTGGAAAGAGGTCATTATACTCATTTCTCATTTCTGGTATCTGTCAATCTCCCAATGAGACCAGAAATTTTTATTTTGGGGATTTTTCCTGACAATTTGATACATTGTAGAAGCACTCGTTCATTGACATGTGTATACTTCAAGCAAAGCGTTTAATAGCTATGTATTGGAAGAAAGTGGAAAAGCCACCTATTGTACAGTGGATCAATAATATGTCCTTTTGTTTGTCGATGGAAAAGATTACATACATTTTGAAAGGTAAATTGTCTTTTTTTAAGACTATATGGAAACCCTTTATATCCTTTATTTCAAATTCTGATTTCAGTAATATAATGAATGAGGTAGAAAGAGATACGATAACTTGAGTGTCAATCTATTTTCATTCGCATGTTATTACTAGTAGTAAATCATTAGTCATTTATTTAATATTTTTCCTAAATTACCCCCAATCATATCATGATTTGCTTCTCTTGTATGCATGATTCCAACTCTTCTTAATGTGTAGCTATCCTAATTGACCTCTGCCTGTTTATTTATTTATTTATTTATTTATTTATTTTCAATTAATACATTTATTTATTTTTAATTATTTTTCATTTTCCTTTTTCTTGTTTTTCTCCCTTTTTAATTTATTTATTTTATATTATTTTATTTTAATTATTATTATGTAAAAGAGATCCAACTTTTTAATGTATGATATTGTTGTATCATACTGGCATAAGTTGTTGTGTCTCAATAGACAAAGTATTCAAAAAAACAATGTATTTTGCAACACCACGAAATAAACAATAGAGCATAATATGAAACGATAGACTTTTTATTTCGTCTATACGATATATATCGTCATATCGCACAGCCCTACTACAAACCAGCAAGAATTCTGCCTCCCACAGATTGGCTATGTACACATGTGGAACACAGATTAGCCCTGTCACTTTAAGAAAGTACTCCTAATGTCAGCTTGTAATGTTCGGAAAAGAAACCTGTTCACAGAATCTGTATCTTCCATTCCATCCTCTCCACCACCATGGGCAATACCAAAGAGCTGTCACAGGACATCAGGGACAAGGTTGGAGACCTGTACAAGGCTGGAATGGGCTGCAAGACCAAAAGCAAGAAGCTTGGAGAGAAGACTTGGTGGAAATGGAAGAAATGGAAGAAACACAAAATAACCATCAATTGCCTTCGGTCTGAAGCTCAATGCAAGATCTGGCCTCATGGGGTACGGATGATCAGGAGAAAGGTGAGGGATCAGTCCAGAACTACACAGGAGGAGCTTGTTAATGATCTCAAGGCAGTTGGGTCACAGTCACCAAGCAAACCATTGGTAATACACTACATCACAATGGACTGAAACCCTGCATTGCCCGCAAGCTCCTCCTGCTCAAGAAGACACATGCACAAGCCCGACTGAAGTTTGCCAATGGACATCTAATTATTCAGAGAAGGCTTGGGAGAAATAGCTGTGGTCAGATCAAAATTGAGCTCTTTGGCATCAAATTAACTCGTCGTGTTTGGAGGAAGAGTGCTGAACTGTGACCCATAGGCGTCGATTTCGGTGGGGACGCTGGGTACGTGTATCCACCAGATTTCGTTGTGAATCATTTTGTACCCACCACTTTTTTAATAATAATAATTTGACTTTGGGTTAGATTTTTTTGACAGTTTTCAGTAATTATGAGGAGCAATATGAGAGAGAAATTTTGTGATCATAGGTAGGCCTACATTAAACCACGTAAAGCTTTTTCACGTTAGGACTTATATAAAGCCCATGAGAACCGTGGGGAGTCAACCCACAGCCGCTCCGCTGCTGCTGAAAATGTGAAGAAGAAACGTTTAATGTCAGATAACGTCCATAATAATTGGACTTTGGGTTAGATTTTTTGACAATTTTTAGTGATTATGAGGAGCAATATGAGAGAGATATTTGGGGATCATTGATCGTTGTTTAGGTACATTAAACCATGTTAAGCTTTTTCCGTACAATAGGCTCAAGCAGAAACGCTTCATGTCCCACACATTACGTCCATAATAATTTGACTTTTGATTAAATTTTTTTGACCATTTTCAGTGGTTATGAGATATGAGAGAAAAATCTGGTTATCATTGTTTAGGTACATTAAACCATGTCATGTCATACTGTCAACATTATGAAGCAGAATCGTGGGTCATATGTCTAATGCTTTTTTAAAACTTAGGGACCGTTCGGTATTTATGGAATGGACCACCGGAGGAAAATAGGGGAGGGTCATGTCTTTTTATTCTTTGTTGAGGGGAGGGTCATTCAACTTTCTTTAGTCTAGGGGGAGGGTCACCCAACTTTTGTATTCATGAAAACAGCAAAATTTCAAAGTGGTTTGTTTGGGGCATATTTTTTCCATGTAGCTCCATGTAGCTCTCGCGGTTTCAGCCCCCCATCTATATCAGATGCGTCTGACCCAACAAAAATCCAGTTTGGCGCTGTTTGACAGTGCGCGCGCACTTCAGTACGCACTCAGAAAAAGTGCATCATGTCAAAACAGAACACCAATGAAATGTTTACCTGGCTTTAAAGCTTTAAAACACAAGCAAATAATGAACTTTTGTGATTGTGAATAAGTGCAGTGTCCTGTGAGTGTAACTCTACCACTGCATTAACATGTGATGTGAATGTATGTCGAGTTTTACAGTATTGGGACTGAGGTGGCAAAACCACAGCTGATAGAATGAGCGCTGTAGCGCGATACTACCATATTTTAGTTTCCATCCTTATTGTGTTTCCACAACAATGTTAGTGAGTAAATCTACTGAAACTGCCACCATAACAATGGAGTGTGATGTGTAAGATGTAGGGCTATCACATCTTTAAATTACTATTAGTATTATTTGAAGTTAACATAATAAAATATGTAGACCTACACCAAAAAACTAGTTGAAGATAAATTTGTTCAAATTGGGCAATTCCAGCGTTATGGATGTGACATTTGCAGTCAAAACTTGAAATATAAATTCTCAGAAAATGCATTTAATACCAATATATTGAAACGTCTGTTTATATATCCATACTCCCTTAATAAAGGAGTCCAGACATTAGAAAAATATCAGTCTACACATGCGTTTTATATTTAATATGAGGGAAATACACGTGACGTGACACAAAAAATCTTTAACTTTTAGGTGGCAAAATATTTTTTAATAATTCTATGAATTACACTGCGTAAAACAAAAGTAATACTACCCAGCGGATGAAGAATGGTCGGCCTCCACAGAACATAAAATATTATTTTTATTTTATTTTTCGTGTTCACATTTATGAGGAAAAAAACAATGTTACGGATGTGTCAGTTCTCAGTTACGGTCATGACCGCTCTGAAAGCGACTTTAAAACTTTCACTGAGACCTCAAACAGAAATCACATCCTTTCTTTAAAGTGAATTTTGTTTTTTATTAATTGTATCTTAATTTTAATCAATGTTTCATCAACCAATTGCCTGGATTTAATAAATATAGTAGAAAATAAATAATCGTGATACGGAGGCGCCGGCGCGTGAACTGGACTCTCGTCTCATAAATGAACCGAGGCTATAGACCTGCTTGCCTCACAGACCTGAGAAACGTATAGAAAGCTTGAAATGTGTACTTTTAAACAGAACAATTCAAAACGAAAGAAAACAGACTGCTCTCTGCTTATATAATCCGTATGAAATGTGCCTTTCTCTCTGGCGCGTTCACTACTGCAGAGATTGCGAGTCAGCATCGTTCTTCAAGTTTGCAGCCGACACTGGCACAGAAAACACTTGTTTATTAATAAACAATTAAAATGTCTCCTTGCTATATTTGACATATTCATAATCATTACTTTTGCCGGTTCTTTGTGGCAGCTTTTATTTGCTTTATTGGCAGCGCCACCCTTACATGTTAGATGAACGAGTCACACCGCATCAGCACCGAAAACATGATTTTTTTCAAATCTAAAATCAAAAATCGTGATACGAACCGAATCGTAGGTTTGGTCTATCGTTACAGCTCTAGTAAGATGAGAAAGCAGAGGTTAAGTCATTTGTCATGGTTGTAAAAAAAACAAACAATGGCTATCTGAACATCTTTGCCAAGCACAAACCAGTACAGAAGTAATCAATAAACTATCGGGGTCATGCCTTTTTTCACAACCATTTTGGAGGGTCATAGAAAAATGTATTGCTGGCGAAGGGAGGGTCAAGTTTTTTTTGACTACAGATCTCAAAACTCCTCCGGTAGCCCCTTAAATAAAAAACGAACAGTCCCTTAAGGCTTTCTTCTTCATAAAACGAGTCGGACATCATCACATTTTTGTATACATTTTTATTTACATGTCTTTCAAAACATGACCTGCGCGAATGAGAAACAAAAATATGAATGCGTCATTGTACCCAGCACTTATGAAAATGCACTTCCGAATGCATCTCTGTCCCCAGCACATTTCAAACCAAACTGACGCCCATGCTATGACCCCAAAAACACTATCTCTACAGTCAAGCACGGAGGTGGAAACATCATGCTCACATGCAAACAACTTTATGCTCTGGGGCTGTTTCTCTGCTAAGGGTACAGGACAACTTCACTGTATTGAGGGGCCGATGGACAGACCATCTACCGTAAAATCTTGGATGAGAACCTCCTTCCCTCAACCAGAACACTGAAGATGGGTCGTGGATGGGTCTTCCAGCATGACAATGACCCAAAACACACCGAGTGGCTCATGAAGAAGCACATTAAGGTCTTGGAGTGGCCTAGCTAACATTCAATTACAGTGTAACTGAATTGCAATTGTAATGTCAGCAAAATATATTTGAAGTTGATGCTGAGTGAATTCTGCATTTCAAACCTTAAATACAAGAGTATGTAAAGTGCACTTTAAGTATACTACAACTTAAGTTGAACTTCAGCACTAGTTTTGTACAACTAAAATGCATTCAGTACAAAATTAGTTGTTTCAGCAGACTTTAAGTATACCAATTTATAGTGTGCCACAAATATATTAGTTTTACTAAATTGAGCTTAAAGGGATAGTTCACCCGGAAATGAAAATTAGCCCATGATTTACTCTCCCTCAAGTCATCCTAGGTGTATATGACATTCTTCTTTCAGACAAACACAATCGGAGTTATATAAAAAAAAATGTCCTGGCTCTTCCAAGCTTTATAATGACAGTGAATGGCCGTTTAGACATCAGTGTATGTGTGTGTAGCTCAGGACTTACTCTTTACCATGAGGCCAATACAAATGATTTAGACTTCAGTAATTTGGGAGTTGTTGCTCATCTTGCTTGCTGTAGATGCATTACATTTATGGATACGCAGTATCTTGAGCCCTTTTGAGACACGCACTCTCAATAACAGTGAATTACTATATAGCATTGGTATGTAACAATATTTTATGGGTCTTTGTTCTCTCTGGCTTTGACTGATTTGCCTTGTATTTTAGGAATTACATTTAATTTTATTTATTTTTAAAAAAATTATTAGGCACAAAAGTCAGTGTCAAAAAGAAGTGGTCGGAAGAAGAGGTTGGAGCGGTTGAAAAGCACATGACGCATTTCATTTGCAGCTGTCGAGTGCCTGGGCCTGGCCGAACCTCAGGCACTGAAAAACAGAAACCGGTCTGCTGTCAAGTTCTATATTAATAACAGAATTACTGCTTTGAAAAGACAACAGAGTCGGTAGGACAGATCTTTCTGTAGATTTTTTGTTAAATCAATTTGAGTTTAAGGCTTTATAAAGCCGTCTTTGATTTTCGCAAGAATTGTTAAAAACAAAATGTTGTTGGGACGTCAGTTCCGGGACCCCAATTCCATTGCCTAACACGGAACGTTTTCACATGTTATTTTGTTTGTTTGTTTCTGCAATTGAGATGCTGTTTTATAATAAATGGTGCTTGTTTCTACAGCAGTAAAACCGATCTTGTGAATTCAGTAGTGGACCTATACTTTATGTAATAGGTTGCCCTTTGCTTCTATGATAAATGTCTAATTTTAGTGAGTGTCTGGAGGAGCTGCAAAGCAAATCATTTTTTAGTGGGTGGTTTATTTCAGCATGTTTAGAACTAAGAAATGCAGATTGAATGGACAGCTGTCAATGGCCGCTGTGAAAGGTGTTTCTGTTTTATTGCATTGTCTCACGTCAAACTCTCTACATCACAGCAAAACTATGTTTTTTAATCAGTATGATTATCTTGTTCTTAACTCACTCACTCTTCACTATGTGGCCAATATGTAGGTATGATCTAGACATCAGTGTATGTGTGTTTATATGTCCTGAAAGGTGATGTTGTCCTCATATGTAGATAAAAAATCAGGTTGTGCAAAAATATGCTTTAAAATGTCAACAGATGACTGTCATAACAAGGCCATTGGTAACCCAAAACTGTTTCCAGCTTGGCTCTAGCAGCTTTGGAAAGGCATGTCCCCAAATGTGACGTATTTTTCAAAGTACCAGTTTTTCACAAAAACGTGTATGTGTGTGTGAGTGTGTGTGTGACTGTGCACGTGTGTGTGAGTGTGAGTATGTGTGTGTGAGTATGTGTGTGCAAGTGTGTATGTGTGTGTGTGTGTGCCAGTGTGGCTGAGTGGGCGTGCGAGTGAGTGAGTGTGTGTGTGTGAGTGTGTCTGTGTGTCCGTGTGTGTGTGTATGTGTGCATACAGGTGTGTCTGTGAGTATCTGTGTGTGTTTGTATGTGTGTGTGTCATGGCCGCACTGGAGTGCACACCTGCATGATTTTCTAACAGCAACACCCGTTGTAATTGCCAGTGTTAATGCAGGGAAGTGTATTTTGACATGGCTGACTTTTGGACAATGTGCCTTATAACAACAGTAAAGAGCGCGCTTAAAGACGCTCTCCAGACCGACAGGATTTACAAACAAAGCTGGACTATTCATGACCCTGTGCTCAATCACCCAGCGGGTGGAAACTACACAGACTTTTCGACCACTGTAAGAACACTGGGCCAGGATGAGTGGATTCTATTCCAAAATCAGGAAGGAGCATTTAGAAAGAGCATTTAGAAAGACCATGGACACGAAACAGCTCGAGGATAAACATAACTTCCTCTTCTCAGGGGAAACGCCGATCAAATGGATCAGACTCATCTGCATTTTAAATTAGGCCGCTGTACGTGAGCTGTATTGTTCAGTTTCGTTCCGACAAATGGGGCACTACTTTTTCTTTTGCTCAATATGTTCAACGTTAATAAAAGGTATCCAAGCAAAAAGTTCTCCACGCATTATCCTGCAGTTAATGAGAAATTGTAATTTATTGGCGCACTATATTGACTGCATATTGAGACATCTGTTGAGCTAGATTTTCAACCAATCAGCATCGAAAATGTAAGTAGGTCAGAGCCGAAATCAAGCCAATATCACTACGCACATGTAAACATGGAGGAGGACGTAAGCAGCGCACCTTCATCTGATAGCGGCGATCAAGCTCGATTAACACCGGTAAAGTGTATTCTTCATGTCGGAAAAGATGGTAGGAAAGGTCCGCAGCCCTTTACTGAAGTCCGATGGGAAAAAATCAAGCAATGTGCGTAGGAATGGCTCAAAACGTCGGACACTACGGAGCTAGCTATTGCTAATAAACATGTTGCCCTCCTGGACAAACTGGTCTCTCATGTCCCAACAAACTACGGGTTTCAGGTTAACGTTAGGTGTTTTTTCCATATATGCAGCCGCCTAGTAAGACATCTAGTCTTTATTATTTATATCTATGACAACAACTTCTTTGCCGTTGTGGAGAGCGCATGCATGGTTGCATAGCAACGACAGACGCCACGGGAACATCGGACCGAATTTTACTATTAATAATAAAAGATAAGCTAATGTGTATTGTAAATGTCAGTAATTTATCTTTTTTTGACTCATTCTTTTTATAAAGAATTATTTAAAGGCTGAAATATGTTAGGTTTATCTTTTTATACAACTTTTTTTGTCAAAACTTTATTTGAACTTGTACTTGTTAGTAGATAACATGTTGAAAGACACTCTTTTAGAATCTGGCCATCATTTTAATTATTATTATTTCAATTTTTATGGAAACAAAAAGTGCACATTGATGGTAATTTTATTTGTTATTTGCTGGTTAATGCGTCGTGCAGGTCTTAAATTTCAATCTTTATGGTCTTAAAATGTCTGAAAAAGGTCTTAAATTTGACTTACTAAAACCTGCAAGAACCGTGCATGGATAAGAGCAGGGAGGGCAGCAATAACCCCCTTTAGGGTAAACAGAACAGAACCAACATGAATGTATTGCAGATATCATTAATGTCAATATTTTAATGTACAACATAATTCGAGAATTTAGTCTGTATTCATAAATGCAATATGATTCAAGATTCAAAGGGCAATCAGAATCCCAAATCCTGACCGACGAGAGGAGGAGCTGGGGATGGATGGAGGAGGGTAATTCGCTCCTGATAAACGCAATATCTGCTGATAATACTGGAGGAGCTTATTTATGAATACAGTGATAGGTGTCGTATTCCTAGACGTGGATCTACTGAGAGTCTTTGCTTTTTAAACCGGAAGTAGAAAATTGCTCTACAAAATGCAAAAATAACTAATTTCCACTTATGGATAGACTTTAAGAGTACTTTTAGTGTTTTCAATGATGTGCAGTCTGTACATATTTTGTTCCCTTCTCAAAAAATGTGAATCATCAATACTGTTAGTTTGGCCTGGCCTGCACTGACCTATGTAAATGTGTTTATTGTGACAATGTGAGATTAACTGAGGATAGAGTTTCATGTGAATCTGATAGTGAGGACAGTGATCTTGATATTTAGTGATGTGTATATGATAATAAAATTAATATAGGACATATATATTTAATATAAATAAATCAAAATGAAATCGTGTTTACAATAATCATTCCTGTGAATATGTACATGTAGTGCAGTTACTGCTCGTGTATGCGAATTGACAATTCACCATTAAATGTGTTATTTTGAAAAGTGTTTTTTTTATATATATATTTCGGCTTAATTCTATTTGTTATTCAGATTTAACCTCAAATATTACCTTTGAATTGGAACATCATAATGAGAAGTAATTGGGATGTTAATGCTACAGTAGAAGTTTTCTTGATAATCTTATCATGTTGACTGTGTCTAGATAGCAACTTCAGGTATATCACACATTTCAAACTGGTTTATTTTGTACTTCAATTGGTAATTCGGCATTTTTGGGTTTATATGATAAACAGGTTTGAAAGTGCAAAATTCCCTATGTTTTCCCTTTTTTTCAAAATGGGCACCTTTAGCATAATTTTTCTCAAAAACTGCAAGGTTGTGTACGGAGAACTTTTTCCTAAGGAATCTCTATATATTTCTGATGTTAAATATAAAAAAAGTAGGTAGTGCCCCACTTGGTGGAACGAAACCCTATTTCTAGGCCTCTTTTAGGCTACCGACAGCGGCCTAAATGGAGTTTACTTTAAGAACGGAACTTTTACAATCATCCGGCGAAATGGAAGGCAGTTTGGATTACCTTTCCTGAAGTTCACAACCCGTGTACTGAAGAGAATGCACGGATTCCCTCGTCGGCTGGATCAAGGCAGAGTTGCGCTTTTTGCGGTACATCGTTCAACCAGGACTGAGGGCGCCACGGAGCAGAACCCATCAACAAAAGCAGGTGCGCAAAGATAAACTTGCATATTTGTGGCAGAATAGAAAATCTAGAGCAATCCAAATTATTCTCAACAACAGTACATACCCAAATGTGCAGAACTATTACACTTCTAAATGCGCGCCTTAGAGCAGTGTTAATTTTGACAGCAAATTTTGACTTAGTTTTAGTCATAGTCTTTTGACTAAAATGCCATTTAGTTTTAGTCATATTTTAGTTATCTGAATTGTTTTAATTTTAGTCTAGTTTTAGTCAACGAAATACAATAAGATTTTAGTCGACTAAATCTACAGTAGATTTAGTCGACTAAAATATAATGGGTTTCAATTTAAATGCATTTTGAAGGGGGTGTATTGGAATCCACTGCTGCTTCAATGTATATGTAATGCGTGATTATAATCAAGGTATCAATCAATACTTTTCCTTCTTAATATCAAATGAGTTGAATGACTTCTCTGGAGATTTTACTTTGTTATAGAAGTTACCAGTGTGATTACTGAAATGTTCTTTTCATATATTCATTAATGTCTGTATTTGATATCTGAATGCAGTTACAATGCTTGCCTATTTATTACGGCTTCCAGAAATTAAATAGGGACTGGTTTTGTGTTTGAGAAAGGTCTTCAACATGTTAAAACACATAGGGGTCATTGAAGTCTATAGTTTAAGGTACCATTTGACAGTTAAAGCCTATAGTTTCCATTTAGACTAAAGTGTCCTATCCTGAGAGAAAGAACTTGTTATCTTGATGTTTTGAGACGAGACTCCTGTTTATAGTTAGAGCCTGGCCAAATCCAACCTTGGAAAAGATGTGTGTTGGTGTGTGTGTTAGTCTTCTTGCTTACAGGTTAAGGAACCACTGGCATTGTTGGAGATTGACTGAGTTGTTGTTCGAGACATGCTGGCACCCAGCGACCCAAATCTGCGACCTGGAAGGTCACGACGTGTCTGACTTCAGGGTCCGAGTGTAATCTATGCATAATCTATGGAGATATGCTTCTGTCTATCTGTATATGTGTGGAAAATTACTATGTTTATCAATTTCTTAGCCAATCAGAATCATTCAATCTGTAAGCAATGACGTAGCTTAGACCTTGGAAATGGTATAACTGCTGTGATCTTTGTAACTGTAAGGGGGCGGCCTACGAACTCCTGAGTGAGTCTTGAAGCTGACTTCTGCTGATGAAACTGCAAACTATCTTCAGTAAAACTTTTCTTCAATTTTTTTATAATTCTGACTCCGGGTCTTCTTTTCAAACATCTGGTCCATGGGTCCTAAACTGTTAACCCCTAACAATTTATTTAGAATTTCTCTAAAATTTTCAAACCCATAAACTCCCGGAGAAAACATATATTAACCTGCTAATATGAATGATTTTAAAGTTTGAACGTGCAATACAGATACAGATTTAACTACTGTAACTTAAAAAATATTAAATATTAAAATTAAATAAAACCACTTTTCCTAAAGTAGAAGACAGTCTTTTTTTCAATGAATGATATATGAATTCTTTATAACTACTTGCATAGGCCTACATCATTCTCTATTCTTTCAAGCAGACATATTTATTTGTATGAATTAAATATAATTAATCCTTATTAAAGCTATTAACGAGCAGTGTATGCTTTTCTCTTTTTCTTTTGTTGCTTGATCAATATTAAGGACACAGACCGCATTGTTTATTACCCACTGTCACTTTAAGACATCGGATCATGTCCAATGACATGCGGATCCAATGCACTGATGCACATAGATACACTCACAACTGTTTAAGACATAAACGACATAATTTACGTGAATACTCTCCAAAACGGACATTTAGACATAATATTTGAGTGTATTTGTCCATTCAGATACGAAAGAGAGCTCTGTACTCGTGCGCTGTATAGGCTATAGGTGTCTGTGAATGGCTGCACGCTTCGGGTCGGGTGTGTGCGCACAGAAAACCGTACCAAAGAGTATAGAAGTAACAAGAGGCGAAACTCAATAGAACGTTCCATTGCAACAAACTCACCCATGCGCAGAGCTGCAGCTCCGCCATCTTGGACTGAACGCAACACAGCTGTCATAGGATTGAACGATACCGGTTCAAATTCAAAAGCGGTTAAATGAACTAAAAAGTAGTTTCTAGTTTTTAATATCTCTAGAGCAGACACCCCATGTCTCCCGGAAGATCCGGGAGTCTCCCGCATATTGATAGCGGCTCCCTGATGCCCGCAAATTAGCTAAAATCACCCGGAATCTAGAGCAAGCGAGCAAGAGCGCGCAGCTCCAAACCGTGTAACGTTAGAGCGCACGGCAGAAAGGGTGAGGAAGCGAGATATCAACATATCAACCTAAAATATGGAACACAACTTGTTCAGATTTTTTGCTTTTATTTTCTTGCAGTTCTAAAGTAAAATATATTTTGTAATATATATATTTTATATAAAATATAATTATATTTTTAAATTTGTACATTTTAATAAACTCAAACTTATATAACTTTTTTCTGTTTCACTTTCATAATTTATTTAACTTAAACAATAATCTGACAAATTAAAACAAGACCAACCATAGGTCTAAATTCCAAAGCATTCTTGAATTAACGTTACAACCATTTAAGTTTGGATAGTGATTTTCATGTTTATGCGAAAAAAAGGTGACAGTTAAAGGGTTAATTTAGTGATAATGAATTAATAAAGCGGTCATTTGCCATGTTAGGTGTTCATATATCTCTGAAAGTATGCGATTTAAAAAGCCCATTTCGAGTCTTGACAATTTCGACCAAATACATAACATTAGCAAACTGTTACTGCGGTTATGGGATAGCTTACATTAACGTTACAGCACCTGTTATCGTTGACGTTAGCTCACTTTAAAGTTAATAAAACCTTTTCTACTTTACCTCTCTGGATCTTTGGGGAATCTATGAAATGCTAGTTGATTGGTTGTACACTGGTAGTTGTTGCAGTTGATGGCAGAACACTGTTTTTTTTCTTTGTTTCCAATTATTTCCAGACATAATGTTAATGCTGTACAGTAGTTGTGCTAACGGTAAAGCCGTTGGTTCAGTCCAAAATGGCGGCTGCGCTACCGAAGCGCCACCTAGTGGCTGTTGTCAAAACTGCAACGGAGTTTCGCCTCTTGTTACTTCTATACTCTTTGACCGTACCGAATAGAGCTCTTTTTTTGCGTCGTCACTCTTATTCAGATCTATATGTCTGCTCTACTCATTCTCCCAGACTCGTGTGCGCTGGGTAGATCAGCACGTCACAGTACAATTGTGCGCATCTACCACAAATGCAGGACATCAGACTGGATCGCTTCCCAAATTGTCACTATCTAACATTTTCGTCTAGTTTTTATTCGTTGACGAAAATGTCAATAGATTTTCGTCATAGTTTTTGTCATTCAAATCTAGTTTTATTTAGTTATCGTCTCGTTTTCGTCTGTGAAAAAATGTTGTTGACGAAAATAATGACGAAAATTATTCGGCAATGAAATTAACACTGCCTTAGAGGCAGTGGCGTGGCGTGGGGAAAATTTCTGAGGAAGCCAATTAAGACACAACCTCTAAGCTGTGTGTTTTAAGGGGTGGGGGCAGAAAATCATACGCTACCATTTATATGTTGCTATTTGGATGAACTATTAGAGCGCCCAGCATCATCTTACCGGGACTTACGCTTGTTTCAATCCAACACTTTGAGCACGTAGATACCTAAAATATGTTGCGCATACAGCTCAACTAACGCGATTGTTATAAAGGTGTTTGAACAACAAAACACATCCTCTTGCACATATTTGACAATCGGAATATCAGATATATCCTGCTATAGCTAATAAATTTGTGAAATTTTGAATAAAAAAAGAAATAAAAGCTGATCATTCAGCGCTATTGTGCCTGCGGTGTGACAACAAGCAATGAAAGACGCGTCTCCATGGGAACCATAAAGTGATACTACGATCAATAACGGTCGCCTTGAAAAACTTACATGTGAAAAGTTTGTAAGGCTTACATTTAAATGTGTCTTTGTTTTGTTTTGAGTGTATGGTCAATAAATAAAGGAATTAAAAAGATGGGCACAAAACCACAAATCTTCCGCTATTTCATTCATTCATTCATTGACGATGGTAACGTGATGTGATTGGCCTGATGCCAACAAGTTCATGGCTTCCCTTGACACTGTCCTGACCAATCACAGGGGAGCAGTGTCGTGACAATAGCGTCACCTGATTGGTTAATCATTCTTTTTTTTTTCTATCAAGGGATGCCAACTCAGCCTGGCCTCCTCACAGACACAGGGTGCAGTACCATGTTTTCAACGCTCATTCACCATGTCACTTTTATAGGGGCGCTGTTTTACACATCATAAAACACTCAGTAATGAATGAAGAGAGACGATGAGGAGATGACAGAAGGATTACGTAAACTGTGAAAACAAAAGTGTTTATTAAATGACGATTATATTCTGAAAAAGTGAGGAAGCCTGGCTTCCCTTGGCCTCCGCAAGAAAACGCCACTGCTTAGAGGCTTGGGGACATGTTAAATGCACAGCCATGGACTGGATCATTATTTCCCGTACAATCTAGCCAATTTAACAATTCACTGTTCACTGCCACTGAAGTGGAAAAAGTGGTTAATGACCTCCTCAATAATAAAGCAAGCGGACTTTATGAAACGTTGAAAACTACCAAACAAATGGTGTGTCCAATTCTGACCAATATATTTAACATTTGTCTGGAAAATGGTAAAGTTCCAGAATCATGGAAAGGGGCACTGATCCACTGTATCCCCAAAAAAGATAATATTTCTGACGACCCGTCTACCTGGAGAGACATCTCTTTACTACCTACAGTCTATAAGGTGTTTATGAAGTGTATGCTGTCACGAATACTTCGTTGGTTAGAAGAGACAATAGGCAGGGGATGAATGAACATGTCTTCTGTCTTAAAACGGGAATAGACAACTTCAAACACTCATCTACCAAGTTCTTAACTGTCTTTTTGGATTTTCGTGATGCATTTGGCACATTGCCCCATGATGTCATGTTTCACGCATTAGACGAAATAAGACTACCACATCTGTATGCAGATGTAATTAAAGATGTTTAACTCTTACATCCAAGTCATATGTGGAAACTAGGGATGGGACGATTACCGGTTTTACGATTAACCACGATAAAATGTCCTGACGGTTAGTATTATCGTTTCAAATTTAATTATCATAACAACCGTGTTTGATTATCGTGATTTTGAAAACTCGCGATAAATCCTGTCCAGCCAGAATCAGTTTGACGCAGGCACGCGCATGCAACATTGTTTTTTGCACGAGAAGACATGGCGGAAGGCAGTGACAGCGCACGGGAGATTTTTCAACCATCCAAGAGGACAAAATCTGAGGTGTGGTCGTATTTTGGATATTACAAGAGCCCTGACGGCAATTTAATCGAGGATGGGCACCCTGTCTGCAGATCTTGCAAGAGGAAAATCGCTGCTAAAGGGGGAAATACGTCGAATCTGCTAAGTCATCTTCGTGACAACCACCCACTCTTATATAGCGAATGCAAGGTAAGTTAACTTTTACCTCAGTACCAAAACTAACTTGGGCAAATAATTGGACAAAAAAATAATGATTCGAGATTAAATATTATTTCATTATCTCACTTGTGATTTAACGCAAAGCTTCCGCGAAGAAAAGGTTTAACGTTACAGCAAGTGGCTTTGAGCCATAACGAACAAACATGTTCACAAACTATTAAGGGTGATATTTAAGGGATAATGTATTGTATTAATTCACAGTAAACCTTTTTTTTTTTTTTTACCACAGAAAAAATTTCAGGGACATATTGAATTGTGATGAATGTTTTTAAATCTTACCGGTTTCTAAATCCATTAAGTTATGCACGTTACAGTGAGTGTACAAAACAATCGTCGAGACAATATGATCACTTCAACATTATTATAGTATTATTAAATTACTCTGATTTGATTTTCAATACAATCAAAAACTGAGACGCAAGACATACATCTGAATGAAACCAGAGATCGCGCCCGCGGGATTCTAGACATGCAGGCGCGCTGTGTTATAATGCGTTGCTATTTATATATAACGGTCATTATAAGTATTCTAATAGTTTAGTCACCCAACCAACATATTTTGTTCATTTAAAGTGTGTGTGTGCGTGAGAGAAATTTATTTATTATTGATATTAATATTAATATTCGGTCATGCACACACATATGCATAGTGAGTGAATAATATTATCATTAATGATAAGAATACATTTGCTATTTCTTTGTTTACAGAGTGGGCGTGCAGCAGGCAAACCCAGTGATGCTTCTGGTCCCTCGACTCCCTCCTCATCTACAGTTGTGACACAGACACTTGAACAAGCATTTAAAAGGCAGACTGCTTATGCACCCACATCAAAAAATGCACAAGACCTCACTGCAGCCATTTCATATTTCATTGCAAAGGACATGATGCCATTTCAAATTGTTGAGAGGCCTGGTTTTCTGAGGCTGATGAAAGTTGCTGTACCACACTACAAAGTGCCATCACGAAAATATTTTTCCAAAACTGAAATACCAAACCTGTACAACCAGGTCAAAGCTGCTGTTGTAAAAAAATTAGCTCAAGGAACATGGTTTGCTGCAACTACTGACCTCTGGACTAGTGAAAGCGGTGGTGGTCAACCCTACATAAGCGTCACTATCCATTACCTCACCCCAGACTGGCAACTGGAATCAAACTGCCTCGAAACTCAGTTCTTCCCAGAAGATCACTCAGCTCAAAACATCAGCGAGTTTTTTGAGAACATGCTGGAAGAATGGGGGATCAACAAAAAAGACCTGGTCTGCATAACCACAGACAATGCAACAAACATGATAAAGGCTTTTGAAGATTTTTCAGAAGTGTGGCTTGGGTGCTTTGGCCATAATTTGAACCTGGCCATTTCAAAGGCTTTGAAAATTCAGAGAGTTGAAAAGGCAGTCAAGGCCTGCCGTCATCTGGTCCAGGGCTTTTCACGGAGCTGGAAGAGAAGGCGAGAACTGAGGGAAAAACAAGCTGCCCTCAACATGCCACAGAAGGCTCTAATTCATGATGTGGTGACTCGATGGGGATCTACACACAAGATGGTTGAGCGTTTTCTTAGTCAGCAGCAACCAGTCTGTGCAACACTGGCTGGAGAAAGAGGAACATGGCATCTAATGCCCAAGGATACCGAAATAACTGTCATGGAGCAACTGTGCCAGCTCCTCGAACCTCTGAGCAAGTTAACAGATGCACTTGCCTCAGAAACACGAGTAACGCTGTCAGCAATCAAGCCTGTCCTGGACCACATTAATTCTGATGTTTTGGAGGAAAAGGACACAGATACATCCCTGACCAAGGAGATGAAAAATTTAATGAGAGAAGACCTCAAAAGCAGATACTCAGAGAAGGCTAAGAGAGTCATGAACATGGCTTGTTTCATTGACCCCCGCTTCAAAAGGAGCGCTTTAGATGAGTCTGAGGCTTCAAAAATTGAAACTGACTGTGTCCAGGAAGCTGTGAAGCTGGCTGCACAAGTCAGGGAAGAACCACAAAGCACCTCCACCAGCAGCAGCACCTCCACCAGCACTCAACCAGCAGCATCGGAGGGGAAAGGCCTAGCCGGGTTGCTGAGTAGGATTACTTCAACAAGGCAGCAAAGAGGTGAAGAGGGTCAGATTCCAACCACTCTAGAAGACAGTGTGAAAGCAGAAATCAAAGTCTACCTGTCTCTGCCCCCAATTCCAGCAGAAGAGGATCCACTGGTGTGGTGGAAGGGCCATGCATCAGAGCTGCCTCACCTTGCCAGGGTTGCCAGGAAGCTTTTGTGCATCCCAGCAACCAGCGTGCCATCAGAGAGAGTGTTCAGCGCCAGCGGGTATATTGTCTCTCCTCAAAGAGCACTTCTTAAACCAGACAAAGTAAATATGCTGACATTTTTGCATTTCAATCTCAAGTGAACGAAGATGCATATATAACACTATGTTAGGTCAGCTGCACTTTTTTCTTTAGAAGAAGAGAACAGACATACAACCAATCATTGCTGTTCATTTGATTTGTTTACATATGGTTGTATTGTTGTTACATGATGCACAGATTGCTTTACTTGTGTTGTTTTTATGTGTGCATTTGATGTTCTTATTTAAGGTACTGTTCATTAAAACCTGCACTAGGAAAACTTATACCTCTCAGGGCTCCATGTTAATGTTAATTTGATGTTTATGCTTAAAAAAGTTCATATAGCTGCTAATTGTATTTGTTGTTTGTTGATTTTCAAAAAATAAAACTTGTTTAAATGTTTTCAGTGTGTGTATCAGTTCTTTTTGAACATTTCCATCTCATTTTAACAAAACCGTGATAATACTGATAATCGTGATAACTTTGGTCACTATAATCGTGATATGAAATTTTCATACCGTCCCATCCCTAGTGGAAACGATCCCATACCACTTAAAATTGGCATCAAAACAGGGTGACCGTGGAGCACCATCCATTTCATTCTGGCAATTAACTCCTGGATGAAGTGGCTGTGCCAGTGCGCGCCATGCTCAACAGTGACGATACAACTGTTAGAGAACTATCACGCAATTCGCTGTTTTTACATCTACAGCGTCGCAAAATACCTGCTGCTTCCACAAACGAGTCCCAGTTTCTTGGTTTTAAACTAAAGCAGAACGGGAAGTTAGACATCAGAGCAGCCGGATTTGGAGTGCGCTCCGACTGGCTGGATTTATACGATCTCTGCTGCCGTACAGGAATACAGCTGTCCTGGCTGGGACCCGACGGAGAAGTAGTTGCTCTTAACGACAGCTTAATCACCGATCCGCTGGTTTCCACCCTGGTGATCCTCAATAAAGACAGTACACCTCACCAGCTACAGATTAAACATGCAAGAGCCTCAATTCTTCATCTTAGACAGACCCAAAACGGACAGCACTGGACGGGTCTCAGATTACAAGGAAAACTTGCATTACTCCAATTTGCCGACCGTTCAGTGTCTCATTCAGTCCTGACAAACCCCTCAATCTCAGATGACATTCTGATATTCATGATTAAAGCAAGACTACAGTGTCTATCAACGAAGTACAATTTGGCAATATGGTATCCATCAAAGTATGAACCCTATTGTATATTACACCCAACTCAGCAGGAAAATGAAACGGTTGCTCACATACTAAACGGATGCTACAACTATAAAGGACTTTATGTGGCCAGACATGATACTTTGGTTGATCTGGTTGCAAAGGACTTTCAAAAGGTAATCTGTGGAAATGATAGTAAGATTTACAAGCATAGCACTGTACGAATTAACTGGTTTCATCATAACAGTGATTACTTTAAAAAATATTCCAAATACTCCTGACATTGTAATTGTAAATGAGGTTATGAAATCTGTGTGTGTCTGTGAGGTGGGCTGCTGTTTTGACCTGTATATGGATACTTGCTACAATTCCAAACTATTGAAATATCAACCTCTGGTAGATCTCATTCTCCAACTTGGATACAACTGTGGATTAATAATTCTGGTATTTGGAAGTTTGGGCCATGTCCATAAGAGTGTGATCGGGGGGTGCAGTTAGTGGGGCTGCAAAAAAAGGAGGCAAAAAGGCTTGCAAAATTCTGCTCTGTTTCAGCCACCATAGGGAGCATGCAGATATGGAGACGGAGATGTTCTGTTTATCCTTAATGTGTTGAGAATCATAAACGGAAGGATCTGTACAAGTATGTGCCATGAACTGTAGACATGTCACCAATGTCTTTCAGATCCAAATAAAAGTATTAAAATGTGTGTGAGTATGTGTGTGTGCCAGTATGTGTGTGTGCCAGTGTTGGTGAGTGGGCATGCGAGTGAGTGAGTGTGTGTGCGAGTGTCTGTGTGTGTTTATATGTGTGTCTGTGTGTGTGTGTGTGTGTGCGTGTGCGTGCGAGTGTCCTTTTGTGTGTGTGTGAGAATGTGAGTGTTTGTGTGTGTGTGTGTGTTTGTGAGAGTGTGTGTGTGTGTGTGTGTGTGTGTGTGTGTGTGTGTGTGTGTGTGTGTGTGTGAGAGAGAGTGTGTGTGTGCGTGTGTGTGTATGAGAGAGTGTGTGTGCATGTGTGTGTGTGAGTGTTTATGTTAGCGTGTATGAGAGAGTGTCTGTGTGTGTGTGTGTGTGTGTGTGTGTACGTGTGTGTGTTTGTGTGTAAGAGAGAGAGTGTGTTTGTGTGAGTGTCTGTGTCCGTGTGCGATTATGTGTGTGAGTTTGTGTGTGCGTACGTATGAGTGAGTGTGTGTGTGAGTGTGTGTGAGTGTGTGTGTGTGAGTGTGTGTGTGTGTGTGATGTGTAGACGTACATTTCCGTGGTCCTGCTGTTATCCTGATCTCTCCTCCATGATCCACACTAGAAAACACACACAGTGACACAATCAATCATAGACGTAATGGTTTTAATACTGTACAAACTGTATATTCTCTTCATGGAAGATTAAAGTGATAGTTCACTTTAAAATACAAATTAGCCCATGATTTACTCTCCCAATCCCAATTTACACAATCAGAGTTATATTTAAAAATGTCCTGGCTCTTCCAAGCTTTAGAATGACAGTGAATGGCTGTTTCTGTTTAGAAGTCCATAAAAGAGCATCTCTCCATCATAAAAGTGCATCTATCCATCATAAAAGTGCATCTATCCATCATATAAGTGCATCTATCCATCATAAAAAGTGGGTGAACTATCCCTTTAAGACCACGCTCACACAGAACACGTTTTTCGCAGTGAGACGCGCCTTTTTTGTTGTTTTTTAGTTTATTTTAATATTATTATTTTGAACTCAAGGCAACATATGGGGGAATGGGGGGTGATTTTACAACTGTTGAATTACATCAGTTCCTCCTGTTATATAGATATTTTTTATAATGTTAAACATATATTTCTAGACTAGTGGACTCATTGTGGTGATCATGCAAATAGTTCATGGGCCAGGGGGGTTGATCGGTGTCATCGGGGTACAAATGCTATAATTTTTTGGCAAGGTATACACCCCTAGTATTAGAAAAATCACGATAGCAGTGCAGGGGTGGTAGCGAAATCAGTTTTTCAGCTCATGAAGTTAATAACCCCCTAAAATAAATTCCATTTTTGATATCTGGTGTATATCTGGTTTAGGCTCATGCTAGGGATATTGTCAATATGGTGCTTGGTGTCGTTGGAAAGGGGACCTTTTAGGCTTTCATTTAAGCCCAGTACTGAATCTGTCTGACAAACACAGAGGTCACATGACTTCTTTAAACCAGAAATAACACACATTTTTTCACAATTTCCACCTAAACTGTATGCTTTCTTTTATCCCTGTGGCATGAAAGAACACCACGGACACAAAACTCAACAACTTCAATACTCAAGGCACTCTGATGACTCAGAAAATGTATAATATACCCATACTATTTATTTGTGAGAGCCTTAAATTAGACTTGTGCAGCCAGCACAAGTCCTCAAAATAGAATAGAGTGAATAGAATGGACAAATAGGATGGAGACCTATTAGTTGTAAAAGTCAATAAAGAAACAGGTTGTAAAGTGAATATATTTAATCAAAGACTGGTTTGTATGTTGATGTCTATTATTTTATTATCTAATCATCATCATTTTCCATATCGTCCTCGTCTTCATCTGAACTTTCTACACAGGTCACCTGGTTTTCACACTCTGTCAGTTTACACATGTCTGTGCACCTGAGGCCATTTGCAAGACACATACATCGTTGAAGTGAACATTTTTTTGTGCAGTTGCAGGCGAGTAGATCCAGGACGGCTTCAGGTGCTGGCTGACCTACCATCCAGTGCAGCACCAACTGTTCACCTTCCTCCTCTGTCTCCATCTCCATCCTCTGCCAACAGGGCTTGGCACTTGTTGGTCCTTTTCTAAGCATCTTTTTCAAATACCAGCCTGATAGTTAGCTCGCAGTGTGTGTTGCCTCAAGCTATCCTTGCACGGTGGGAGTTGATGACTCTCTCACTGCAAGAACAAGCCGCTATTCTAAGTACTGTAAGAGTTTTTCTCTGTCAATCCCCCCCGTCAGTGGTGGATTCTGAGACTCTCATGCCAGAGACCCGAGTTCGAATCTCGGCTGCACTGAATCTTTTCACCAAAGCGAACGAGTTCACGCCGGCCTGCCCCCGCGTGACTCACCCTCTTTGGCAACGTCCGGGAAAGGGGTTGATCAGGCTCAACTTTTGACCCCGCCCCCCATCTAAACCCAGCACGAGAGCAATTGGACAAAGCATGGCCTGCTAGTCATGTTAAATCACGATTCTAACAGAGCTATAGCTGCAGTCTAGGGGCCCGTTAAACCGTGCACTGCTGCAAACTATCGCTGTTCTCACAGCAGCTCAAACAGAGTGATAAATAAATGTTCCCCCACAGCCCCCGCTCACAGGTGGCTGGGAACGTTCTCAAATCATCAATCAATCAATCAAGTCATTAGGCCCGTTACGAGTACGCGCCACTCATGCCGCACACTATTACTCCAGTCAGTGCACCCGCTATGAAGCGTGCGCCGCCACAGATAGTCACTGCTCAAAATCCCATGACACTTCTCACAGCTCCCTGTCTAACTCAGGTGGCTGGAGATTTTATTATTGTCAACAGGCCCGCTGCACTGCGTGCGCCTCTACAAACAAATGCCGTTCTCAGGGCGACCCACCTAAAGCACAAAAAGAGTATGTTTCACAATCACAACACACGGGTTCACGGTCCCCCTCCACTAGGTGGCCCCCTCCCAGTTGTTACACTGACTTTCCCCCAGACAAAAGCCTGTACAGTCAGTCCAACACTCGGTATGTGCACAAATCACAATGTAAGGGTATCAGGTCCCCGTGTTAGGCGGCCCATCCCAAACTGTGTGTCAAACCCTAGCCACACAGGCGTTGGCCTGGCAAGCCATCCCGAATGTGTTGAGCTGGGTCATAAACACAATAAAGCGAGGCTACTCGCTCCAATTCACTCGCAGACCCCCAAAGTTTCAGGCGGTTGTTGAGACTTCGGTGAGAAGTAACGCGGGTCACGTGCTTCGCGCCGAAATACAGTATCTGTTTGCAAAAGGGGCGATAGAACTAGTCCCCCCCGCGCTAAAACACTCGGGTTTCTACAGCCACTATTTTCTAGTCCCAAAAAAAGACGGCGGTCTCAGACCCATACTAGATTTGAGACATTTGAACAAGGCTCTCATGAGACGGTCTTTTAAAATGTTAACTACCAAACATATCCTCGCGCAAGTTCGCCCGGGGGATTGTTTTTTTACGGTGGATCTGAAAGATGCATACTTTCACATTCAGATAAACCCTCGTCACAGGCCATTCTTGAAATTCGCCTGCGAGGGTCAGGCTTATCACATTAAAGACGCATCTTTTCAGCCAGGCATTCATATAATATTGTTAATCTCACAGTTTCAAACTACAATCCGGCCTCTAGTTCATAAATGCCAGAGGAGAACTGGCCCCCGACTGAGCCTGGGTTCTCCCAAGGTTTTTTTTTTTTCTCCATTAGGTCACCTGATGGAGTTTTAGGACACCATTAGGTCACTTGATGGAGTTTTTCGGTTCCTTGCCACTGTTGCCTTTGGCTTGCTCAGTTGGGGATATTTTGGGGATATTTAATTTAATTTTATTCTATCAATCAATAAATTCCACTAGAAACAAACTTTGTTGTATTATTTTATTTTAATACTGTGAAGCTGCTTTGATACAATCTGTATTGTGAAAAGCGCTATACAAATATACTTGATTTGATTTGATTTGATTATCAATACACCGTTCTGCTGTTCAGTCTATCCCTAGCACCCCATACATTCATGAAGTGCATGGATGCACCGCTTTCTCCCCATGAGACAGCGTGCTAAATTATCTCGACAACTGGCTGGTGCTGGCACAGTCGAGAACCGAGCTACTGTCACACAGGGATTTGATTCTCGGCCATTTGAAATGTCTGGGTCTCAAAATCAATGTAACCAGAGCAAACTGACCCCCAGCCAGAGTGCGGTCTTTCTGGGCACAGTTATCGACTCTATAACGATGACAGCGTGGCTTACACGAGAGCGCGCGCTCTCTGTGTGAACGCTAGCAGCCTCATTCAAGGCAGGCGAGCGCGCACCTCTAAAGAAATTTCAGAAACTTCTCGGTCTCATGGCAGCAGCATCGTCAGTACTCAGTATGGGATTACTGAGCATGCGCCCGATGCAACACTGGCTCAAACGCCGCCTACCAACCCATGCATGGCAGTCAGGCAGTCTGCTCATCATGGTGAATCACGGTTGTTACAGACTCTGATTCCCTGGCGGGCTCAGGACTGGTACCACGAGGGTGTGACCATGGGAGTAGTTTCTAGGAGGAAAGTGTTTTTTACAGACGCATTCAACCTAGGTTGGGGAGCGCTGCACGAGGGCAAGCCTGCCTTCGGCCTCTGGTCGAGCACGGAGCAGAGCTTACATATCAACTGTCTGGAAATGAAAGCAGTTTGTTTGGCCCTCAAAGCATTTCTGTCAAACCTCAAAGGTCACCACGTCTTAGTCCGCACAGACAACACGTCAGTGGTGGCCTACATAAATCGCCAGGGCGGCATCAGGTCAGGAAACCTGTACGCCATAGCGAGAAACCTCCTCTTGTGGGCACAGACCAATCTAAGTTCTCTGAGGGCAGCGCATATTCCTGGCATTCAGAATCTGGGTGCGGATATGCTGTCACAGGGCAACACTCCCCTAGGCGAGACTCACAGACAGTCAGTCTGATATGGAGTGTGCTCGGCGGGGCCGAAGTCGAGCTTTTCGCCTCGAGAACCAACACCCACTGCGCAGAGTTCTTCTCGAAGAACAGGGACACACTGGCCCATCTCTGGCCCAGCCGCCCCCTTTATGCGTTTTCCCCCGTTTCAATGATCCCTCAGGTCATCAAACGGGTCAGGGAGAGCGGATGCCCAGTCCTCCTAGTGGCCCCCCTCTGGGAATCCAGGCCGTGGTTTCCAGAGCTGGTTCAGTTATCGGACAGAGTCCCCTGGCCTCCTCACACAGGCCAACGGGACGATATGGTATCGGTGACCTGACTTATGGGCCCTCCATGTCTGGCCCCTAAACGGGTACCCAGGGACCTTCCTGAGAAGGTCCTAAACACTATCACTGAGGCTAGGGCCCCATCTACCAGGCACCTTTATGCTCTAAAGTGGTCAGGGTTTTCCAGCTGGTGCTCGAAAAAACTATCTGTGATATCTGTGATACTCTCCTTCCTACAGGAGCTGGTGGACGCGGGCCGTTCCCCGTCCACACTCAAAGTGTATGTGGCAGCCATTGCAGCTCATCATGCTCCGGTGGCTGGCCAATCACTAGGAAGAAACAACCTGGTGGTATGGTTTCTAAAAGGAGCTAGGAGGTTGAACCCCTCCAGATCCCTGCCATCTTGGGAACTCTCCACGGTCCTTGGGGCCCTGAAAAGTCCACCTTTTGAACCGTTCCAGTCGGTTGATCTTAAACCTCTCTCGCTAAAGACTGCTCTCCTGCTGGCACTGGCATCTATCAAGCGAGTGGGAGATCTGCAGGCCCTCTTCGTGAGCCCTTCATGTTTGGAGTTTGGGTTGGATGACTCCTCAAACCCAGACATAGCTATGTACCCAAAGTGCTCTCAACGCTGTTTAGAGCACAGGTTATCACATTATTAGCCCTTAGGGGAAGCTAATCTATTCTGCCCTGTCAGAGCACTGAGAATCTATCTGGAGCATTTTGCGTCTTTTAGACAATTAGAACAGCTCTTTGTCTGCTTTGGTGACTGATCTAAGGGTTATCCAGTCACTAAGCAAAGACTGTCTAGATGGATAGTGGATACCATATCTATGGCATATACCTCAGTGGGTCAGCTTTGCCCTATAGGTATCAAGGCTCATTTGACTAGAGGCATGGCCCTGTCTTGGGCTTGGTCCTCTGGTTGTCCCATTCAGGATATTTGTGAGGCGGCCAGCTGGTCCTCGCCTTCCACATTTATGAAGTTTTATAATATGGAGGTACCTTCCCTGCCAGTGAAGGTATTTTCGGTATGATTAAGGCTCAACGGTGTCTGGTCTTGTCTAAAAATTATGTCACTGTGCATAATCACATATACATTTATTATAAAACCCGCCTTTGGCTGGTTATATTTACATACATTTTATTATACATTTTATTATAAAACCTGCCTTTGGCCGGTTATATTTTCCCTATACTGATAGACCCGACAGTGTCTGGTCCTATTAGTACATTATGTTGGTTAAGTTACTGACATTATATATATATGCGTTTTACATTATAGGCTTCAGTAAATCGAGGTAAAAGAGTTTTCGGTGGCGCGGCCAGAGACATTTTGGGCGCTGCGGCATATTAAATATATTATGAATAGTTTTTCCGCGTGAGAAATACAATGTGTGGCGAGAGGGCGTGACAAAAGACCGAAATGAGTGACTGTCACGTGACACTTGAGAGCCCTGACTGCACTGTAGCAGTTACTGTTACACGGTTTAACCTGCAAGCTAGCTAGCCTGCTAAAAACACCAAGCTTACATTAGCTACTGCTACTATTCCCCACCAATTCACAAGCACAAGAGAAAAAGTATTTTGTACTTACATTTAATACCCCTGGAACTCAATGGAAGTTGATTGAAGATGGCATAGTTGGTAGTGTTGTTATAACTGAACCAACGATCTTTTCACAAAACTGACAAAACCTTGTCAAACTGTCAAAATCCATCAACATTACGTGCATGAGCTACTTTCTGACATTCTAACTGAAAGTGGGTGAATATCAAAATACATGATAGAAACATTTTGTTAAACCACTTACAAGTGTTACGTTGACAACACTATTGAAACAATTACTTTTTATTACAACTGTACATGAATAAATAGGCCATTTGGCCCTGGACTAATAGGGTATTCTATTTGTCCATTCTATTGGCTCTATTCTATTTTGAAGACTTGTACTGGCTGCACAAGTCTAATTTAAGGCTCTCACAAATAAATAGTATGGGTATATTATAAATTTTCTGAGTCATCAGAGTGCCTTGAGTATTGAAGTTGTTGAGTTTTGTGTCCGTGGTGCTCTTTCATGCCACAGGGATAAAAGAAAGCATACAGTTTAGGTGGAAATTGTGAAAAAATGTGTGTTATTTCTGGTTTAAAGAAGTCATGTGACCTCTGTGTTTGTCAGACAGATTCAGTACTGGGCTTAAATGAAAGCCTAAAAGGTCCCCTTTCCAACGATACCAAGCACCATATTATAGAATATTGACATGGAATATCCCTAGCATGAGCCTAAACCAGATATACACCAGATTTCAAAAACAGAATTTATCTTAGGGGGTTAGTAACTTCATGAGCTGAAAAAAAAGTGATTTTGCTACCACCCCTGCACTGCTATCGTGATTTTTCTAGTACTAGGGGTGTATACCTTGCCAAAAATCACTATGAGACTTTGTCTCCCCAGATGATGCCGATGGACCAAATTTGGGGCCCTGGCTCATGGACTAAAACAATAAAAGGATCAATCATTTAAACGGTTATCCTTGACATTTGAAACATGATTAATAAAGGGTTCCCAGGTGGCCTCAAAGCCAGCAATGAGAGCAGAGAGGTTGAGTCTTAAGGCCCAATCCCAATTCTATTTTATACCCCTTCGCCTACCCCTTAACCCTTCGCCTACCCCTTACCCTTGCCCCTTGAAACAGAGTGTCAAGGCGTAGGGGTGAAAATATTCCCCTAAGAAATGGGACACCACTACTACACCGTTACATGTCATTATACATCGTCGCTAGCGCCTACGTCACAGGAGATGCGCCAATGTTAATCACAAACTTCCAAGATGCCGTCGTCAGCTGTAGTCTTGCTTGAGTTACAGCTATTTTTTGCATTTTTCTTCTGAAGTTTGCAGAAAACAACGGAGATGACGATATCTTCGACGCCTAAAGCTGCGTTCACACCAAACGCGAATAGAGCGTCTGGCGTGAGTGATTTCAATGTTAACCCTCTGGGGACCACAAACGCGCCCGCGCGTTTTGCTCGTTTTTTTTTTTAGCAATGAAAATAAACACTAAATGCTCTGTTAATTTTGATCTTTCATTTTCGTGTAATACATCAATCGATCCTGTTCAGTTTCTATTTTTTTCTGTATACTCACAATAAAAATAAAGTGTTTTGCTTTTTGACAAATAAAGAAAAATTAACATGATGCGATTTCTGCCTTCTCTCTGTCAGTAAACTCCCATTTGAAACGCGTTCGAAAATGATCTATAACTCCGCGAAAATTCAGTCAAACAGGCAAACAGACCGACGGGCATAAAGCTTGAGATCGCATCTTTTAAATGAAGTCATTTATATAAAAAACAAATATTCTCAGTTTCTGTAATCTGTATAAAAAGAGAGCGACTCCTGTCGAGCTCATTACGACCTAATTCACAGTAATGTGACCACTCCCCGGAGAGCGCGTGCTATTCAAACGCAAATTCTGAGAACTATTTCATAGCTGTGAAACGCCCACATCAGCTGTAAACAAAGCGCGTCGCGACTCCTTGCGAGTGAGACATAGCCTACCTTATGGAGAAAAGATTCCTCAGAACAGTGCTGATGAGGAGCAATATCTCCTGAAATGAGGAGCAGATTCCGCTGAGGAGTGAGGTAGGCTGTTTTCTTTTCTCACGTGTGGAATAACGTTATGGAATAACGTTAGTGTAGGCCTATGTAAACCGCAAAAAGATGAATCGCATTTCTATAATATGACTCGCCTTTCTGTGAGATGAATGAAGGGGACATATTTGTAAAGACTGTTTAGCCTAAATATGAATCGCGCGTCTGTGTGTGAAAGAATAAACTGCTTTGCTATAGCCTACTGAGATGAGTAAAAATCGACTGGAATATGTTGAAATAAAATGTATTTGTATAAGCAACGTATTAAACTGCAAAAAAAATACTATTTTTGTCAAAAATAAATTCATAGACTAAGATGTTAGATGTTCCAATGTTGGCTATATTCAAACTAATGAATACATATGATAAAATGTAGGCCTATAATCTTTTTTTTTTTTTTTTTTTACAAAGAAAGAGTACACTTGAAATATTGTTGAAATTGTAATTATTGTTGTAATTGTAACATTTTTAATAAAATAGCAAAACATATTTACAAGAGAGATGTAAGCGAAATCTTAAATGGTCAATATAAGTCTTCTTCTAAATACATCTTTTGTCCTTGCATTGTGGCTCAGTCAGGTTCACACCTGAGTGAATGGCTAATTATGCAGAGTGGGTGGGACATTCATAATCTAAGGTGTAAACTACTCCTCCCCCTCGCATATTGGCTTTCCAAGCAAAACCTGTTTTACACCATTTAAATCAATGTATTTTTTTTTTTTGTGAACGATAAAGCAAGACTATTTTTACATCATTTTGAAGCTAGAACTCAAAGGGACAACATCCATTAGTCAAAAGTCTTGTGGACACATATTTAATATGTGTTTTGTGGTCTTAATTCAGCAACTTTCATTTAAATTTTTTCCAATAACCACGCATAAACATTATTCTCTTAAAAATACAAACATCTACATACACGTTGCTCGCATATTATGGTAGCCCTGTTTGTGCTATATAGAGTGAATTTACACCTTTGCCATTAACATGTTTATAAATAACACAAAAAAGCACAAATGTCAAGGCATGTCAGAACATCTCAAGGACCCCAAAAACAGCTTGGTCCCCAGAGGGTTAAGACGCGTTTACGCGCGTCTGGGGGTCTTGGGGCGCGAATGAGGCGTTTAGTGCGGCGCAGTGGACGCGAATTCACCTCATTCGCGCGTCCACTTCGCTTCAAACTTTTGCTTTTTACACGCGTCATATTGTTAACGAACTTTAACAATTTTTTTTGCAACCGTTTCTTTGAAGAACATGACCGTAAATATGAACACAAGATTGAATGTGACAAAGAAAATGATTATTGGCAGTCATGTTGCCTCTGTAGCCAGTGTATGCAGGTACATTTCTCATACCCCTTCGTTTGAAGTGTGGTCCCGAAAAATCTTCGTTTCAAGGGCTATCTGGCCCTTCCCCTTACCCCTACCCCTCCAACCAAAAGAGAATTGAGACAGCCCTACACCTTCACATGCACACACAAAACAGAGGGGAAGGGGAAAGTGAAGGGGTAAGGGGTAGAACTGGGATTGGCCCTAAGTTTCTCTAAATGCAGTGGTAGAGAGTTCAGACAGATCTAAAAAGTGGTTTTGATGCCTTTTTCCATAGACAGAGGATTATTTTTTTAGCTACCACCATTCCATATTGGATGGCTTTATGAATTTGATGGTAGAAGCCATTAAGAGAGCTAGTTTATCGAAGTTAGTGAGCACCCTGGGTTTGGCATAAAGCATTTTCACCCGTAGAGAGAATGATTCTTTTCAGCGTCCAGCGATAAGATGGCGACATTTGAGAGAGAATCATGTTTTGAGTATAAATTATTCATCAAATGTCTCACATTAAAGGAAGGAAAAGGGCCCTGGGATGAAGCCGGTCTGATCCGGATGAATAATTTTTGTTATATATTTATTTAATCTGTTTGCAAGGATCTTAGTGAAAATTTTAAGATGCGAATTCAAGAGGGCTATGGGGCGGTATGATGCTGGATCCGTTTCCTCTTTACCTTTTTAAGAATTAAAGAAATGTTGGCGTTGTACATTGATTCTTGGTTGTCAATAGAATGATTGAATAATTTCAGCATCAATCGAGCAAGTTTCTGAGAATATTTCTTATAAAATTAAATTCCAAAGCCGTCAGGTCTGGGGGCCTTAGGAAAGATGTGATGGCTTTGAATGTTTCTTCTAATGTTATGTCTGCGTTAATGACGTCTTGTTCTGCATCATCTAATTTGGGGAGATGTAATGATTGGAGGAAGTGGGAAGGGGTTGTAAAGGCAATGGAAGTCCGGGATTCATACAAAGCTTCATAAAATTCCTTGAAACATTCGTTGATGTATCTGGGATTCGTCGCTAGGGTTCCATATTGTTTCCTAATTTGATGAATAGCTCTATTAGCTTGAATGCTTTTCAGCTGTCGTGCGAGTAGATTATCTGGTTTATCCCCTAGTTCGAATAGCTTTTGTTTTATTTTTAATAGCATATTATTAACTTGGTTGGAAATAATTTAATTATATTGTAGTTTTAAAGCTGTAATTTCTTTATGTCAGGGTCCACAGAGTCTGCATGTGAATGTTTAACCCTCTGGGGTCTAAGGTGTTTTTGGGGCCCTTGAGATGTTCTGACATGCCCTGACATTTGTGCTTTTTTCATTTGCTTATAAACATATTAATGGCAAAGGTGTATTTACACTCTATTTAGCACAAACAGGGCTACCATAGTATGTGAGCAACATGCATGTACATGTTTTTATTTTTGAGAGAATAATGTTTATGTATGGCTATTGAAAAAACTAAAAACTAAAGTTTCTGAAATAAGACCACAAAACACATACTAAATATGTGTCCACAAGACTTTTAACTAATGGATGTTGATGTCTAGTTTTTACTTCAAAATGATCTGAAAATCATCCTGTCTACTCATTCACATAAAACAATACATTTATTTAAATTTGTTAGACACTTCAAATAATAGCCGAGTCCCAAATAGACGCCTGTCTCTTTTACACACCTGGTGTGTTTACAGGTTTGGATAAATAAAGGCTGGTCTCAAATTAGAGGCCTGGTCTGTTTTTTAGTTTCAGGTTGTATTTAATCTTCTAAAACCAGTCAGATCGTCTGTTTAAGCCAGTTCTATGGAGCAGATTGCGCACACAAGCAAGGCAGGCAGAGTTATCGGAGGCCGGAGAGGGAGAAGTGGAGGAGAGCGACGAGGAGGAGGAATTCGCCAATGAACGTGTAGTTGAGGATTGTGGTGATGATGATAGTGATGAATAGGGTCATTTCGTATCACATGATTGCAGTTGTTTTACAGGGTAGCCTTCATTCTTTCTTGTTGATGTGTTTCTGGCAACTAGTTCATAGGCTTGATGGATATTACCGGTAACTTGTATTTTTAAGCCCATGGCTGTCACATCGTTTCGTTTTTATATGCAAAAAAAAGTGCCCTTTTTGGTCCTCCTGCCCCGGCGGAGGTCTGTGCACGCCACTGACGTAAAGTACATGAGTCTGATTAAACTCGGTGTGTGTTATCCAGCTGATGTGGGCGTTGACACGTTTGCATGGATCGCCTCAGATCATTTGCGTTTGAATAGTGCGCGCTCTCCGTGGGCGGGGTCACATCAACACTTGATGAGCTGAACTGAGATGAGAACGACTGACATCTCTCTCTTTTCAAACATATTACATAAACTGAAAATATATGTTTTTTATATAAATTACTACATTTAAAAGAAGAGAATTCAAGCTTCATGCCCGTGTGCCTGCATAGCCTATGTGACAAGTATTCGCTGAGTTAGTTCATTTTTGGAATGGACTTCACCGACAGAGAGAAGGCAGAACTCGCATCATGTTTATTTTTCTTTATTTGGCAAAAAGCACAACACTTTGTTTTTATTGTGAGTATACACAAAAAACACTTAACAGGATCGAATGATGTATAACATATAATAATACTTATATGTAAGATCAAAATCAACAGAGTATTTTGAGTCTCTTTTGCACTGATAAGAAAAAAAGTGAGCAGATCCCGCTGGCGTGATCGCCGACCCCAGGGGGTTAAGTTGATTAAGACAAGCTTCAATTACTGACAGTCATGCTTTCCTTTGTTTTTTAAACCAGTTTCATATAAAATCATTTGTCCCCTTATTACCGTCTTAAGTGCCTCCCGCAACGTTGAATCGAACACTTCCCCTGTATCATTAAAGGGCTGGGAGAAAATCTTTTTTTTTGTGTGACATTTTAAAATAGATTTTTTTATTCCAGAATCGATATTAATTCAAGTTAAATTGCTTTATTTTTTTCCCTTGCTTATAGACAAGGTTGACCGAAGTTAGCCACTTTTGTTCCAACAGAGGATGAAATGTGTTATCTATGAGTGTTTAGTGACGTTGCATCCCTTTCAAGTGGATGCATGGAAGCGCCGTGAGACTGAACCCTATGGACTGAATGCACTGAAAAGCCCTTGCACTACTCATATGCTGAGAGAGAGATAAGACAATAGAGCTGCACGATTCAACTTTAAAAGACTGTGATCGATTCAAACACCCCCGCGACCTTGGGTCTGACCTCTGTGTCTGTCTATTAAACCTTTGACCAAATCATATCGCAACATTAAAATCTGTGTTGTCACTGCCGCTGACCCAGAGAGAGTAGTCATGAAACGGCAGTCATTATTTCTGAGATATAAGATATGAGATATATATTGGGTCCGAAAACCAGTCAGTATCTGATGTGACCACCATTTGCCTCACGCAGTGCAACACATCTCCTTCGCATAGAGTTGATCAGGTTGTTGATTGTGGCCTGTGGAATGTTGGTCCACTCCTCTTCAATGGCTGTGCGAAGTTGCTGAATTTTGGCAGGACCTGGAACAAGCTGTCGTATACGCAGATCCAGAGCATCCCAAACATGCTTAATGGGTGACGTCCATGGGGCCGTGCATTATCATGCTGCAACATGAGGTGATGGTCGTGGATGAATGGCACAACAATGGGCCTCAGGATCTCTTCACGGTATCTCTGTGCATTCAAAATGTCATCAATAAAATGCACCTGTGTTTGTTGTCCATAACATACGCCTGCCCATACCATAACCCCACCATGGGCCACTCGATCCACAACATTGACATCAGCAAACCACTCACCCACACGACGCCATGCACGCTTTCTGCCAACTGCCCTGTACAGTGAAAACTGGGATTCACCCGTGAAGAGAACACCTCTCCAAAGTGCCAGACGCCATCGAATGTGAGCATTTGTCCACTCAAGTCGGTTACAATGACGAACTGCAGTCAGGTCGAGACCCCGATGAAGACGACGAGCATGCAGATGAGCTCTGAGAGAAATGAACATTCAATTCACGGGCAACAGCTGGACATTCCTGCAGTCAGCATGCCAATTGCACGTTCCCTCAAAATTTGCTACATCTGTGGCATTGTGCTGTGTGATAAAACTGCACATTTTAGAAAAGCCTTTTATTGTGGCCAGCCTAAGGCACACCTGTGCAATAATCATGCTGTCTAATCAGCATCTTGATATGCCACACCTGTGAGGTGGATGGATTAACTAGGCAAAGGAGAAGTGCTCACTAACACAGATTTAGACAGATTTGTTAACAATATTTGAGAGAAATAGGCCTTTTGTGTACATAGAAAAAGTCTTAGATCTTTGAGTTCAGCTGATGAAAAATGGGGGCAAAAACAAAAGTGTTGTGTTTATAATTTTGTTCAGTGCAATTACGTTATGAAGGGTTTTTATTTATTTATTTTTAGTAATGTATGAAACCACATGAAACTAAGAAGTTTTTTTTTTTACCCAAGTGGGCAAAAGGAATGTCTTTGCACATTATTCTTCACCCCAGTTAGAACGGTAGAACTCGTTGGCTTCTCCTAGCGTGCTGACAGGGCCGGATTAACCATTAGGGCAACTGGTCACTTGCCCAGGGGCACATGACATCTAAGGGCGGCAGGTAGGAAATACACAGAAATTTAATAAAGTTATCAAACACTTTACAGTCTTCACTGCATAAAGTGCATCTACACAGGTTCACGCAGACAAAGTCTTTCCTCCCTCCCCGCTGAACGCCAGCGATTACTAATTCGTGAAATGCACTCCCGCTGGTTGAGCGCGGTAAAGTTCGTTTTAGGTTCGATATTAGCCGGACATTTGCTCTATAGGGTTGGTAGTCTAACAAAGATATCAATAGCAAGATTAGTTTTAACATTATGTGACCATTGTATATCGACATGATGAAAATATTAATTCAAAATCATTTGTGCATTAATGCTGCATAATTATAGGCTACCTGCGAATGCTTTGACGCGTTTCCACAGTGCACGATTCTTAAGGGAACATCTGCCAATTCCACCAACTGCGTTAAACATAGCCTATAATTTGTATTATTTAAAATTACTGTTAACATTTAAAAACAGACGTTTTCAAATTCCAAAGCTTGCAGAAGTTTCCTAATGGCAATACTGACTAAGGCTACAGCTTTCCTGGTAGCCTTGAGCAAATTAACTTGTCTAAGAAAATGATTCATAAAACGTATAAATATCAGTTGAGCCTATGTTTACTTTTGTCACTGACAGAGACGAAAATGAAAAGACTAAGACATGGCATAAACCTCTATGACTAGTCTTACAAGTTAGACATCAATTTATTTTCTTTAAGACGGTTCATAGCTTTTTTAAATCAGTTACATAAAAACGTAGATAAGCCTACTTTGATACCGAAAACTAAGACAGACTGCACCTGACTATCTGCTAGTAGGTCATACTAGAACTTAAGACACTGTCTTAACATTATGGCTATGTTTATGCAACCGGCAACAAATCTTACTCCCTTTTCGTAGAGCCGAGACTTCACATCTTCACATCCGCTCGCTTTTTCCCCAGCTCAGCACTGAAATCCTCGTGGAAAAACACCCGATGCCCGTGAAAAAGCAACTCTTGCTGTTGCTTACTGAATTTGAGGATGCAATGCTTGTCCTTGAAGAAGTGAAAAAGATCAGAAACACTCTGGGTTTGGTCTTTGCTCCTTGCATCTTTTGTTGGGTTGGGTCTCGTGAAGAAGTCTTTCCCCAGTACTTCCAAAAAAAAAACAGTTATAAATTGAATTGGGTCTGGTCCTTCCAACTTTTCAGGGATGTCCACCACTCTAATATTAGATCTCCATGAGTGATTTTTGAGATCGTCCAGCTATTCCTTCAGTGACACGTTCTCTTTCAGTAGCATATCCATTGAAGCTTTAACATTCACCAGCCAATCTTTAACCTTACGAAGTCGCTTGTCATGAGCGACTTTAATATGATTTAACTTGATCCAATGTCATGTTCACAGGTGACAATGCGCCAGCCAGTTCTTTTTTTAAAAGAGTGAAACTACTTGTGTCATATCACAAAGAAGTGCTGACAGAAAGTCTTTAGAGATCTTCAGGTAAAGCCGTTAATCCCTCAGGGGATGGCGCCATGTCGTCGGTCTTGCTCGAAACTTCAATGTCTTTGTCGCCAGTTTTATTCCGAAGTTGCTTTCAACTTGACATTTTTGTTCCACCGTGGTTTCAAGTAATATCAGCTGCCAGATAATCGATTGTAGTGGAAATATATATCGAAAAAATAATGACTAAATGAACGAAAGAGGTCTGGAGCTACACTCACGTGCGCCTACTCACGCCATGTTTAACCCGGAAGTCTCAAGATGTCATAGTTAAATAATCATTTTATAACATTTAACCTGAGAATTTATTCAAATATTATGTAAACTGTTCATGTAAATGATGCCTTTGGATACTACTTGATATATGTGAGTTAAATTATATCTTTATTTATCTTTCTATTGTAGTTCTCAACACACACACACACACACACACACACACACACACACACACACAAACCCCATACATATACCTGGATATGTATACATGCACCTATGGTGAATAGATTAAGCCTGTAAAGTCCATGTACAGCTGTGTTGTATACAACCTAGATGAAAGTTACCATTGTGTTACAAATAAGCCTCCTGTACATGAAGCTGATCAGATCCTGCATGAAAAGAGCATTCTTTCCATAGACAATAAAATTGTATTTTGTGGGGAAAATCATGGAAATAGTTTGTTATATTTTTTTGTTGGTAAGTGTCTTTGTGTGTGTGTATTTTGTTTTGTTTTTGTTTTTGCTGTTTTAAGCTGGAAATTATTTGACGAAGTGAAGTGGATCTGTAATGTGGTTAAGACATGACTGGAACTACTTTAGGTGTCAGTTTACTGGAAAATAATGACACACCTTAGAAAGTTCATCAACCAATCAGAATGAAAAATGCAATAGTATAACAAGCTAAACCTCTGTTAACCCTCTGAGGTCGACAAACGCGCGGGTGCGTTTTTCTGGATTTTCTCCACATTGTAGAACTATAAACTTAAATTACTCCGTCATTTATGGTCATACAGAAAAAAGGAATATAAAAAAAGAATCTGTGATGTTTCTACTTCAGTATGTGTCCACTTACAATCAAATCAAAACATTGTGCTTTTGTAAAATAAAGAAAATAAACAGGGTGTGCGTTCTGCCTCTCCGTCGCGGTGAATTTTTTTATCTTGAGCAAGTCTATAAACTGAAAGTCAAGTCAACTCAAATCAAGTTTATTTATATAGCGCTTTTCACAACAGCTTCACAGTAATAAATTAAAACAATACATCAATGTTTGTTTCTAGTGGAACGTCCACGTTTGGTAATGCTGATCAATAGTATCGTTGATTGATTAATTAAATTAAATATCCCCAAATATCCCCAACTGAGCAAGCCAAAGGCAACAGTGGCAAGGAACCGAAAAACTCCATCAGGTGACCTAATGGAGAAAAAAAAAACCTTGGGAGAACCCAGGCTCAGTCGGGGGCCAGTTCTCCTCTGGCGTTTATGAACTAGAGGTCGGATTTAACTGTAAGATTAAAAATATTATATGAATGCCTGGCTGAAGAGATGCGTCTTTAATCTAGTTTTAAACTGGGAGAGCGAGTCTGAGCAACGAACAGTATCAGGAAGACTATTCCAGAGTTTTGGAGCTAAATGTGAAAATGCTCTCCCTCCTTTGGTGGATCTGGATATCCTAGGTATGACCAAAAGCCTCGAATTTAGTGACCTTAAAGAGCGCAATGGATTATAGGGCGATAGAAGATCCGTTAAATAGACTGGAGCTAAGCCGTTTAGGGCTTTATAAGTCAGTAGCAATACCTTGTAATTAATACGGAACTTTATAGGTAGCCAATGTAGTGATGATAAAATCGGTGTTATATGATCATATTTTCTTGATCTAGTTAGAACTCTGGCGGCGGCATTTTGGACATTATCTTGTTTATTGAGGTTGCAGGACAACCTGCTAATAAAGCATTACAGTAATCTAGTCTCGAGGTCATGAATGCATGAACTAACTTTTCTGCGTCAGAAACTGATAGCATGTTACGTAGCTTAGCAATGTTTCTAAGGTGGAAAAAGGCTGTTCTTGTAACATATGAAATATGATTTTCAAAAGACAGGTTGCAGTCTAATATAACACCCAGGTCTTTTACTGTAGAGGATAAAGTAACAGGACATCCTACTATGTTAAAGTTGTAGTGTGAGAGGTTTTGTGGGTGGTTTTTTGAACCGATGATTAGTACCTCTGTCTTGTCTGGATTTAATAAAAGAAAATTGCGCGTCATCCAATCTTTTATATCTTTAACACACTCTGTCAATTTGGATAATTTAGCGTTTTCATCTGGCCGTGATGAAATATAGATTTGAGTGTCATCAGCATAACAATGGAAACTAATTCCATGTTTCCTTATAATATTTCCAAGTGGCAGCATATATATTGAGAATAACAGAGGGCCCAACACAGATCCCTGCGGCACTCCATAGTTTACTGGAGTTATGATCGATTTTTCTCCATTTAAATAAACAAAATGGTAGCGGTCAGATAAATACGATCTAAACCAGCTTAATGCTTGTCCTTGAACACCAGTATAATTTTGTAGTCGATCTAAGAGTATTGTATGATCTATAGTATCGAACGCAGCACTAAGATCAAGTAAAACTAATATTGAGATACAGCCTTGGTCAGAAGCTAAAAGTAAATCATTTGTGATTTTAACGAGCGCAGTTTCAGTGCTATGGTGCGGCCTGAATCCTGACAGAAACTTTTCATAGGTGTCATTTTCTTGCAAGAAAGAGCCCAGTTGAGCGGACACAACTTTTTCTAGTATTTTAGACATAAAAGGTAGATTTGAAATGGGTCTATAATTTGCTAGATTATGCGGGTCTAATTGTGGTTTCTTAATGAGAGGTTTTATAACTGCCAGTTTAAATGTTCTTGGAACATGACCTAAAGATAAAGATGAGTTAATAATATTGAGGAGAGGCTCTTCCACTACAGGTAACACTTCTTTCAATAGTTTAGTTGGTATAGGATCTAGTAAACATGTTGTTGTTTTAGATGAAGTGATAAGTTTATTTAACTCTTTTTGTTCTATAGTTGTAAAGCACTGTAATTGTTCTTGCGGGGTGATAATTGAGGCGGAATTATAAGGCACGATTGAGGATTTAACGTTTACAATTGTGGTTCTGGTGTTTTCTATTTTCTCAGTGAAGAACTTCATGAAATCATTACTACAAAACTGTAACGGAATATTTTGTTCAGGAGACATCTGTTTATTTGTTAGTCTAGCCACGGTGTTAAATAAGTACCTAGGATTGTTTTGGTTGTTTTCTATTAGTTTGCGGAGATGCTCAGCCCTGGCCTCTTTTAGGGCCTTTTTATAACGTGACATACTGTCTTTCCATGCGATTCTAAAGACCTCTCAGTTAGTTTTTTTCCATTTACGCTCTAAATTACGGGTTTCTCTCTTTACTTTTCTCTCTGACCTTTTTTAATCTAATCGGTGCAACAATATCCAATGTTCCAGAGAGAATGGTGCTCATAGTGCTAGTTAATTCCTCAAGTTCATCTGTTTGTTTGGGTTCACTGAGCAGCTGAGACAGATCAGATAAGCAATTTGAAAAATTATCTATGGTGGATGGAAGGATTGTTCTGCCTAATCGATAACGCGGCGCAGCATGATATATTACAGGAGTACGTAATATGCAAGTTACCATGTAATGGTCAGTGACATCGTCACTTTGTGGAATGATATCTATATCGGTTGGATCGGTTCCATGTGATATAATTAAATCGAGTGTATGATTAAAACGATGAGTTGGTCCGGTAACCTTTTGCTTGACCCCAAAGGAGTTTAATAAATCTGTAAACGCAGCCCCTAGCGCATCATTTGAATTATCTACGTGGATATTAAAGTCTCCAACAATTAATGCTTTATCGAAATTAACTAATAGGTCTGAGAGAAAATCTGCAAACTCTTTTAGGAAATCAGCGTAAGGCCCAGGCGGTCTATATACGGTAGCCAAGGCTAGAGATAACAGGGATGTTGTTCGAACATCTAAGAGCGTAATATTTAGTACCAGTACTTTAAACGAAATAAACTTATAGCCCGTTTTCTGAGTAACATTGAGAATATCTCTATAGATTGTTGCAACACCGCCACCACGACCAATCAGACGGGGCTCATGCTTATAGGAGTATCCTGATGGAGTAGACTCATTTAGACTGAAATAATCATTTGGTTTAAGCCAGGTTTCAGTAAGGCAAAGTACATCGAAGCTATTATCTGTGACTATTTCATTTACAATAACTGCCTTAGGTGTAAGTAATCTAATGTTTAGAAGACCTAGCTTTAGAAATTGTTTTTGATTACTAATAGCAACATTTTCTGGTTTAATAACAATTAGATTTTTTCTAGATCCTGCAGTAGATTTATTATTTGATCTCACTAAACGAGTAATAGACACAGTTTCTATGCAATGTTCAACACTAGTATTTATATCAGTTAAATTGGTGCAGCAGAGACTATGATTTGGACTTTTGGTTACTAGTCAAAAGGTATTTAACATTTTGGAGATGTTATCTGACAGAAGATCCGATCCGAATCTGCTTGGGTGTAAGCCATCAGCGCGGAAAAGCCTAGGACACTCCCAAAACAGATTCCAATTATTTACAAAGAGCAGTTTCTGTTCATTGCACCATGACATTAACCATTCATTTAGCGCGAATAATCTACTAAACTTTTCATGACCTAGTCGGTACGTGGGAAGCGGCCCTGACACAATGATCGTTATTTCAGGCGATGTGCTGCGTACCGTATCGATCAGATTCCTGAAGTCTTTCTTCAGAACCTCCGTCTGATGCAGCCTGATGTCGTTCACTCCCGTGTGCAGGACCACAGTTCCGACGCGCTCGTTCAGAATCTCGGGAACGCAAGCAGCGATTTCAGAAACAAGAGCACCAGGAAAGCAGTGACTATGCACCTTACTTTTATTTAACGTAGCGTGTACGTGTTGAACGATGGAATCGCCGATGATCACAGCATCGCGTTCTGTTTCGCGAAGAGGGGAGAAGCGGTTTTGTGTGGATATCTCGAAAACCGGGAGGGTCGGAGAGAGTTTTCTTGGTCTAGACCTGACTCGCGTCTTCCGCTGCGGAACCATCCAGGCTTCGTGGTGGCGTGTTGGAGCCGGCGTAAACGAGACCATAGCTGATCGCGGCCTCGACGCTCGTGACCGATGTTGAGAAACGCACGGAGTAGACGAGGTCGGAGTCAGCGGGTTAGTAACATTAATCTCTGATTTGTGTGCATCGGCGCGTGATGTTTCAAGAGCCAAACGCCGGTCTATCAGCTCGGCCTGTCTCACTAAAAGGTCGTGGATCTGTTTCTCAACAGCTTCCAGCTCAGACTGCACCGCGTGCAGCTCAAATGTGTCCTCACCTGCACCAAAAGGTAGACTATTTACATCTGATATATTCGCCATTTTAACAGATGGACAGTACGTTAAGTTAGCAACGACGCTACCAGTGATGCTATCAATATTAATACTAATTTATGGCTGAAGTCTTGGATATAATCCGTCTTTTTAGTGGTACGGGTGTAGAGTAGACGCACGATAGGCGAAAAAATGTTTGTTTGTAAATGAGTGTGGAGAAGACGCGTTCAGCCGTGATCCACGGACGTAACCTATAGGAGTATCCAGCGTTGGATCACTAATAGGCTTGAGACGCGTCTGCTTAACAGTCCGCGTTGTAACTATGAGGTGAGGAAAAGTAGAAAATGTTCGTTGTAAGTGAGTTTAACCCTCTGGGGACCAAAAACGCGCCCGCGCGTTTTGCTTGTTTTTTTTTTTTAGCAATGAAAATAAACACTAAATGCTCTGTTAATTTTGATCTTTCATTTTCGTGTAATACATCAATCGATCCTGTTCAGTTTCAATTTTTTTTCTGTATACTCACAATAAAAATAAAGTGTTTTGCTTTTTGACAAATAAAGAAAAATTAACATGATGCGATTTCTGCCTTCTCTCTGTCAGTAAACTCCCATTTGAAACGCGTTCGAAAATTATCTATAACTCCGCGAAAATTCAGTCAAACAGGCAAACAGAACCACAGGCATAAAGCTTGAGATCGCATCTGTTAAATGAAGTAACTTATATAAAAAACAAATATTCTCAGCTTCTGTAATCTGTATAAAAAGAGAGCGACTCCAGTCGAGCTCATTACGAGCTAATTCACAGTAATGTGACCACTCCCCGGAGAGCGCGTGCTATTCAAACGCAAATTCTGAGAACTATTTCAGACCTGTGAAACGCCCACATCAGCTGTAAACAAAGCGCGTCGCGATCGAGTGAGGCATAATATAGCCTACCTTATGGAGAAAAGATTCCTCAGAACAGTGCTGATATGAGGAGCAATATCTCCTGATATGAGGAGCAGATCCCGCTGAGGAGTGAGGTAGGCTGTTTTCTTTTCTCAAGTGTGGAATAACGTTATGGAATAACGTTAGTGTAGGCCTATGCAAACCGCAAAAAGATGAATCGCATTTCTATAATATGACTCGCCTTTCTGTGAGATGAATGAAGGGTACATATTTGTAAAGACTGTTTAGCCTAAATATAAATCGCGCGTCTGTGTGAAAGAATAAACTGCTTTGCTATAGCCTACTGAGATGAGTAAAAATCGACTGGAATATGTTGAAATAAAATGTATTTGTATAAGCAACGTATTAAACTGCAAATTAGCATTTATATGCCCTAATATTTCATAAAAACAACGTTACAGTCAGTCACTTGTTGACTAGATTTGGGTACAGTTTTTAGGCTACTGTAGAATATACTGCCACATCAAATAAGCTTTTGTTTAGCAATTTCTGCTCATATCTAACGTTATATATATATATATATATATATATATATATATATATATATATATATATATTTGTCAAAAATAAAGTCATAGACTAAGATGTTAGATGTTCCAATGTTGGCTATATTCAAACTAATGAATACATATAATAAAATCTTTTTTCTTTTTCTTTTTTACAAAGAAAGAGTACACTTGAAATATTGTTGAAATTGTAATTATTGTTGTAATTGTAACATTTTTAATAAAATAGCAAAACATATTTACAAGAGAGATGTAAGCGAAATCTTAAATGGTCAATATAAGTCTTCTTCTAAATACATCTTTTGTCCTTGCATTGTGGCTCAGTCAGTGTCACACCTGAAAGAATGGCTCATTAGGCAGAGTCATTATGCAGAGTGGGTGGGACATTGTAATCTAATGTGTAAACTACTCCTCCCCCTCGCATATTGGCTTTCCAAGCAAAACCTGTTTTACACCATTTAAATCAATGTATTTTTTTTGTGAACGATAAAGCAAGACTATTTTCACATAATTTTGAATCTAGAACTCAAAGGGACAACATCTATTAGTCAAAAGTCTTGTGGATATTTAATATGTGTTTTGTGGTCTTAATTCAGCAACTTTCATTTTAATTTTTTCCAATAACCACGCATAAACATTATTCTCTTAAAAATACAAACATCTACATACAAGTTGCTCGCATATTGTGGTAGCCCTGTTTGTGCTATATAGAGTGAATTTACACCTTTGCCATTAACATGTTTATAAATAACTGAAAAAAGCACAAATGTCAAGGCATGTCAGAACATCTCAAGGGCCCCAAAAACACCTTGGTCCCCAGAGGGTTAAAGAGAAATCAAGAATTATAAATCAATCGATGGAGCTCCAAAGACAACAACGCGTTCAGACGCGACGCATGCGCATTCCAGTAAAACAAAACTCAGCGAATACTTGTCACACATTTATGAGCCATATACCTTTATAAACATTTAAGTGTACTTTTAAAGCTACACTGTGTGATTTTTACCCCCATCTAGCGGTGAAATTGTATATGACTACCCAGTGAATATTAGTTTCTGTTCCTCTCAATTCCGAGGGCGTTTTTACTCCTACGGTGGCCGTATTATTCCAAGATTAACATGGCTTCCAGTTATCGACTTCGTCCATGACAATAATAAACAATACGTCTAAAATGAATAAAACTACAGGACAGATACATGTCAGGAGGTAAACGTCACCCTTGGAATCGGCTATCCCAGCATAATTAGATTAGGCTAACGTTACAATGTGTACAAAGTAAAAGCAATTAAAAATAACTAAAATTTACAGTGTCCTTTTTTTATATAGCTTAAAAAATTGCGCCTTTAAAACTATTCATCACCTGTGATCCGTCGCAGCACAGATTTATGTTACAAGGTAAACAACACTTTTTCACCATTGACGCGAGGATGAAGTTATACTAGAGGTCGTTCTGGCGTTATGCACAACCATGCTATGGTTAGACAAGCAACTATAAAACTTCGAATTTACACAAATGAATTACAACAGGCTGAATTACCTGTCGAGAAGAAAGCAGGCAACCTCGGCGTCCGTTTTAAAATCTTTTCTCCTCATGAGCTCTTTCCATCTGGGAAAAGTTACTCCAATATTGACTATGGTCTTGCTGATTTGTCTGTCGCGTTGACGTTTTAATTCTCTCTTTCAAATGTGAGTACACACACACACACACTATCTTTCAAATCTGCCGGCGCTCGCGAGGAATCTCCCCCACGCATTCGTCACGGTGTCACTGAGTGAAAAACGCAAAAGGCGAAGCTTGAATTTACAGGCATGTCCCTCTTTGGCTAATGTAGTTTCAAGATGGAGGGGCAACATGGCGACCTGCATTCGAACCCCTCACCCGTATGTACTTTCAATGGCAGATTATAAACTTTAGAGAATACTTTATTACTTGAAAAAAGTAAATATAAATTAATGAGCACATATATTTTTGAAAGAACTAAGTGTTTTTTGCTAAGAATCAACTAAAAAAGTTACACAGTGTAGCTTTAAATGATCGGATTCAAACTGAAAACAAATATTCTGTTTAAGTAATTTGTATAAAACCAACAAGATGTCCAGGTTCTCAAACGCTTGCTCATAATTTTTTTAATTTACCACGCCCACTCGCGCAAAAGATGCAAATCTCCACATGGAACGTGATCGCGCTCATTAGGCCTACCTCAAAAACAAAACACCAAAACACTAAACAAGTCTCTGCTTTTAGACGCGCCTGAGCTTACATTGGATTTACATCAGAAGAAGAAGAACGCGATTTGAAGACAAGAAAGGTGTAAGGTATGAAATTCTTACATATTATTTTGCTATTGTTGCATAAATTTCACATTGCAGTTGAACTGTTGCTAGATATATGGTGAATATTATAATATTTAGACCCGTGTTTACTGTTACTGTGTTTGTGGATTTCTGCTCAAGCGTAGATATGTAGATGGTAACCATAATGTTTTATATTTGAGCGCGATCGCGCTTGAATGTATCATATTTTGCAGCGCGATCGCGTTTGAATGTATCATATTTTGCAGTGCAATTGCGTTTGAATGTATCATATTTTGCAGCGCAATCGCGTTTGAATGTATCATATTTAGCGCGATCGCGTTTGAAAAGCAAACGGCTTCATGTTTTTACTATTATCTCATTTCATATCATCATAACGAATGGAAACATTTGAAGTAACATGATAATCAATATATTTTTTTCTAGCTTAGTTGTTACTGAAATCTTTTGGAAGATTTATACTGCTATAGGTTATTGATATTATTATTTTATCCAGCACTGTGCATAGCTTATGCCTACAAGGCACAACAAACCTGGTGTTCATTATATTATTGTTGGAAACATTTGTGTGTGTGTGTGTGTATTCTGTGAATTTTAAAAAGCAATTTTAACCAGAAAAATCTAAAATTTATTCCCAAAATCGGGCAGGCCTTTCTCTTGATATCAGTATGTTCACTTTTTTTTTCAGGGCCCAGATGCCACTGAGGACTTCAGTGAACATGAACATGGTAAAGTGAAAATCAAACACCTTGGAAATGAAAGGTATGTACAATGTTTTTAGGAATGGCACAAAGGTCTCTGTGTTTGGATCATTGTTCTCAATAAGTGCTTTTTTGGCATTTGTTGTGTATCTTTGGACTATGTTGTGTTGTAAATAAATCCAAACAATTTAAAAGCCATTCTTTTTTAAATCTCCTCATTTACAGTATTGTGCAAGGTTGCCCAGAATGACAGGGCCTGATAGCTCCTAATAGGGCCGTTAGGGGAGGGTCTTTGTCTTTCTCAGGTGTGAAAACAATACATATTAATGACCTCCGCATAAAGCTTTATCACACAAAACACGTCGTAAAATTTTTAAATCAATATATTGTCTTATCTGAATGAGCAGTCAGGGTGATTTTCACATAGTTTTAGAGCAAATATTCTAGGCTACATGATACAATTTTCAAAAGTCTTGTGAAGAAATAATCAGTATGGGTTTCATGGCCTTATTTCAGTGAGAATGTTTTTTTGTATTTTCACAAACCACGCATAAATGTCATTATCTCAAAACTACAAACTTTTACATACATGCTGCTGATATATTATCGGAGCAGAGTTTGTGCTGAATACAGTGTAATTAGACTTTAGCCATGAAAATGTCACAAGTAACAGAAATAACCAGATATGTCAGAGCATGTCAGAACACCTTAGTACTTTTGTAAATGTATGTAAGAAATAGTCAAACGGGTTTGTAATAAGTGAAGATGTTAATGCTGTTTTTGGAGTTGTTAAATTAAAACTCTTCCTGCTTCACATACTTAAGTTTGTCCAGTGTGCAGTTTGGATCTTCCAGTTTTTCAGTGAGCAGCTTGACTCCTGAATCTCCTGGGTGATTGTAGCTCAGATCCAGCTCTCTCAGGTGTGAGGGGTTTGAACTCAGAGCTGAAGACACATAACCGCAACCTTTCTCTGTCACCATACAGCCAGACAACCTACAGACACACACAGCAAAAGTCCACATGTCATGAACATTTATACCTATTTCATCCATTCATTAGGTATTATTTATTTGTAACTGTAAAAAAAAACAAAAAAAACTTAAATAGTAATTTCCTGAGACTAATTAAGAATTTTGTTCTTTCGTTGTTTCAAATTGAAAATATATAAGTTATGTAATTCGTGAAATTTGTAATTAAATATGACGAGGCAAGTAACAATATTATCATCGGTGCATGCAGGAATACAGATGAAGACGATGAAGAAGGTTCCAAAACACAAAGTTTAATACTATTCCAACAGGCAGGAGAACAGGCAGATGCAAAACACTTAATGTAACGGTAGCCTGAACAATGACAGACTGTGAAGGGAGAACTTAAATAGTGACTCAAACAAGATGATTAAAGGTACAATATGTAAGAATTTTGTAATAAAATATCCAAAAATCACTTGCACAGTGTGATATATTCCCTGCAAGTGTGTACTTAAAATATCTCAAAAGTTCCCAAAGATTTTTAATTTCAGAGAAATTCCAATTTTAAATAATGGGTCGTCCCGGAATCCTTGTTCACTTGTCACCACAGCAAATGCAAAATGCAGTTTAGTGTGATAGTGTAGACCAAGTCAAACAGCGCTGCGTTACCTCACAAGTTTTATTCGTCTAATAAACTGACCTGTGTGAGTATTAATACAGCACTTGCGGGTCCTTATTCCTTTATACCCGCGGGTACTCGCGTGTGGCGCTGATATCTGTCTCTCATTAGCAATCGCGCCCCGCTTCATACCACAGTCATGTTAAAAACATCAATGTATTCACTCATCCATAAACATTATTAGATCCATCAGCTTGGCGACAAGTTCCGTAATTCCGCTGGAATTTTGCGTCATCAACGTATGCCTTTGTTATTGTAAGAGGTTATAAAAAAGTACATATTGTAGCTTTAATGACGCACAGCTGATGCAAACGAACTCAATGACAGTGACCATGGAGACAAACGAGTGGCGGGAACACAGAAGATGAATGAAAACAAACTAAAAGTCAATGAAAACTAAACACCTTGAACATACTGTTATAATTATCAGATAATTTTCAGCATATTAGGTATACTACATCAAATAATCAAAATCTACATCAAAAACCAGTATCAAGTTAATGTACTGCTATCAATATCATTAGTTAAACAGTTTAAATTCTTAGCCTTGGAGCTCGAAGTCTCTAAATCACTATAACAGTCGTTGGTTGTTACAGGACACCTTCATCTGTTAGCGGTGCTCTGCCCTCCTTAATGCAACTTCTTTCTGATTTTAACTCTAAGGAATTAGTAGTCTTCGGAGACCTAAATTGGAACTGGTTACAACCAATATCTGATGATTTCTGAGCTTATTGTGATTCATTAAATCTCTTTCAGATTGTTGACAGTCCTACATGGCCAAACTTTAAAAACCCAAGAAAAAAATAATCGCTAATAGATGTGATTCTAACTAATATTCCCTTTCGTGTGGTCACTACGAGTTACGTCAGTGACTGACGAAATTGGAGGTTTCGCTTAGAAGCCTATCACCCTTGAGTTTTAGAAAACGAGCCAATGGCATGAAAATGCCTTGGGTCTGCGGAATTTGCATAGCGTAACTCCGCCCCACCTCATGGGTATATAAAGAAGTTAGCTGGCAACATGCAGTTTTCGCTTCGGAAACAAGAGTTTTCTTCACTCCACAAGCCATTCTGCCATTATCTTCACTCTTTGAGACAAGTTACTCTTCCAGGTGTTGGTGTGAATTGGTGAATTGGTGTTGGTGGCGAATTCCAGCGAGTTCACATTGCCTGCTGATCTGTGCAGTGGTCTTATAGTCATGTGTTCTCCCTGGGCGCTTCTGCATTCTGCAGTTTAAACTTCCTCTCACAAAAGAGCTTTATAAAGATGTCTCACTCATGCACTTCTGGTTGCAGTCGGATCATTTCCCAGTCTGATGGGCACAATCGCTGCCTGGCGTGTTTGGGCTTAGATCACGCTAAGGCAGCGTTTGTGGATGAGTCATTTTCTTATTGCGGGAACATGACCATTGCGACGCTGCGGTCGAGACTCAATGACCTCACTAGAGGTAGAGTCCCATCTACCACCCTTGTCCACGAGACACACCTATGTGTTGAAGTGGAACCTCTTTGTCACCTGGTGCTCTTCTCGCCGAAAAGACCCCAGAAAATGCCTGATCAGTGTTGCGCTTTCCTTCCTGCAAGATGGGTTGGAGTGAAGGCTGTCTCCCTCCACTGTCAAAGTATATGTTGCCGCTATCACAGCACATCACGACGCAGTTGAAGGTAAGTCCATGGGGAAGCATGACCTGGTCATCAGGTTCCTGAGGGGGACAAGGAGACTAAATCCACCTCGCTCTCCCCTCATACCCTCTTGGGACCTCACAGTGGTGTTATCTGCCCTGCAGAGAGCTCCATTTGAGCCTTTGCAATCAGTTGAGCTTAAGTTTCTGTCTATGAAGACAGTGCTCCTGGTTGCATTGGCCTCCATCAAGAGGGTAGGGGACCTGCAGGCATTTTAGGAGTGTGGCTTCCTCTTGGGCTCTAGCGCATGAGCCCTAGGCTGTGCGACACCCAACACATTTGCAAGATTCTATAATCTCCAGTGTCCTCTCATGTACTCGCCCCCAGTGGCCAGTAATAGGACCCGCTCTTGCTGCGCCATTCCACTCCACGGACTTGATACATGCGCTATTTCACTCAGATGAGTTCTTTTTTCCAAGACCCTGAGTTCCTCCTACACTGATGGCAATGGCAATAGCAATGTATTTATATAGCACAATTAACCCTCTGGGGTCTGGGCTGTTTTTGGGGCCCTTGAGATGTTCTGACATGCCCTGACATTTGTGCTTTTTTCAGTTGCTTATAAACATATTAATGGCAAAGGTGTAAATTCACTCTATAAAGCACAAACAGGGCTACCATAATATGTGAGCCACGTGTATGTACATGTTTTCATTTTTGAGAGAATAATGTTTATGCATGGTTATTGAAAAAACTAAAAACTAAAATTTCTGAAATAAGGCCACAAAACACATAGTAAATATGTGTCAATAAGACTTTTGACTAATGGATGTCCTCGCCTAGAGTACTTTCTTTAACCCTCTGGAGTCTGAGCTGTTTTCTGGGCCCTGGAGGTGTTCTGACATGCTCTGACATTTGTGCTTTTTTCAGTTATTTATAAACATGTTAATGGCAAAGGTGTAAATTCACTCAATATAGCACAAACAGGGCTACCAAAATATCTGATCAACATGCATGTATATGTTTGAATTTTTAAGAGAATAATGTTTATGCGTGGTTATTGGAAAAAATAAAAATGAAAGTTGCAGAAATAAGGCCACAAAACACATACTAAATATGTGGCAATAAGACTTTTGACTAAAGGATATCATCGCCTATAGTTTTTTCTTCAAAATTATGTGAAAATAGTCTTGCTTTATCGTTCACATAAAACCATACATTGATTTAAATTGATGTAAAACAGGTTTTGCTTGGAAAGCCAATATGCGAGGGGGGCGTGAACGAGGAGTGGTTTACACCCACTCTGCATAATGAGCCATTCACTCAGGTGTGACAACTGACTGAGCCACAATGCAAGGACCATTTAAGATTTTGCTTACATCTATCTTGTAAATATGTTTTGCTATTTTATTAAAAAGGTTACAATTACAACAATAATTACAATTTCAACAATATTTCAAGTGTACTCTTTCTTTGTAAAAAAAAGATTATAGGCCTACATTTTATCTGTATTCATTACTTTGAATATAGCCAACATTGGAACAGCTAACATCTTAGTTGATGACTTTATTTTTGACAAAAATAGTAGGCTATTTTATATATAGAAATTGCTAAACAAAAGCTTATTTGACGAGGCAGTATATTCTACAGTAAAAACTGTACCCAAATCTACTAAACAAAATGTTGTCTTTCATATTTCACCTGACTGTAACGTTGTTTTCATGAAATAAGCTTACACACGCTTAAAATGATGATAATTAAGTGTAAAGATAGGTATTACTGAAAATATTTGGTGTTTGGGGTGAGGATTGGGGTTGATCCATTTATAAAGTAGCTGTTTTTTATTTATTTTTTCTGATGTGCACAAATAAGCAACAGGTATCATAAGATTTTCTTCTCCATGTTCCTTTTTTTCTATTCTTTTATTCGTTCATGCATGTAATAATGAATGAATGAATGAATGAATGAATTTATGTATGACTTGTGCAATAAATAAATAAAAAAATTAAAAAAAATACTATAGGCTATTGACTCGCGATCTTCGCAGTAGATCGAAGGTGAGTAGGTGAACCACCGGAGAAACGCACATTTATTAGGCTACATAGTTTTTTTGTTTTGGATGGTTTTGTTTAGAACCAGCTGTAAATGTAAATATATTTCACATTTTTTAGACATGTGAGGCGAGTAGGCTACGGTCTGGTTGATGATCTCCAGTTCAAGCACCTTATGTTGTGATTGCTAGCCTATAATTACTTTAAATCCAGGAAATTTGTTAATGAAAAAATTATTAAAATTAAGATACAATTGATACAAAACGAAATTCGTTTTAAAGAAAGGATTTGTACTTTCTGTTTTGAGGTATCTGTGAATGTTTGAAAGTCAACTGTCACGTAATATTGTTTTTTGCCAGCTGTGGTAAACAGCGCGCATCTATGCCTTCATTCATTCATAAACAGAAACCAGAGAAGGAAAAACTTACTATTATTCCTCAGCTCGTATTCCTCGTATTCCTCATTATTCCTCACAGCGCTGCGTTGTAAACAAGTAATGTTCTGAATAAACTGGTGTTTTGGTTTTCTCGAGCTGATGGGGGCGTTCACAGGATTGCGTGGATTACCTCAGCCATTTGCGTTTGAATAGCACGCGCTCTCCGTGGGCGGAGTCACATTACATTTGAATTAGCTCTAATGAGGTCGACTGGAATCGCTCTCTTTTAATACAGATTTCACAAGATGAGAATATTTGTTTTTTATATAAATTACTTCATTAAAAAGAAGAGAATTCAAGCTTCATGCCTGTGTGTCTGAATGCCTGTTTGACTGAGTATTCGCTAAGCTACAGTTCATTTTCGGACGCGTTTCAGAATGGACTACACAGACAGAGAGAAGGCAGAACTCGCTTCGTGTTTATTTTTCTTTATTTGGCAAAAAGCACAACACTTTGTTTTTATTGTGAGTATACACAAAAATAATACACATTTAACAGAATCGATTGATGTATGAAACTTGTTTTGTAAAATCAAAGTCAGAAGAGAATTTCGGGTCTCAATCAACTCATAAGGAAAAAAATCGAGCAGATCACGCCGGCGTGATCTCAGACCCCTGAGGGTTAAAATTATGTGAAAATAGTCTTGCTTTATCGTTCACATAAAACCATACATTGATTTAAATTGATGTAAAACAGGTTTTGCTTGGAAAGCCAATATGCGAGGGGGGCGTGAATGAGGAGTGGTTTACACCTTAGAATACAATGTCCCACCCACTCTGCATAATAATGACTCTGCATAATGAGCCATGCATTCAGGTGTGAAACTGACTGAGCCACAATGCAAGGACAAAAGATATATTTAGAAGACGACTTATATTGACCATTTAAGATTTTGCTTACATCTATCTTGTAAATATGTTTTGCTATTTTATTAAAAAGGTTACAATTACAACAATAATTACAATTTCAACAATATTTCAAGTGTACTCTTTCTTTGTAAAAAAAAAAATGATTATAGGCCTACATTTTATCTATGTATTCATTAGTTTGAATATAGTCAACATTGGAACAGCTAACATCTTAGTTGATGACTTTTTATCATTTTATTTATAATGAGTATTTTATATATAGAAATTGCTAAACAAAAGCTTATTTGACGTGGCAGTATATTCTACAGTAAAGACTGTACCCAAATCTAGTCAACAAGATGTTGTCTTTCATATTTCGCCTGACTGTAACGTTGTTTTCATTAAATATTAGGGCATATTGTTAATTTGCAGTTTAATACGTTGCTTATAGATATAGCCTACATTTTATTTCAACATATTTCAGTCGATTTTTACTCATCTCAGTATAGCAATACAGTTTGCTAAAACATCATCATTCATTCACACACGCGATTTAAATTTAACTTCTGGCAAAGATGAAGTTGACGATAGGCTATTGACTCGCGATCTTCGCAGTAGGCTAGTGAACGCACCGGAGAAATGCACATTTATTAGGCTACATAGTTTTTTGTTTTGGATGGTTTTGTTTAGAACCAGCTTTTATGAAATTTATTGATGAGGATAACCCCTTGAGATGAAACATCTCGTTTTCGAGGGGGTCCTCGAAACATAGACAAAGATAATACAACACATATACATTCACACTCACAAAAGCTCTCCCTCGTCCCACCTCACCTGACCCAACAAGTCATTATTGGAAACAAATCCATGTATAAAACACATTTTGATGTTTGGATGCATGACAACATTTACATATACATATCTCAGACTCACATCCAAACCCATACTCACATATATACACATAAATAAGAAAAAAGGACAAAAAGCAACCCACATATTGGGTATAGAAAACCAAAATCAAGAAAAACAATTACAATTTGATTGCAAATAAACAAAAAGAGATGTTTTGAAGGAACGAAAGGAAGTAACAGATCTTAGAGACCCAGGTAGACTATTCCATTCTGAGGGGGCTTTAAAATTGAAGGCACATCTACCACTCTCTTTAGAGATGTTTGGCACAGTAAAAGAGAGATATTCAGTGTGTCTCAATCTATAACTGGGTCTGTATGGAATTAAGTATTCCTTCAAGTAAGAGGGGTAATCATAGTACATACATTTGAAGATGACCTGATACCAGTGATACTGTCTTCTGGCTTTTGGTGATAATAAATTCAATGAGTCATACATTACACAATGGTGAGTGGTAAATGGGCATCTCAACACAAACCTACATATATTATTGAAAGCAACATTTAATGCTTTCAAATTTGCTTCGGATGCGTTTTGATAGACAACATCTGCATAATCTAGTATGGGAAATATTAATTGTGACACAATTCTTAACCTGATTAATTGAGTAAAACAGTTAATAGAACGATATAATATTCGTAAATTACAGTTAATCTTTTTTACTACAGAATTAATATGACACCTAAAGGAAAGTTGGGAGTCAAGCCAAAGGCCCAGATATTTAAATTCATCAACTTGTACAAGTAGAGTATCATCTAAGAATTTAATTGAAAGATTATTATCTTGCTTCCGTATAGCTGATCTAGTGGGGAACAATATACTATATGATTTATTCTTATTCAATAGAAGATGGTTAGATTGGAACCAGTGTTGAATAGCATTGAAGTTAGATTGTAATGAGGATTGAATCTTAGAACCAGTCACATTAGATGAATAAATCACTGTGTCATCTGCATATAAATGAATACAACAGTCTGAGCAAATTAGAGGAAGATCATTAATAAATAAAGAAAATAAAAGAGGCCCTAAAGAAGAGCCTTGAGGAACACCTTTCTCCATTATTAAGGACTGAGATACATAACCATTTACATAGACACACTGACGTCTACAGTGTAGATAAGAATTAAACCAAAGTAGAGATTGTTTAGAAAGGCCTATCGCATATAACTTATCAAGAAGCAAATAGTGATCTACCATATCAAAGGCCTTAGTAAGATCTATGAATATTGCACCAGTTGACATGTTATTGTCTAGGGAGGATAAAACATTGTTGGTAAATTTTAGAAGAGCAGTAGTTGTGGAGAAGTTTGGTCTGAAACCAGATTGGTTTGGTGACAAAATAGAAAATTCATTAATATATTTAAATAATTGTTTAAATATTAGTTTTTCGAATACTTTTGCTATACTACTAATGATAGAAATAGGTCTGTAGTTGTTGAGATCAAGTGTATCTCCAACTTTATGTATTGGTGTAACTCTGGCAGATTTCCACATTAATGGAACCACCGAGGTGGATAAAGATAAATTAAATAAATCTGATAAAGGAAATGCCAGTACATGAGACGCAAGCTTAATAAACTTAATCTCCAGACCATCTGGATCTGTACCATTGCCTGACTTTAGTTCATAGATTACCTGCTGAACGTCAGTAGGATATATTGTAGCAAATGAAAAGGAACTGTTAGGCTCATCTGCCAAACCAAAGAAAGGAAAATGAGAAAATTGTGAGCTACAAATAGAGGAAAAGTGTTGGTTGAAAGCATTGGCAACTACGGAAGGATCACTGATAACCTCATTATTAACTTTAATTTTGATAGCAATGCTTTTAGAAGAATTGTGTAATAAAGAATTAAGACTTTTCCAGAAATTCTTAGAATTATTGAAGTTATTAGACAAAGAGTTTTTATAATAATTCGATTTAGCATTTCTTGTTTTAGTCGTACACGTATTTCTTAATTGTTTATATGCAGCCAGATCTACTAAGTCCTTTGACAGGCGGTACTTTTCCCATGCCTTATCTCTTTGTTTGAAAAGATGTATCAAGTCAGCATCAATCCATGGTAAATGTCGACCCTTAACCTTTACTGATATCCAAGGGGCATGTTTATCAATTACTTTGAGAACTTCCGTATAAAAAAAATTCCAAGCATCCTCAACAAAAGGGATAAGATGGAACCTATTCCAGTTTATTTCTAATAAATCTTGGATAAAAAAGTCAGTGTTAAGATGTTTACTCTGTCTTATCCTGATCACCTTGGGTGGTAGGCGAGGTAATCTGATTTTCCATACACAGAAGACCATGGAATGATCACTGAAGCAATCGGGTAGGACACCAGATTCAATAATTCTGTTAGAGTGGGTGACCAAAATCCAGTCCAACAAAGATTTGGATCTATGGTCAACCCTGGTAGGTTCTCTAATTAATTGAGTCAGATTTAAACCTTCAAAATAATTTCTATCATTTAAAGATGACCGATCTAACCAGTTAATGTTAAAATCACCAAGGATAATCATCTCATTTGAGTTACCCATAGATTTTATGGTAGTGCCTATGCAGTGTATTGACTCTGTTGGGGAGTTTGGAGGTCTGTAAATGTTCCCTATAATTAGCTGTTTATTTACATGTAAACTAATTTTAACAAAAAGACATTCAAAGTATACTGGGTTTTCCTTAGGAGGTATAAACTCAGATGATAAAGTTGAGGAAACATAAATAGCTACCCCTCCTCCTCGAGTACCCCTATCAGCTCTATACAGAACATAACCATCCAGTTTAATTTCCTCATCTAATATATTATTATTCAACCAAGTCTCAGACAGTGTGATAACTTTAGGTTTATTATAGACAAGCCAGGCCCTTAAAAGATCGATTTTATGTGGTAAACTCCTTATGTTCAGGTGGATGACAAATAAACCTTTACCCATGTTGACTATTCAGAGACATAAAAAAAACGGTTGGGAGGAGTGGGGGTGAGCAACATACACACGCACACGCACACACACACACACACAACAGTCAAAAACCGGTTAGGCCAAAACATAACAAAATACAGATACAGTCTGCCAAGTTTCTCATAAGAATTACATGAAGTGATAAATAGCCAAATATTAGATCATTTTTCATGCAAAAATAATAATTTGAGTCAAGCTGATTCACAGCCGTTAGTAATGTGAAATAGAATAATACAATGGCCAACATCATTATAAAAAAAAAAAAAAAAAAAAAAAAATATGAAGGCCAAAATTAGGTTAATCGGCCTGAGAAACAGGTAGCTCACTTCAATAAATGTATATGCCTTTCATGCCACAAATAACAACCAAATCGCGATAAACTCTTTTAGTTTGATACCTCTCAAGTTCAATGAGACGAGTGTAGTCAGTCTTTCTGTGAGTGAGCCTCAAAATCCCGAAGGAAGGACTCCGCATCTCCAGGACTTTTGAACAGGACTACTTTGCCCGCTGCAATGATCCTCAGTATGGCGGGATATAGAAGAGAATATTCCATCTTAAGTTCACGGAGTTTTTTCTTGTCATCAAACTGCCGACGTTTGTGGACAGTGCCGGCGCTGAAATCAGGAAAGATGTGGACGCGATTGCCTTTATACTTTAGTTCCTTCTTCTCTCGTGATAGACGTAGAATTAGTTGTTTATCCTGGAGGCTAAGGAATTTCACCAGGATTGGCCTTGACCCAGCTTTCGGCTTATTCATTTGTAGCGTCGTGGGAGAACGGTGGGCTCTCTCAATGACTGGAGGAACCTTAAAATTCTCTTCCCCCAAAAGTAGCAGGATAAGAGTTCTCATAAAGCCGGTGATGTCCTGGCCCTCTGATTTTTCCGGCACATGTAAAAAGCGCAGGTTGTATGCCCTGCTACGATTCTCTGCCTCCTCGATTTTATCACGCAGGTGAGAATTTTCACTCACTAGTGTTTTAAGATCCTTTTGAAGTTCCGTTAAGTTGTCTTCATTTGAGCTTACTCTTTGTTCAAGTTCAGACACATGATTACCAAGTGTGGACAGTGCGCCTTGTATTGTTTGTAAGCCCGATTGGATATTATCCATTTTCGCGTCAAAGTGGGTAAACATGTCCAGTTTCAGCTGCTGTATAGCGTCCCAGATTGATTGATTGGAAATCAACTTCTCCATAGCGAACTCCAGACACGCGATTCGCGATTTAGATGATAGATGCGATAAACAGAGTTTCTTTGCAACAAACAAAAGTTCAGTTCAAATTCGATTTGTTGCGATATAATAAGTTTATGGCATGAATGCAAATGATGTAACTCAGCAGACTACTTCTGACGCGCACGTCGCTCACGCAGCCATTTTCTTCAAGTTCCTGATTTTGAAGTTCCTTCAAGTGCTCTTTCTGTAAATATATTTCACATTTTTTAGACATGTGAGGCTAGTAGGCTACGGTCTGGTTCATGATGATCTCCAGTTCAAGCACCTTATGTTGTGATTGCTATATTTACTTTAAATCCAGTAAATTTGTTAATGAAAAAATTATTAAAATTAAGATACAATTGATACAAAACGAAATTCGTTTTAAAGAAAGGATTTGTACTTTCTGTTTTGAGGTCTCTGTGAAAGTTTGAAAGTCTTTTAGTGCTTTTTTTAGAGCGCTCACGTCCATAATGGAGAACTGTCACGTAATATTGTTTTTTCCTCATAAATGCGAACACGAAAAATAAAAGACAAAAGACTTTTAAGTAAAACTCCGAAATTGTGTCCTCGGCGGAATTCACTCTTCAAAATGCTGCCGTTCGTCGTCTGAGGCATTGATCGGGGGCGGGTGCGCTGCATACTAGATTACCTAACTATTTACATGTGAATCGCGCCGGGGGGCGGGGCGGCCTCAGCTCATTTAGAGATAATGAAGGGAGAAGGAAAAACGGTACCTCTCCTTGCTTTCAAACGGATTACATGAGTTGAAAACATTTGTTTTTTATATAAATTACTTCATTTAAAAGAAGAGATTTCAAGCTTCATAGAGACATATCTCACGTGCCTGTGTGAGAAGTATTCGCTGAGTTATGATTCATTTTTGGACGCGTTTCAGAATGGACTACACTGGCAGAGAGAAGGCAGAACTCGCCTCGTGTTTATTTTTCTTTATTTGGCAAAAAGCACAACACTTTGTTTTTATTGTGAGTATACACAAAAATAATACACATTGAACAGAATCGATTGATGTATGAAACTTGCTTGTAATATCAAAGTCAACAGAGCAAAATTAATTTCTTTTGAACTGAACTGAAAAAAAGCGAGCCTATCGCGCCGGCGCGATTGTCGACCTCAGGGGGTTAAATACAATTTACATTGTCCAATGTGCTTTACAGTATTAATAAAAAATCATAAAAAACTAACAACAATAAAACCACAGTACAAATATAGATTTGAATAGAATATCATAAAATAAGTGCTTCATCAATTTAAAATAATAATGAGATACAATGGAATGGTGCATCAGCATGTCTGCCCTACAAAGGCTAAGAGCAGTATCTCCAATTTTTCAAAAAAAAATGTTTTTGCACAAATAAAAAGTGCAGGATCTGCTCTTCAATCTGTTAAAATTTCATATGGCTACCTAATAATTTTTTTTATATAAATTTACATTTTTAGTTGCAGTATTGTATTGAAAAGTAGAGTGAAACCAAGGCAGAATGCAGTATCTGCCCGTACTGCAGTACTGCCTTGGTTTCACTATGATACTGCAGTTTGCCTTTGTTGCAACTAAGTGGCATGAGTCAGGTTTTATGTATATGTATGCTATAAAACCTCTCTGAGAAAGGAACGACTGTCAAAATGGCTTCACTTTTACGTGGGAAAATGCTGGTGAAACTTGCCTTAAACAACAAGGCACCAAAAATTGGTAAGTTTGAAACCTCTTAACCCTTTTTTTGTCAATTTTGTCTTTTTAGCTCTTTACATTAGCTTTTTTACAGCATTGGAATAGCAACGATACTTTGGGGAATACCTTAGAGAAATTACCTTAAAGGTCAAAATTAATGTGTAATACTGACAGCTAGTGTTTAAAATAGTTACCGCAGTACAAATTCAAAATACTGGAGCGAGTCGTCTCCCCCGCCCCCTCCTCCCCAGACTCACGGGGTTCACTAGAAGTTCACGGAGCGGAAACCGCGGCAGCATCCATAACAATGTTGCTAGACGCTAATCTATCCAGATATTACTTCGGTGCACAGTCGAGCTGCTAACGTTCTTATGCTGGCTATATTGACAGTCATAAAAGCCCAACTGTTACACAACAGATAGACACACTTTTTTGGCTTAGAATTACAGTAAGAACAGTAAGAACCGCCAAAAACCCCACAACCTCGCTGTCCTCTCCACACGCCAAAAAGGCACACTTCCTCGGCTTTTACAATAGGAATTACAATAGGAACCGCTAAAAATACCACTACTTTGCCGACTGAACACACTTCATTGGCTTAGAATTACGGCAACAATTGCTAAACACACTGCAAACTTACAGTCTTCTCTTCCCGATGTACAGCCCCCCTCTCATGGCTTAAAATAACTCACTTGTCGGCTCCGGCCGCTGAACTTTGTAAACAAGCTGCTTGTCTGGTAACGTTATCAGGGTTAGCATGGCGGCGTTAGCCAGGACCAGTCAGGATCACTTTACTGACTGTGTCTCAATTGTTTTTGCGAGTAACCAACTCAGGTACTCTAGGTATATAAATCAATGTGAGGAAGTTACACAAATGTTGAAATTACAAAAAATGCCTGTCCCTAGTAGCCGTGATAAATTAGCCTGAAGCTAATGCTTACCTGTTCAGGAGGAAATAAGCCAACAATGCGTCGTTTTGGACTCTAAGCTGTCTCCATCTGTCAAATACATCTCCAATATTTACCAGGGGTTTGTCACGTCTCTGGTCACGCAACTGTTAGAAACATGCCGTTTTTATTTTTTATTTTTAGGGCAGGTAGAATCGATCTCTGTTGATCCCGTTAGTTTGTTTGCTGATTTCAAGGCTGTACTGATGTTACAGCTGTAGCACGCTGGGCCAAAACATAAACATAAATTCCGTCACAGAATGTAAATTTCAAAAAGAAAAAAATACTGACTAGATTAGCATTGTTGTCAGAAAAGATAGTATTTCAGCTTAACATGTTTCCTTAATATCTGATGAGGCATTAGTGTCATTTTTGGATTTATTACAGTACATAGCCTATATTATATATTTTACCTTTAAGTATGTTTTTATGTTTTGATTTTTATGTGATTGGACATATTCAAACATTACAGTCACAGTTTTGTGAGTTTAGAGAGAAAAAATATATAATATGCCATGCATACAGTGTGTGTGTGTGTGTGTGTGTGTGTGTGTGTGTGTTTTGGTTTATATTACATTGTGGGAACCAAATGTCCCCACAAGGATGGTAAAACATGAGATCACCTCCATTGTGGGGACCAGCCAGCGGTCCCCACGAGGGAAATGGGTTAATAAACATACTTAATTATATTTTTTTGAAAATGTAAAAATGCAGAAAGTTTTCTGTGATGGGTAGGTTTAGGGGTAGGGTTAGTGTAAAGAGATAGAATATACAGTTTGTACAGTATAAAAACCATTAAGTCTATGGAGAGTCCCCACAAAGATGTGTGTACCTGTTTGTGTGTGTGTGTGTGTGTGTGTTTGTGTGTTTGTTTGTGGAGGGCATCCTGCACACACTGTTAGTTTCACAATAAATAACATTTAACACAGTAAATTAAAGGAGAACTCCGGTCAATTTTAACATTGAGCTCAACGACAGAGAACAACGACAAAAATCGGTGTTGCCTATACCGTGTTATCCTCTTTTTAAAATTTGCACCCTGTTGACTTCAATGGGGCAATATTTAAACCTGCTTTTAGCCTCTTAACTGACAGATTGATCTTGAGTTGTTGGTACTCAATCTACAGAAAGTTAGTTGACAATTGAAAGTTAGTTGCCAACTGGTTAATAACCTGTTGCAAAATAACATTGACAGTCAACAGGCACTTGTTCGTAAAATCTGTAGATTAAAACTTGAATTGTACCTTATAGTCTATAGGCAGTCAGTTGAATGTATGTTACTTATCAGTTGAAACAGTGTTGTTGAATGTCAAATGATGCACTGTTGACAAGCTACTGAATGGCTACTAATAACTAGTATAGTCTCAACGAACGGACTATCAAAATAAAGTGTTACCCATTGACTTCCCAAAAGCCGAGCAGAGCGCTTAGATGAGGTACTGCTTTGGCTCCCTTCTCTCTCTGGTCTACGGATGCGCGTGCGCCCCCGGCTTTCCGGGAGAAGTGCCCTTAGGACCCATATAAGGAAATTACGCCCCAGCTGACGTCACGCAGACCCATACTCGAAAAAAACTTTACGAAACTTGTGACAAACCGGAAGGACAATTTTTGGCACAGAAATACTCCTTCAAACGTACAATTTATTTTTTGAAACTTTGTCCATGTTTAGCATGGGAATCCAACTCTTTAACAGTGTAAAAAACTCAGTATGCATGAAATAAAATTTCACCCCCCCCCCTTTAATAAGTTGGTCTCATTGGTCGCTTTTAAGAGAATGTTAACTGACGTGGAGGCAGCCACTTCTGGCTGTAAATGTTTTGCCTGATGTGTTAAGGATTGTGGTTGACTTCAAGGGATTTGCTATTTTCATTTGTTTTATGTTTTTATTATTTTTGTGTATTTTGTGACTGTGTGTATGTATGTATGTATGTATGTACTGCTGCCTGTCAGGACACTCTTGAAAAAAGATATTTTTAATCTTAATGAGTTTCTTCTTGGTTAAAAGAAAGAAAGATACTTGATTGTGTTGGATCAACTCCAACACTTTTTGTCAAATAACTGTATATATGAGGTTTTTCAATCTGGGTTTAGGACTGCCCACAGCACTGAGTCCGCTCTCCTGCGAGTGCTAAACGACATTTATATCTCTACTGACTCTGGAGACACTGTGGTTCAAGTTCTCCTAGATCTGTCGGCGGCTTTTGACACCGTTGACCACCCTACTCTGTTAGCTAGACTGGAGACGTGGGTGTGCATAAAAGGCTCAGTCTTGTCGTGGTTCCAGTCTTACCTTTCTGACAGAAAGTTTTTAGTAAAGATGGGAAACTTCTCCAGCTCCATGACACCTCTGAGCTGTGGTCTTCCACAGGGCTCCATTTTGGCTCCCTCTCTATTTTCTCTCTACATACTACCGCTGGGCACAATCTTTAGGAAACACTGTGTATCATTTCACTTTTATGCAGACGACACCCAAATTTACATTCCAATCAAGTGCAATAATCCTGCAGCATTAAACTCTCTTCTGCTATGCTTAGAGGAGGTGAAGGCATGGCTGGCTCAAAAGTTCCTATCTCTTAATGATGATAAAACCGAGGTCATTGTTTTCAGCCCGAGTGAAAGGTCCCAGTACACATGCCCAGACTTGGGGAGTCTATCTCCCTTTAACCTGTTAAGCTGCAACCCCACTTTTGAAAAATCCCCAGAAATGACATACCCAAACTGAAACAGATACAGTTCATGAACCCTTTGTACTAAAAGCACAAGTATGGTCTCATTTGAAAGCTGACACCTGGCAGTTTATTGTAAATGTAGAATTAATTATTGTCATAATGAAAACAATTGGTTTAAATAGCTTCAAAGTTTTGTAAAGTTATTAGAAATTAATTTTTATGAAACATCCTCATGAAAATAAAATTGAAGTTGGCACTGTAGCAATCTAGAAATGCACTACAGCTAAAGCCGCATGTCTCAACATTTAATGTTTAAAATCTGAAGATAATAAGTCCAAAACTCTGTATTTAGTTAAATGTTTTTGAAGACCATGTCAAATTACTTTATTTTGATTTGACGCTAAAAAGCAACTGATGTTTATTGCTATCTTCTAAGCATCTATCCAGTATATTGTCTCTATTGTTTTGTGGTGCAGACGAGCCCCATTCAGTCTCAGTCTCCCCCTGCACACATTCACACCTCTCCAGACTGGTTATGGCTCTAAATATGCATTTCTTTTGTCTGCATTATAGTTACTAACGACTGGCTATTCACAGGCTATTCATAGGGTTTCAGTCCCTAATTTCTTTTCTCAAAGTTCACCTAACATTTTAAACTGTATCAAATGCATTTTTTGAATAAAGAAACATTTCAGTAAGCGTTCAAAAAATCATAAAAGTATAACTTCTAGGTGGCAGCCTGGCAGGTGCACATAGGGCTAGCTAGCATGTTAGCTTAGCACACCATCAATACACGACGATTTATGAGATTAAAACCATGTTTTTGTTCCAAACTTACTTTATAACCCAAGTAGAGTATTTTAAATAATCTTCTGTGATCTAATTTGGCTTCAGATAAAAAAAATCAGACAGAAAATATACTATTGGATAGTGTTCTGCACAATGATTCTATATAGATTAGCATTACATTATAAATATAATCTATTATTATGGAAATACCTGGCATGGCTTGAAAAACACAGGTAACTCAAATATCATAGCAAACATGTTTATTGTCTTCAAAACATCTTTATCTGCATGTTTCAGCGCGATATCTTGTTAGCTTTGTGTGTATCAGTGACGTCCAGGAATGTCACATGATCAGGGCTCTTCTTCATGTTCTAAATATGGACTAATACTGTGCACAGGGCGGCGAGGGCGCCCTCAGGCTATTGGTATGAATTGAAAACACAGTAGTATCAGAGTATGCAAGCGCTCATAATGATTACATCGACGCATTTGGGTATAAATTCAATAAATATTATTCCTGTCTATAGAAATCTGATGTAAACCTATGAGAATATATCAATATTTCTCCAAATCTGCACATTTTTGAGCTAAAAGCCCTGAGGGACGTTGTTTTGTGTATCGCTGTCATGACGACAGCATGGGAGTTTTTTATGAATGAAAGCGTCTGACGCGCATAATTCATATCAAAGGTATCGACTCATTTTTTTCATTTTATAACTCCTGACACAAATGAAGAAATAACTGTCGCTATAAGTTTCTCAGAATACAATAGTGGTCAAATACTGAAACTTGAGTCTTATATCTTTTTAATGATGTATAGTTTGTCAAGTTATAACATTAAATCTTATAGTAACTTTGAACTATATATATAAAAAAACCGCTTCAGTGCGCCCGCGCACTGGCAACGGTTAACAGGTTAAATCTACAGGAGTGCGGAACTTAGGTGTTCTTGTTGACCAGTCTTTAACCCTCTGGGGTCTAAGGTGTTTTTGGGGTCCTTAAGATGTTCTGACATGCCCTGACATTTGTGCTTTTTTCATTTGCTTATAAACATATTAATGGCAAAAAAAATTACACACTATTTAGCACAAACAGGGCTACCATAATATGTGAGCAACAAGAATGTACATGTCTGCATTTTTGAGAGAATAATGTTTATGCATGGTTATTGAAAAAACTAAAAACTAAAGTTTCTGAAATAAGGCCATAAAACACATTCTAAATATGTGCCAATAAGACATTTGTCTAATGGATGTCATCACCTAGTGTTTTTTCTTCAAAATGATGTGAAAATCACCCTGCCTTATCATTCACATAACACAATACATTGATTTGAATTTTGCAAAGCACTTTCTGTTTGGAAAGGCAATATGCGGAGTGGGCGTCAATGATCATGCATATTTAGTGGTTCACACCTGAGGAGACAATGGGGCCTGCATACTTAATTAGCCATTCATTCAGGTGAGTCACTGAGCCACAAGAATGCAAGAGCAACAGTTGGAAGCATCTCAATTCTTTTTTATTTTTCCACATATTGTGCTTGCAATTTGGCCTATAATATCCAAGGAAAACATGTATAGTAATTGTGCAGTTAATTCTCATACTGTATTTTCAGTTTTGGAATATTTATCCTCTCCCCAAATTTGTCACTAATAAAACACAATAAAAAATATTTAAAGAAAAGGCTTATATTTACCTTTTAATAGTTTGTTTACATCTACCTTGTAAATATATTTTTTTATTAAAAAGGTTATAATTACAACAACAATTCAAGTGTAATCTTTCTTTGTAAAAACTAAAGTATACATTTTATCATACATATTTCAAAGTTAAGGATTTGATTGATTATTTGATTACTTTATTTTTGCCAAAACATAGTATATTTAACATGAGCAAAAATTGGCAAACAAAAGCTTATTTGAGGTGGCAGATATTTTACAGTAAAAATGTATAATCTATCCAAAACTAATCAACGAAATGTTGTCTTTCATATGTCTGTAACATAGGTCTTTCATTTTTATTATAAGAAATATAAATGTTAATTTGCGTTTAATACGTTGGTTATACAAATACATTTTATTTCAACATATTTCAGTCGATTTTTACTCAGTATAGCAATACAGTTTGCTAAAACTGAAACATTCATGCACAAACAGAAACGCCTGACTGTAACGTTGTTTTTATGAAATATTAGGGCATATAAATGTTAATTTTCAGTTTAATACGTTGCTTATACAAATAGCCTACATTTTATTTCAACATATTTCTGTCGATTTTTACTCAACTCAGTATAGCAATACAGTTTGCTAAAACATCATCATTCATTCACACACACAGAAAGGCGATTTAAATTTAAACTGTCTTTTTGCGAGCTGTGGTAAACAGCGCACATCTCTGCGGCTGCTGTTCATTCATTCACAGAAACGCGATTAACTTGAGAAGGAAAAAAAACTTACTACATATTCAGATCCTCTCTCCTGCAATACCCGCACTCTGAGGTAGATTTTCCATTATTATTATTCCTCACAGCGCTGCCAGATGGTGTAAACACGTAGGCTACAATGATATGATTAAACTTGTGTTTTTTCGAGCTGATATGGGGGGCGTTCACAAGTTTGCTTGGATTGCCTCAGTAATTTGCGTTTGAATAGCACGCGCTCTCCATGGGCGGAGTCACATTACATTTGAATTAGCTCTAATTAGCTCGACTGGAATCGTTCTCTTTTAATACAGATTTCACAAGATGAGAATATTTGTTTTTTTATATAAATTACCTCATTTAAAAGAAGAGAATTCAAGCTTCATGCCTGTGTGTCTGTATGCCTGTTTGACTGAGTATTCGCTGAGTTACAGTTCATTTTCGGACGCGTTTCAGAATGGTCTTCACTGACAGAGAGAAGGCAGAACTTGCATCACGTTTATTTTTCTTTATTTGGCAAAAAGCACAACACTTTGTTTTTATTGTGAGTATACACAAAAATAAAACACATTTAACAGAATCGATTGATGTATGAAATTTGCTTGTAATATCAAAGTCAACAGAGCAAAATTAATTTCTTTTGAACTGAACTGAAAAAAAGCGAGCCTATCGCGCCGGCGCGATTGTCGACCTCAGGGGGTTAAAGTTTGATAAATACATCTCATCTGTAATCAGTTCCGGTTTCTACCAACTTTGCTTACTATCTAAAATCAAAGGCTTTCTCACTCCAACAACTCTGGAAATGGCGGTTCATGCTTTCATCACGTGTCGGCTGGATTATTGCAACTCACTATATTGCGGTATATCAGATTCTCAAATTTCCCGCCTTCAGCTAGTCCAAAATGCTGCAGCCAGACTCATCCATAATTGTCGCAAATATGATCATATCTCTCCCATCCTCAGATCTTTACATTGGCTACCAGTTCGGCAGAGAATCGATTTTAAAATCCTTCTCTTTGTCTTCAAATCTTTACACAACATAGCACCAGTTTATCTCTCCAAACTTATTCATCCGTACATTCTGTCTAGAAGTCTCAGATCCCACGACCAGGCGCTCCTGGTAGTCCCTCGTGTCAGGCTTAAGCGTAGAGGGGAGCGTGCTTTTGCGGTGGCAGGGCCTTGTCTGTGGAACACCCTGCCTCTAGAGATCAGAACGGCTCCCAACCTCTCTGTTTTTAAGTCTCTGGTCAAAACATACCTATTCTCGTTAGCATATTGATTACTTTTCTTGGGCTGTTTTTACTATTTTACATTTGTTTCTTTGTTTTAAAATTAATCTTAGCTTAGTTGTTCTTTATGTGTTTATGTGTTGTTTTGCTGCTTTTATTTTTATATGCTTGTTCTGTAAAGCACTTTGGTCTGTCTAGCGGCTGTTTAAATGTGCTATATAAATAAATGAACTTGAACTTGAACTTGATACAAATAGGAGTGAAAGTGTGCATATTATAAAATAAAATAGTATTTGCAAAGAGTTCAAATGCATTACTTTGCAATGAATTTTATTTGCTAATAAATTCTTCATTTCCCTCAAATACCTCATATAAAATACTTTATCAAATTATTTTAAATTGAAAATAACTAAATATTTTATTTTAGCAGAAAACTGCTAAAAACTAGTGACACCTTAATGCTTCTCAGTTGTTGAGAAGATTTATAATCATTTTTAGTTGCACATTCAATTCCATTTTATGAGTGGCCCAAACTCATTTGTGCAGCTGCACTTCCTGCAGTGGACACAAACCCAGCTCCTGGGGGGCCAGAGTTTAGCTCCACCCTAATTAAACACATTGCGACCACTGATTTACTGTGAACCAAGCTGCTTTTCTCAGACTTATGCAGTCCACGTGGGTCACACTTCTCAACTCAAAAAATATGGACATCTGTATAAATATGGATAAAAAATCTCATTCCTGCTAATTTTGTTTAGTCTCTTGAACTGGCATTCCATTGAGAGCAGATGTCACATTCTACAACAATATTCATTGTGATAGTATGTCGTTAATTATTTTAAAACTATTTACTTCAGTATCTCCAGCTGACAGTTTGGACTCTTCAGTCCATCAGAAAGAAGCTTCACTCCAGAATCTTGCAGGTCATTGTTACTCAGGTCCAGCTCTCTAAGAAAGATGTTTGAGGATTGTAGAGCTGAAGACAAACTCTCACAACACTGAGCAGTGAGATTGCAGCTATGTAGCCTGTGAAGAGAACAAAACAGCAGTAATGTAATAGTGATGCTTATTAGGTCTGGTTTATAATCTGGAGCACAGATCATTTGGAAAAACATATTAATGTAAACAAAGCTAACAAAAGTTCTCCTTATGAAATAAACAGTATTTTCAGTTTCTATACTATATGATCAAATTAAGAATATTAAAATAGGTAATTTGCCTGATGCCTGACCCAGCTTGCCTTATGGTGGAGAGACATTGGCATTTAATACCATCACACAAATTGATACATTTATTCCTTTTTTTCTGAACAGTCTTAGCCATCGAATACACGTATGTTAGATTAAGGCCCAATTAAAATGACTAATCATGTATATAAGTGATTGTAAAGTAGACTCTTACTGTGCCAAATTGGTGTTTTTGATCACTGGCAGCAGTCTCATCACAGCTTCATCAGATTTTCTGTATTTCTGCAGTTCAAACTTCTCTTGAGTCTCTTCTAACATGAGGAGCACAAACACCAGACCAGACCATTGAGCAGAGGACAGATTCTGTGCTGAAAGATTTCCTGAGCTCAGAGTCTTCTGGATTTCCTCCACAAAATCGTCTTTCAGTTCACTCAGACAGTAGAAGAGATTGATGGTCCTCTCTACTGATACCTCCATCTCTATTGTCTGTTTGATATAGCCAACAGTGTCTTTAATGCTCTCTGCTTTGAATTCCAGTTCTGGCAGTAGTTCCTTCAGGTCAGTCTGATTGGACTCCAGTGAGAGACCCAGGAGGAACCGGAGGAAAAGGTCCAGGTGTCCATTCTCGCTTTGTAAAGCCTTGTTGACTGCAGCCTTATGAAGTTTAAACAGTGGCTTTTTGGAGAGTTTCTGTGTCATTTTTTTCCAGAATGGAAGAAATGGGTTTGCTTTCTTGTCTTTGTTCATCAAGAACACATAGAGAGCAGCAAGGAATTCCTGTACGCTGAGATGAACGAAGCTGTAAACATTTATGGCTGAAACAGTTTCCTCCTGAAATATCTGAGTGCATAACCCAGAGTACACTGACCCTTCACTGACATCAAGTCCACACTTCTCAAGGTCTTCTTTGTAGAAAATCAGTTGACCTTTCTCCAGCTGTTGAAAGGCCAGTTTCCCAAGCTTCAGAATAATCTGATCAAAAGACATTGCATTGTCTTTAGGTTCGGGCTCAGCACAGTATTTTTCTTCCATCTGATGCTTCTGAGAAATTAAGAAGCTTGTGTACATCCCTGTGAGAGTTGTGGGAGTTTTGTCATTGCTCTCTCGACCAAGTAGAGGCCGAAGAACAGTGAGAGAGATCCAGCAGAAGACAGGAATGTGGCACATGATGTACAGGCTCCTGAATTTCCTGATGTGACTGATGATGTTCCCAGCAACCTCAGGACTGCTGTTTTTGATGAAGTATTGCTCTTTCTGCTCATCGTTAAATCCTCGCACTTCAGTGACCTGATCAATGTATCTTCGGGGTATCAGACTGGCTGCTGCTGGTCTGGATGTGATCCAGATGAGAGCAGAGGGAACCAGATGTCTCTTGATGAGGCTTGTAACTATCTTACTCACTGTTGTTTTTTTGTGAACATCTGTAAATCTGCCACCCTCTTTAAAGCTCAAAGGGAAGCGACATTCATCCAGCCCATCAAAAATGAACAAGACCTTACCGTCACCTTCAGGAAAAGAAGGCAGTTCTTTAGGATCAGTGAAGAAGTGTTCGTGAAGCAGTTCCATGAGACTGCGGTTCCCTGTAATCAGGTTTAGCTCACGGAATGGCAGAGGAAAAATGAAGGTTATATCCTGATTTTCTTTTCCTTCAACCCAGTCAAGGATGAATTTATTGACAGAGACAGTTTTTCCCACTCCTGCGATCCCCATCGTCAGTACCTTTGCGTTTCGTTTAAACATGTCCTTACACTTGATTGACGTTTCCTTGGCAGTCAGTCGGTTGTGATTAGATTCAATCTGTCTCACCTCGTGCTCGTTCACTCTTCCTCCAGTCTCATTCTCCACCACATATAAATCAGTGTAGATATCATTCAGGTATTTCCGATGACCCGTCTGTGAATTACCAACCAATATTTGCTTGTAGTCCTGTTTTAATATGTCTTTCAGTTTGCGACTGGTCCCTTTGTAATCAAGAGCAGCTTGACTGTCATCTCCAGTTGAACCTTTAAAAAAGAGGGGAAAGACAGCAAAGACTAAGTGATCATGTTTTTCATAAAGTCTTACTTCATAAAGGGAAACTTCACCCATTTGCATCAAGCCTTGTATCGTTAGAAACCCAGTCATATTTTTGAATGGTCGTGCATTATTCCCTCATTTTCCCCTGAGACGGGAGAAATAAGGATTTCAGTGTTGCAGTTCCTGCTTACAAAGATGCAAAAATCATTCATTTTCATTTTCGAAAGAAATACAAATGAGGAGTAATTCACTAATGAGTTCGCCAACTAACTAGACATTTTGTGTGAAATTAATTTCAAGCTCTGGTGGTAGCTAGCCTTGTAGACGGAAGAGTGATTTATCTTACAGATACCTCATATGGCACTAAAGAAGGCGGCAAGAAGGCACCAAATTTATTTTACATTTCGACTACATACATGACTGTTATGAATTTGGCCCTTTTCTTTAATTTTTACTTTTTTCCCCTTTGTACTACATATCCCACAATTCAAAGCAGGTGATTATCTCTATAAACCTTAACCAGAGTTCTTAGGATAATTGGGAAAGGTATTAATCGTGATCCATTGCAAAGGTAATAACATTTAAATCTATAGCCTGACTTCGTCATACTCAGATTCTAGTCAGAATGTGACTCTGATTGGTCTGAGATTATGATGCGTGTTTCAACCGAACCAGGAAAGAAAATGCCTCTGCACTCATTTGGATATACCTTCAACCAATCAGAGCAACGGAGTAAGTGATGTATGTTTTTCATTCATGTTTCCGATCGACAAATGCCTTGATCGCAGTCGATATCTTCTATAACAGACATAATAACATTAAATCTAACAAACTATGAACTAATTTAAACAAAGAACAATTTAGTGCACTAGCGTCCTCGAGAGATTAACAGAAGAAGAGGTTAGTTTTCTTCGATGTGTGTGAAAGTCAACCTTTTCTCACCTTTCATTCACAAGGCATTCAGTGTAGACCGTTAAGATTAACCGGTTTAGCCAGTTTTCTCAACCCAGAATTTGGGGGGTTGCTGCATTTGCAATTGAAATTTTCGCGACTGTGAGGCTCAGTTGTAACTTTTGTGTTACCTACTATTTACATTGTTATCATATTACTAGGGCTGGGCAACGATTACATTTTTTAATCACGATTAATCGCATGATTTTCTTGCGGTTAATCGCAAATAATTGCATTGTTACGTGCAAAATTGAATAATGAATTCTAAAGTAGTGTATTGCACACTTTTGATGTAAATGTACTGCTATATACACAAAAGTGCAATAACATGTGGTTTGCAAAAACTTAAAACAAATAGCTGAATGTGCTTTTTACCAGCAGTATTCCTTTTACACAGTAGCAATAAAATATTTATTGTAAATCTCAACTTAAACATTACTGCAATCAAATCAAATATTAAACCAAAGCTATTTGCCACTGCCAGGGCATTACCTTTTATCTAGCTTGTTAAAACAAGTTACCATCAGAGTCCTGTTTTCTTGGGTTTTCTGACCAGGTATCCACAGGTATCTTTCATCAGGGAGCAGCAGAAACAGTCTGTGTTCAGTAGCAAGTTTCCCTGTTAGAGTGAGGCGAGGTGGTCGAGCACAAGGTGTAGCGACAGGCGGGTGCGTTCCCGTGAAACTGTCGCGGTTGTGTGCACACGCCCGCCTGCTGGCGAAGTTGGATTGTCTTGAACTTTTTGTACACAACGCGCAGCACAGATAATTGGAAGAGAGACTGTTCCTCTCTGATTGTGAGTTTTCAGAATCTAAATAGTTATCAGGACATCAACAGGAGGGAATTCACATGGCAGGGCATCTCCAATGGCAATCTCGACACTTCCTGTTTCGAATGCGCATGCGTCGCGTCTGAACGCGTTGTTGTCTTTGGAGCTCCATCGATTGATTTATAATTCTTGATTTCTCTTTAAACTCACTTACAACGAACATTTTCTATTTTTCCTCACCTCATAGTTACAACGCGGACTGTTGAGCAGACGTGTCTCAAGCCTAGTGATCCAACGCTGGATACTCTTATAGGTTACGTCCGTGGATCACGGCTGAACGCGTCTTCTCCGCACTCATTTATAAACAAACATTTTTTTATTTTTTTTTCGCCTATCGTGCGTCTACTCCACACCCGTACCACTAAAAAGACGGATTATATCCAAGACTTAAGCCATAAATTAGTAATAATATTGATAGCATCACTGGTAGCGTCGTTGCTAACTTAACTTACTGTCCATCTGTTAAAATGGCGAATATATCAGATGTAAGTAGTCTACCTTTTGGTGCAGGTGAGGACACATTTGAGCTACACGCGTTGCAGTCTGAGCTGGAAGCTGTTGAGAAACAGATCCACGACCTTTTAGTGAGAAAAGCCGAGCTGATAGACCGGCGGTTAGCTCTTGAAACATCACGCGCCGATGCAATTGCACACAAATCAATGATCAACGTTACTAACCCGCTGACTCCGACCTCGTCTACTCCGTGCGTTACTCAGCATCGGTCACGAGCGTCGAGGCCGCGATCAGCTATGGTCTCGTTTACGCCGGCTCCAACATACCACCCTGAAGCCTGGATATTTCCACAGCGGAAGACGCGAGTCAGGTCTAGACCAAGAAAACTCTCTCCGACCCTCCCGGTTTTCGAGATATCCACACAAAACCGCTTCTCCCCTCTTAGCGAAACAGAACGCGATGCTGTGATCATCGGTGATTCCATCGTTCGACACGTACAAGCTACGTTAAATAAAAGTAAGGTGCATAGTCACTGCTTTCCTGGTGCTCGTGTTTCTGAAATCGCTGCTCACGTTCCCGAGATTCTGAACGAGCGCGTCGGAACTGTGGTCCTGCACGCGGGAGGGGCCGACATCAGGCTGCGACAGACAGAGGTTCTGAAGAAAGACTTCAGGAATCTGATCGATACGGTACGCAGCACATCGCCTGATATAACGATCATTGTGTCAGGACCGCTTCCCACGTACCGACTAGGTCATGAAAAGTTTAGTAGATTATTCGCGCTAAATGAATGGTTAATATCATGGTGCAATGAGCAGAAACTGCTCTTTGTAAATAATTGGAATCTGTTTTGGGAGCGTCCTAGGCTTTACCGTGCTGATGGCTTACACCCAAGCAGATTCGGATCGGATCTTCTGTCAGATAACATCTCCAAAATGTTAAATACCTTTTGACTAGTAACCAAAAGTTCAAATCATAGTCTCTGCTGCACCAAATTAACTGATATAAATAGTGTAGAATATTGCATAGAAACTGTGTCTATTCCTCGTTTAGTGAGATCAAATAATAAATCTACTGCAGGATCTAGAAAAAATCTAATTGTTATTAAACCAGAAAATGTTGCTATTAGTAACCAAAAACAATTTCTAAAGCTAGGTCTTCTAAACATTAGATCACTCACACCTAAGGCAGTTATTGTAAATGAAATAGTCACGGATAATAGCTTCGATGTACTTTGCCTTACTGAAACTTGGCTTAAACCTAATGATTATTTCGGTCTAAATGAGTCTACTCCATTAGGATACTCCTATAAGCACGAACCCCGTCTGATTGGTCGTGGCGGCGGTGTTGCAGCGGTCTATAGAGATATTCTCAATGTTACTCAGAAAACGGGTTATAAGTTTATTTCGTTTGAAATACTTGTACTAAATGTTACGCTCTTAGATGTTAGAAAATGTTTCCTAAAAGAGTTTGCAGATTTTCTCTCAGATCTATTGGTCAATGTAGATAAAGCATTAATTGTTGGAGATATTAACATACACGTAGATAATCCAAATGATGCGTTAGGGGCTGCGTTTATAGATTTATTAAATTCCTTTGGGGTCAAACAAAACGTCACCGGACCAACTCATCGTCTTAATCATACACTCGATTTAATTATATCATATGGAACCGATCCAACCGATATAGATATCATTCCACAAAGTGATGATGTCAGTGACCATTACTTGGTAACTTGCATATTACGTACTGCTGTAATATGTCATGCGGCGCCGCGTTTTCGACCAGGCAGAACAATCCTTCCATCCACCATAGATAATTTCTCGAGTTGCTTGTCTGATCTGTCTCAGCTGCTGCCTGAACCCAAACAAACAGATGAACTAGAAGAACTAACTAGCACTATGAGCACCATTCTCTCTAGAACATTGGATGTTGTTGCACCCGTTAGATTAAAAAAGGTTACAGAGAAAATTAAAGCACCATGGTACAATAATACTACGCATGTTCTAAAGAGAGAAACCCGTAATTTAGAGCGTAAATGGAAACAAACTAATTTAGAGGTCTTTAGAATCGCGTGGAAAGACAGTATGTCACGTTATAAAAAGGCCCTAAAAGCGGCCAGGGCTGAGCATCTCCGCAAACTAATAGAAAACAACCAAAACAATCCTAGGTTTTTATTTAACACCGTGGCTAGACTAATAAATAAACAGACGTCACCCGAACAAAATATCCCGTTACAGTTTAGTAGTAATGATTTCATGAACTTCTTCACTGAGAAAATAGAAAACATCAGAACCACAATTGTAAACGTTCAATCCTCAATCGCGCCTTATAATTCAGCCTCAATTTTCCCCCCGCAAGAACAATTACAGTGCTTTACAACTATAGAACAAAAAGAGTTAAATAAACTTATCACTTCATCTAAAACAACAACATGTTTATTAGATCCTATACCAACTAAACTACTGAAGGAAGTGTTACCTGTAGTGGAAGAGCCTCTCCTCAATATTATTAACTCGTCTTTATCTTTAGGTCATGTTCCAAGAACATTTAAACTGGCAGTTATAAAACCTCTCATTAAGAAACCACAATTAGATCATAATAATCTAGCAAATTATAGACCAATTTCAAATCTACCTTTTATGTCTAAAATACTAGAAAAAGTTGTGTCCACTCAACTGGGCTCTTTCTTGCAAGAAAATGATATCTATGAAAAGTTTCAGTCTGGATTCAGGCCGCATCATAGCACTGAAACTGCGCTCGTTAAAATCACAAATGATTTACTCTTAGCTTCTGACCAAGGCTGTATCTCAATACTAGTTTTACTTGATCTAAGTGCTGCGTTCGATACTATAGATCATACAATACTCTTAGATCGACTACGAAATTATACTGGTGTTCAAGGACAAGCATTAAGCTGGTTTAGATCATACTTATCTGACCGCTACCATTTTGTCTATTTAAATGGAGAAAAATCGATCATAACTCCAGTAAACTATGGAGTGCCGCAGGGATCTGTGTTAGGCCCTCTGTTATTCTCAATATATATGATGCCACTTGGAAATATTATAAGGAAACATGGAATTAGTTTCCATTGTTATGCTGATGACACTCAAATATATATTTCATCACGGCCGGATGAAAACGCTAATTTATCCAAATTGACAGAGTGTGTTAAAGATATAAAAGATTGGATGACGCGTAATTTTCTTTTATTAAATCCAGACAAGACAGAGGTAATACTTATCGGTTCAAAAAACCGCCCACAGAACCTCTCACAATACAACTTTGACATCGTAGGATGTCCTGTTACTTTATCCTCTACAGTAAAAGACCTGGGTGTTATACTCGATTGTAACCTGTCTTTTGAAAATCATATTTCGTATGTTACAAAAACAGCCTTTTTCCACCTTAGAAACATTGCTAAGCTACGTAATATGCTATCAGTTTCTGATGCAGAAAAGTTAGTTCATGCATTCATGACCTCGAGACTAGATTACTGTAATGCTTTATTAGCCGGTTGTCCTGCATCCTCAATAAACAAGCTACAGTTAGTCCAAAATGCAGCCGCTAGAGTTCTTACTAGATCAAGAAAATATGATCATATAACACCGATTTTATCATCACTACATTGGCTACCTATAAAGTTCCGTATTAATTATAAGGTATTGCTACTGACTTATAAAGCCCTAAACGGCTTAGCTCCAGTCTATTTAACGGATCTTCTATCACCCTATAATCCATCGCGCTCTTTAAGATCAATAAATTCGAGGCTTTTGGTCATACCTAGGATATCCAGATCAACCAAAGGAGGGAGAGCATTTTCACATTTGGCTCCAAAACTCTGGAATAGCCTTCCTGATACTGTTCGTTACTCGGACTCACTCTCCCAGTTTAAAACTAGATTAAAGACACATCTTTTCAGCCAGGCATTCATATAATATTGTTAATCTCACAGTTTCAAACTACAATCCGGCCTCTAGTTCATAAATGCCAGAGGAGAACTGGCCCCCGACTGAGCCTGGGTTCTCCCAAGGTTTTTTTTTCTCCATTAGGTCACCTGATGGAGTTTTAGGACACCATTAGGTCACTTGATGGAGTTTTTCGGTTCCTTGCCACTGTTGCCTTTGGCTTGCTCAGTTGGGGATATTTTGGGGATATTTAATTTTATTCTATCAATCAATAAATTCCACTAGAAACAAACTTTGTTGTATTATTTTATTTTAATACTGTGAAGCTGCTTTGATACAATCTGTATTGTGAAAAGCGCTATACAAATATACTTGATTTGATTTTGATTTGATCTCCGCTAAACTAAACACAGGCAGGGCCGGCGCGTCCATGTAGGTGAACTAGGCAATTGCCTAGAGCGGCACTTTTGTGAGGGCGGCAAAATGTGTGCCAACCGCCCTTGCCAACCGGGAATGAACAATTCACAAAATAGGCTATGATTTGCTGAGCTGCCGCTCCCCCGCCCCGCCCCCTGCTCTAAGGAGTTATGACTGAGTGATGGGAAGTTCGGATCATTTTATTGACTCTCTTGTTCGATCTCGTTCATCAAAATGAACGAATCTTTATTTGAGTAATTTCGCTAATTTAAGTGGCTTTAAACGTTATACTTTTAACAGCCAAATTCCCCGATCACATCCACCTACGCAATGTTGATCATATTCTGAATTAAGAAATCATTATAGGCTAATGCAGAACATCATAATTACTTTACCTTCCGAGTCTTTCGTTCATTTGTCACCTGACATACGCAATGAACGGATCGTGAATCGAGACTTTTGAAGGAGAAAGCACACCAACAGGGGATCGTTGTTAAAATATATTGATCCAGGGAGTATTTGCAAGGATGACACGCTGTCAAGTCCACCACAGAACCAAGAGACCGCTAGCACAGCTAACGCTACCGGAATTTCTATAAAACAAATGTTGCACACCTGGCGAAACGGTTCTCATTTGCGCTTGAATATGTTCAACACTATAAAATCTGGTGAAATACAATAGGCCTACTCTTCTTTTTTTTCAATTAGATTATCTTATATAGCCTATAGCCATTTTAATGAGTTGGACAGAGTTGAAGGACCCCAAACTAATATATTTGCTTCCTCTTGGCCTACGAAAGTGTTCATACAACGGGAGTATTCTCTGGCTAGAGCAGAACAGCGGAGTGTGTGTGGACAGAAGTGCCTGAGCTTGTGTTTTGGATTAAGCTGCGTTGCTTTAACATTGTGGAAAATAGAATTTTTCTTTATTTAAATTTAGTTTTTTCTTTATTTAAATTTCGTTTTTTCTTTATTTAAATTTAGTTTTTTCTTTATTTAAATTTCGTTTTTCTTTATTTAAATTTCGTTTTTTCTTTATTTAAATTTCGTTTTTTCTTTATTTAAATTTCGTTTTTTCTTTATTTAAATTTCGTTTTTCCTTTATTTAAATTTCGTTTTTCTTTATTTAAATCTACCCTTTACTGTGTCAGTAATGTTTTAGTCAGAAAAATATTAGACTACCTTAAAAGTAGCCTTGCTTACGTGTGTGTGCGTTTAATAAATAAGCAAATAAAACCCTGCCCGCGTGAGGCGCGCCGCTTCCCGCTCGTGCTGTTCTATATAGGCTACTAAAATTTTATAAATTCTGAACGTGTCGCTGTCATGGTCGCGTCTCGCGTGTCCATATATTGCACCAGATGCGACACTGCACTCCCTTGTGAACTCGATTGGATGAACGGTTCTCGAAATAATCCAAATGCAAACAGACAGACAGACGTATAGAGAGAGAAGAATATAGCCCCCTCTCTCCGAAGCTTCAAATATTCTATGTTCATTACTACCGAAGCTTCGAAGCTCAAAAAAAAAGGTAGGTGGACCACCCTAGCGCCCTAGGGGCGGCACAATTGTTTTTCGCCTAGAGCGGCAGAAGTGCACGTGCCGGCCCTGAACACAGGCCTATCAGGTAAAGTTACGTATAATTTTAATTTAAGTTAAAAATGCTGAAGCCGTTGCCATGGTTACTATCCATAGAGCGCCTGCCGTTCACTCACGGAGAGCTGTCTCCCTTTCTGTTCACCTGAGAGAACCTGCCAGAGCCTCCCTCCACTGCTTGTTTGGGAGGGTTATTTGCTGGCTGACCAACATCCCACCCCTCCTGTGACCCATGGTTTGACTGTAGGCTGACTGACTGTGTTAACGTGCGATAAAAAAATTGTCGCCGTCAATTAATAAATGCGTTAACTCGATAATAACGCGTTAACGTGCCCAGCCCTGCATATTATATTATCATACCATTCATCAACATATAGAAATAAAAATAATACAAAGAACAAAGTGTTTAAGATAAGTCTCAGCCTGATCTCAAGGCATTCGTCCCAGTCACAAAATGTATAGTTTATTGATTCGTGTTCACAGACAAAATTTCTCCTTTTTTTCGTGTCACTCAGAACGACTTATTAATGTATTTTTTTCTTTCATCTACTAAGCGCCCATTAAGTCAATTCATAGTTTTAAGTCATGTGACCTGTGTGGTGGCCTGAAGGGCAAAACAATGGGCCGAATGGCGGCTGGATTATCAGCATGATGAATAAATGATATTAGCATTAACTGTATCCAGAAAGAGAGCAGAGAATGTGACCGATCTAGCGCTAGTTTAAGCACTCTCACAAACACTCCTGTTAAAATCACAGAAGCTGACGACACTGCGGCATGAATCTCTTTCATCGAATCTGCACTTTGTTGATTATGACGGAAGAATTCACGAGTTTCAGTCAGACTTCAGACAGAGAGCGAGCACTGAACAAAACTCTGCGTTTCAGCGATGACTAATCTGAACGCCTCTGATTGGCCGATCACATTCAACAGAAACAGATGATTTATTTTTCAAAACTTTTCCAGGCCTGGAAATTGCTTTTTTTTTTTTTTTCAATTCCATGACTTTTCCAAGTTTTTCATGACTGTACGAACCCTGAATTTAAGACATGTTTATTATTATTATGAACATAATTTTAAAGTGCATTTACCAAAATTCATCATGAAAGATCTATTGTTACATGACTGATGTTTGCTTCAGCATTAGATACTGATATATTTTTAGGATAACTTATTGTTGCACTTTGTCTTTTTGCACGGACACGCAGACATCTTTAAATCTGAACAACAACAGCACTGTAAGTGTGTTTACAAAGCAAGCACATCAAATAATGATACGCTTTGCACTCATGTTGTACTGGACATGTGAATGTCTTTTATTTATTCCACAAGTTTTGACGGATATCTTCTTGTCTTGTATTCACACTCGAAATCCATATAGTTCCTTTTCACTATTTATTCTTCCAAGTCAATAAAGAATCACATTTCTTACATACAGCACAATCCTCTTGCGCAGCGATGTCTTCTCAACAACTTATTTGAAGAGATACTATACTTGAGGCAATTTATGCTATATTATAATAAACAGTCAAAAGCTTTGTGTTCTCCCACTGTGTGTCTGCACTTATTGCATGCGCGTCAAACTTTTTGCCTAATACGATTTTATTTACCCTTATATTGTATTGTGGTTTTCTTACAATGACATTACATGCAGTTAATAATTTATTAGACACTGATAATTATGTTAATTATATATTTTTTAAATGTAACATACTGTAATAATCTATAAGTATATTTAACAATCGGTCGAAGACAAATAATTGCAAAGTGTTTATGAGCAATTTGGTCTGGCTTATAGATACAGTATGTTGTTCCATGCGCCATCTGGTGGATATACTGTGAAGCACAACACATTTATTTAAATAAAAAAATAAAAACGTGCTGACAGGATTCAGCGGCATTCCACGGGACAAACTGCAGCATGTCATGGGAAAAATGCGCATTCTTAATGGCCATATCTGTATATTTTCTTGTTTCTGTGTTTCTGTGTACAGGCAGTGATTGTTATTTTCCCCAGCTCTGTTTTGAATGAGCTCCAACAGCGACAGATGTCTTCATATTGCCTGTCAATTACGTTACAGTCAGAGTGAATTAAACATTACCTTGCTTGTGTTTGTTCTCCAGATGCTCAGCCAGATTATTCTGGTTCATCTTCTTCAGGATCTCCACCATGATCTTCACAGCTTCTTCTGATCCGAAACACTCCACCATCTTATCCACAGTTTTCAACCTATCTGCATTCTCCATTTCCGATTTTAATATACACTCATGATCATTCTCTAAGCACCACTGAAACTCCTTTAGATCATCTTCTCTCAGGTCCTTCAGTGAGTTCAGAAGCAGATCTTTAACAGACGCCATCGTCCTTCACCGATTGAGAGCTGCAGGACAAAAAGAAAAAGATCTGAAGTAGTTTCACTCCTAACATTTGGACCTAAGCACTCAAATGTTATTTGGATTATGAAATGAAGCTGTGATCGGATCTGGACTCTCATTGAACTCATGCAAACTCCTCTGTTGAAGAAGTCCTATAATGCTCCTTTTTACAAGATAATATAATAACACAAGATAGGTTCATAGACTGGTTCTGTGAAGTTTCAGCTCGAAATACCCCACAGCTCAACTATTATGCTATTCTGTAAATGCCCACTTTTGAGTGGAAGCAAAGACATGATGTTTTTGTGTGTGTGTCTCCTCAAATACAAATGAGCTGCTGCTCTCCATCCCCTTTTCCAGAAGTGGGCAGAGCCTTTACAGCTCGTGCCTCAGATACTCTGCCAGCAATAAATCAATCATCTGTTTGGATTTGATTATCATCTCTGTCGAGGTCATTATGAAATGTTTGTTCTTTGCCTTTGTTTAAAAAGCCTTGCCTATTTAAGCTTCTGATGTATGGTTTTCTGAGCGCAAATACACAAAGTTCACCAATTGGTTATGTCTCTGAACATAATCCGCTGGGAATGAAATCACATATATATCATTAGATTAGATCTGAGAAAGAGCATTTCTTGGACTCTACTCACGCTTTCTTGGGCGGGAATTATTGAAATGAGGATGTAATGAGGTTTAAGGGAGTTCAGAAACAGTGAACACGGATATAGAGAATAACTCCAGCTGGTTCACAGCATTTCTGAGCGTTTTCCCCGTTTCTGTGTTCCTGGTTTTTTAAATCTGCCCGTGTCCTGTTTTTCCCGTTCCTGTCCTGCCCTCTGGAATTGTTTGTTTGATTGGACTGATTTACTGTGTCCTGATCTTCTGCATGTTTAATGGACTACGACTTTGTATTATGCCACCAATAAAACTTCACTTGGATCTTCTCTCATTGTCGCTCTGTGCTTGTCAACACTTCCACAACATCGAATCATAACAGTAATGAGGTTTAAGGGAGTTCAGAAACAGTGCACACTGATATAGAGAATAACTCCTGCTGGAGTGACAAAGTGCTTTTTCATGCACAAACAGCAACATTACACATTAAATAAAGTTGAACATTTAAAAAGGCATAATATAAGCTCTTTAAAAAGTCGGCGGTTCCTCACACAAGAGTCACACAAACACTGACACACAAAAACAGGCAGACTCGCGTCAAGCTCAAAGTGAGGTGATCAGATGTGCAAGCAGAGGTTTGACACAGAATGTTTCTGTGGACAGACTGAATTATGAATAATATAATTTCACATGATCTAAATTATTTATTTAAAATAAAGGTTCTGAGATGAATGTGTGTATTTCTGAAGAGAGAAATGAGATACTGTCTGATGTGAGAGACATACAGTATGAGGCATCAGAAAGCTGTGTTAATTAAATCTGCTAAAATTACTGTAAAAGATCAAATATTGCTTTGAGTTTTGTTAGCAATCAAAAAGGTTATACACAATGTGTCAATGCAGTTTGATAAGTCTAGATCAATGTGAATGGATTCATGACACTGTTAAATCTATATATGTCAGTATTTTATGAAGTAGTATTTACTAACCATGAATAATGACGGTGAAGATGAGTCTTGTTCCTCCACTGAACTTGAACTGTCTTGAGCAGAAGTTGCTTTGAAACTCCTTTCAATTCTGTGTTTTCATAAAGGACTGTGGAGGGGGAAGTTTTTCTTCAAAACTTAAACTTGTTTTACCAGAACTTTTTCATAAAACTAATAGAACCAGTTTTTCAAAAGGACTCGTGACATAAGAGTGAAACTATGTGGAGAATCACTGTCTGTCGTCAAAAGACCTACACACGACAAATCTGAAATTACAGGTAAAAAGAGACAAACAACACTGTTAAGACAGATAAACAGAGACAAACAGACATACAGCACTGAAACACTGAAATATAAAGTTCAGACACAGACAGACGGACAGGTAAATAGACAGACAGCACTGATATATATAGTTAGGAGACAGACAGACAGACGGGTAAATAGGTGTGTTGGACATCAGCTGATGCTCGATGAATCATGAAGTCGCACACTTTCTGCTTCCCGTAGTGACGCTCACGTGATGTTTGCATACTTTATAATAGCTGGAGTTAAATAAATGCAATATTTGATAAATACACAGACGTTACAGATATGTTTCCATTTAATACTTTGTGTACTGCTTAATACAGCGTCTGTTTGAACAAGAATAAAGTTCAAAATAGCCTATACTATTTAAATACCAATGTGTCTATGTTTTTTTTTAATCAGTTTTATTTCGATAAACATGACACAATATAACATCACGACTACATGAAAAGAGATTTTACTGTTATAAAAAGCTGATTTGTGAGCATTAGTGGAACTGAAGGTGTGAGAATAAACACGAAACAAACGTGATTGCTGTCATGTGGTGAATCCGGCCAATCGTGGATCAGTTGTGTCGTCATCAGAGCTTGTGAGTCGCTCTGGAGAACTGCTCTGTGTCCTCCGGCTGCTCTCGAATCGCTCTCGCCGTACTTTGATGGCATACGTCACAGTCACGTGGCGTCCGCGCTAGGGTTGGGAATCAAAAATAGATTCCAATTCTGGAATCGAATACTTGTGGTCAGGAATCAGATATTTGTTATAAAATAAAAATTCTGATTGCTCTTATCGATTCCTTTGTGAGCATTTCAAATGACTTTAAACAATTCAAGCGCGAGACGACTTGCGCATTGTTCCCTGTGCTGAGCTCACATCCAAAGCACACTCACAGAAAAAGTGATTTTAAACCCTTCAAGCGTGAGAACATGCGCACAGAAAAAGTGATTTTAATGTGATTTTAAACCATTGAAGCATTGTGTTCAGTGCTGCAGGCACGTGTAACTATATTGAGCAACTCTTAAAGTGACAGCAGCTGCCGTCTCTATAATAACACTAATCAAACAACAGAAGACACAGAGAAAATTCACTCGTTCTTGACTGAATAACTTTTATAACTATATTTGTAATGTATATTTTATTTATAAAGTGCAATGTTATTTTACATTTGATTACAGTTTCTGTACCTCAATACCTGAAAATCATCGTATCTTTGTTCAGTTGTATCTATTCATTGCGATTTTTTATCTTTAATAATGCTTGAAATATATATTATTCAGGCTAGTTGTTTTTCTATGTTATTTTTAAACCACAGGCAAAAGTTCCTTGTGTAAATGTTCTCATCCTGTCCTTTGCACAGTGTTTGCCAAAACTGACTTGCAACGGTGAACTGATTCCAGTAGTAGTTGCACTTTCCCCGCATTAAAAAGGTTTTTACTACCAGGGTCCAAAGCTGCCATGTAGTTGCTATTACGTTCACTGAAACGCACAGACATTTCTTGCTGGCCTGTTGCTGCCGTTTCGGAGGGCAGGAACCGCATCATCTGCACCTATACTGTACTTTCAGCCCACAGTTTCGCAAACTCTACATCTGATCGTAGACTTTCAATGCAAGAAGAAGCTCGGCCAATGAGCCGAATTGCTGTCATTAGATCCGTTTGTTCAGCTTGCATCATCCTATGCGGTGGATCCATCAGGCACAAAACTTGTACATCACACAGGCAAGAAATTTTAAAGTGGGTTCTGTGACGGCCTTGTGAAGTCCACCAGCTTCAATTTTTACGTCAGCTCCTTTTCTTGTGGCTGCGATTTCAATCAGAAAAAACACAAGCGTGTTGTGTGACTTCAAGATGTCCAGTCCATCGTTGATCCAGCAGCCTTTTAGGCTTCTCTCCCTTATACTGTGCAGCTACAGTGGGCTCTCTCAGGGATTTGTAAAGTGCATTGCAATTGGCAGAAAAACCTCCAACAGCGCTCTCGGATGAAACTGCATGCACTATAACCAGATGTAATTGATGATTAAAACAGTGAATGTCGGTCAGAGAGCCTCTCTTCATTACCAGTGAAACGATGTTGATACAATTAGAATAACACATCAAACAAAAATAGGGAAATGATGATGGGAGCCAGTGTAAAGACCTGAGGACTGGTGTGATATGTTCATATTTTCTGGTTCTGCTCAGAATCCTGGCGGCAGCGTTCTGTATGAGCTGCAACTGTCTTATGGTCTTTTTGGGAAGGCCAGTGAGGAGTCCATTACAATAATCCACCCTGCTGGTGATGAAAGCATGCACAAGTTTCTCTAAGTCTTGACTGAAAACAAAGCATCTAATTATTACAGTATTTTTCAGATGATAGTATGCTGATTTAGTTATTGCTTTGACATGACTACTGAAACTAAGGTCTGACTCTAGTGTCACACCAAGATTCCTGACTTGATGTTTAGTTGTTTGACCCCTAGAGTGAAGGTATGCGTTCACCTTGAGAACTTCATCTTTGTTTCCAAATGCAATGACTTCAGTTTTGTCTTTGTTTAACTGAAGAAAGTTTTGGCACATCCAACTGTTGACTTCAGCGATGCATTGGCACAGGGAGTCAATGGGGCTGTAATCGTTAGGCGATAGGGCTAAGTAGAGCTGTGTGTCGTCTGCATAGCTGTGGTAAGCAATTTGGTTCTTTCTCATTATTTGGCTCATTGGGAGCATATACAGGTTGAACAGGAGTGGTGCAAGAATTGAGCCTTGAGGGACTCCGCATGTCATGGATGTCCACTCAGACTTATGGTCTCCTATACTCACATAATAACCTCTCCCATCTAAGTATGACCCGAACCATTTTAGGACTATCCCAGAAAGCCCCACCCAGTTTTCCAGCCTGTCCAGAAGTATGTTATGATCGACAGTGTCAAATGCAGCACTAAGGTCAAGTAGTACCAGCACTGATAATTTGCCTGAATCAGTATTTAAGCGAATATCGTTTATTATCTTTATGAGCGCTGTCTCTGTGCTGTGGTGCGCTCGGAAACCAGATTGAAAATTGTCAAAGTATCCATTCAAGCTCAAGAATTTGTTCAGCTGATTGAAGACAACTTTTTCAATGATCTTGCCTATGAAAGGAAGATTTGAAATCGGTCTATAGTTGCTTAATATGGTCTTATCCAGATTGTTCTTTTTCAGGAGGGGCTTGACAACTGCAGTTTTCAGGGAGTTTGGAAAACTCCCAGAGAGAACTGAGGCATTTACCACTTCTAGAAGATCTGCTTCTAAACTGTTTAACACACTTTTGAAAAAAGATGTGGGAGGTGTGTCAAGAGCGCAGGTTGATGTTTTAAGGTGCTGTACGTTTTTTTCCAAAATTTTGCCATCAATTTCTTTGACATCAGACATAGTAACTACTTTCTCAGGTGGTCTGTCTAACCCCAGGGCAACTCAAGGATGTGCTGATCACCTTTCTGATATTATTGATTTTCTCAGAGAAGTAAGAGCACTTGCTGTCTGAGAGCATTTCACTGGGAATCTGGCTTGGGGGGATTGTCAGTCTCTCTACAGTAGCAAAAAGAGTGCGTGTGTTGTTTAAATTACTGTTTATAATATTTGAGAAGAAAGTCTGTCTAGCTTTGCCTAGTTCCATATTGAAACCATGAAGGCTGTCTTTGTAGATGTTATAATGGACTACAAGTTTTGTCTTCCGCCACATGCGCTCTACTTTTCTGCATTGTCTTTTCATATTTTGCACTGCTGTTGAGTTTCTCCAAGGTGCTTTTTGTCTGCCACTCTTCTTCCTGACTTTAACAGGAGCAATATCATCAATTACACTTTTAACTTTTGAGTTAAAAGAATCAAGGAGAAAATCAACAGAGTCTGCAGATATGCTTGGTGTTAAGGATATAGCCTTCATAAATAGTACACTAGTGTTCTCATTTAAGCATCTCTTCTTGACAGACACAGATCTAGCTTCAGTGGCAGGAGAGATCAATATATCAAAGAAAATACAGAAATGATCGGACAGTGCTACATCCTTAATAACAATCGATGAAATGTTTAGACCCTTACTGATGAGTAAATCTAGAGTGTGTCCACGATTGTGTGTGGGTCCATGTATATGCTGTGTCAGATCAAAGGTTTTTAAAACAGTTTTGATTTCTTTTGCCATATTGTTTTCTGCACTATCTATGTGAATGTTAAAATCTCCAGCAATGGCAAAACAGTCAAACTCTGAGGTAATTGTTGATAACAGTTCTGTAAAATCCTCAGCAAAGGCTGGAGAGTATTTTGGAGGCCTGTAAATAATGATAAGTAAAATGCGTGGAGCACCTTTTAACACAATACCCAGATATTCGAAAGAAGGGTAATTCCCAAATGATATTTGCTTACATTGATAGATATCTTTAAAAAATAGTTAATTAACAGTTAATTAACAAAATGTAATAGTTAATTAACAGTTAAATGATAACACAGTGGAATGACTGGCAGAAAGTAAATGAATGAATGCAGATGGACAGCACGAGAATGAAGTAGCCTACATTGTAGTGAAGTAGAGCAGAGTTGATTCAATGACAGACTATGAAATAACACTGAACAATATAGGCAAAGATGCTGATTATTTTTTATTTATTGTCATATATATCACCATCAGAAATTAAGGCAAAACTAAATATGTAGGCCTATGCCATCTTACAATTTAAATTTTTACATTTAGTAAAAAAAAATGAGAGTTTTTAACACTATAAATTTTCAATTAAATGCAGAGGTGGCATAGAAACGGGTCCGTGTACTTTTTCGTTCATACATTATTCTATTTCGGAATGAAAGATGAAATGTAAAAAAGGGTGCAGCTTGGTTTATTGTTTAAAAGAAAAAAAGCAGAAATGGCTGTATTTTGTTTTCCAAATGTATTGTTGTCATCAAATAATAGTATTAGAAAATTGGATGACATTTCCGATCGTTTTCAATTTGTAATATTTATTTGTATGTTTATTGTATTTCATTTGACCGATCCTATCTTTACCCAGAAGTAAATTACACCGTCGTGCGAAGTCATAAGCTATGTTTCCATCAACTTGTCAATCGAATTATCTGAAGTTCTGTAAAAAAAAATCATGCGAATAAAGCTGGTGAAAGTGTGTTTCCATCAAACGGCTTTAAAGCGAATAAAAACCTGTGCGTAATGACGTCACATGCTGTTTTGCGATCAAATTGGTATATCGAATTGATTTGAGACATTTTAAGGTGTTTCCATTCATTTTCGCACTGAATCGCACAACATTCAAGCAAACATTTGCGAACAAAGTTTTGCTAGACAAAATGGATCGCGCCATCTACCAACAAATGATCAGTGGTGTGCCGTCAGAGCCAGCAGGGCCTTCTCTGCTGGCCCTGTCAAAATAAAAAATATATATTTTTTCTATAATTAAATTAATGTGTGTCTGAACATGTCTAAATTCAATTACTGTCTATCAGTACGTTACGATTATATTTCCAGAAAGAATATGGATCATTTTTGTGAGTCTGAGCTGGATTTTACATATGTCAACTAAACGCAGCTCCGTGGACCAGCACTAGTTGTATAGCTAGCCTTCCGTTGAAGCTGCCGTTTTCCATTTGATCATAACTTTGACTGACGTGTTTTATCAGCCAATCAAATTGTGATGCGTATGACAGAACGCCCCAGAGGCCCAGCGATGTGTCAACGGCTAGCCCGCGCTGATGTCATCGACATGGGTGGGCAGATACAATACATGTTTGTGTACAATAACAATTTTCAGGAAAAATAACATTACGATGTCCAGAAATCAATTTCATTAGTACATTGGGTCATTTTGGGTACATTTGTCATTCTAGATCTACTAATATTGTCAGTACCGAGAATTTGTACGTGAATTTCCACATTATTTGTTGTGTACTGCGATGGTCTAGTGGTAGAATTTTTGCCACGCGTGTCAGAGGTTCTGGGATCGAATCCACACTCGTATATATATATATATATATTTTTTTTTTATTATTATTTTTTACAGAATATGTTCATCAGTGGTTGTATATCAAGCAGGGCATTTGTGTGCATTTTGTTTTGTAAGATTTCAACGAATAGAAAGTCTCCGCAATGGCGATAGATTGAAGCGCGCATCTGAGTGAAAACTTTGCGCGAGCCACAAGAGAACACTGTATCCGCGACACTGATAACAGCGGCAACGAGCACTCAGCTTGAACAACACATTTCAGCGCTAGAATGCATCTTATTCAACAAACGAAAATGAATGTCCTGCTAGTTAACCGGAGATGTTTTTATTTATTTGTATTAGGTACATCCGTGCGCGAGATGTTTCAGTGCAGCTTTTATAATGTACAGTGGTGTGCGTGTGCGCTGAGGTTGAAGATCAGCTGTCTCGTCGTTGATGTTACGCAATAGTGCATACAGTGCATGATTGTATTTTGCATGAATCTGTGTGTGTTGCAGAGTCCTGCACGGGTCCATTTTTGGAGACCCGCCCCCGCCCGTACCCGCAAAGTTCAGCACCAGATCTGACCCGTGCCCACGATAAATTGCACACAAGCAAAAATCATTCCATTTAAAGTGCTTTATTTTTTATCTCGCACCTCTCTCAACATCACAATAGCCTCATGAATGGGCTAATGAGCGCTAAAGTGCGCTTTGTTTTGGGCCATTCAAGTAGCCTATAGGCTACCTCCAGTTCACCCGCAGGCGCCTCTCCGTGTCCTGATTATATTGTATTTAGCTCAATACTTTTGGATTTATTAAATCCAGGAAAATGGTTGATTAAACATTGATTAAAATTAAGATATAATTAATACAAAACGAAATTCACTTTAAAATAAGTCTTTCTACAAAAACAAACTTAATAAAGTGATCAAAATCATGTCTGGCCACTCCATTTTGTCTCCCGATATTCGGGATCATCTTATCTTATTCATGCTTTTTTCACTTTTCATATAATCAACATGAAATTAAAAATATATATATATATATTATTTTATTTAAACATGAATATGAAACTAAATCGTTTTTTAATGACTGGGCTACAACACATAGGCTTATTAGCCTGCCCTACAATCATTTAATATTATTTTGCTTGATTGATGGGTTTTTATTTAAAAGAAAGAGCGTAGCCTACGTTTGGCCTATATAGGCTATGGGCAATTTATATAGACAATACTTAGGCCTACTAAAATATAATTAATATTATTTTATTGCATTTGTATTAGTTGTTTGAAGAGTAAACAAAATAAATAAAAAACCTTCGATCTTAACGCAAGTTTACAACCGGCCATTCGGTCGGACTAAGAGGGGGAAAAAAATGAATTGGGTCGGTCCTAAATTGACACGATCGGTCGGGTAACGGCAAACAAGAATATTTTTAAGGATGCCTAAAACACATATTTGCGAGTGTGTAATGGCAATTTAGACATACAAATATTGCACATATTTTTCATCCGCTACCCGCCCGCAAGGAGTTCATTATCCACCCGCATCCCCGCCTGTGAATTTTAAGAATGTCACAATCCACCCGTTTTAGACACTTTTATGCAGGTACCCAAACCATTGCAGGACTCTAGGTGCTTATGTGACAGCTGATAGCGACATTATTTGACTATTATGGCATTTCTTAGATTTTTGCTATAATAGCCGTTTTATTTTTCTGTTAAATTCAATTAAAAAAGTATCTCGTCTCCTCGTTTGTCCACTTTGTTGACACCGGCCATGTGTGCAAACCAGACAGTATATAAAATGGGTGCAAACTGGGCGGAAATGAACTAAAACTTCTTCTTTTGTGGCGGGTTGTACCCATAAAATGGCCTAAAACTTAATCGCAATCCATTATTTATTCGGCAAATAACGTTTCCATCAGCGTTTATCGCATAAACCGTATATCGATCAAGATAAAATCCGATGAGACCTACCGTATTTCATTTTAGTCGATATTCAAGAAATTCAATTGAATTTTACTGTTTCCATAAGGCATTTTTCATTCGATATCACATAATTCGGATAAAAACGTGTTGATGGAAACATAGCTACTGATACACTAGATGTCGCCTTGGCTACAGCAGTTCATTGGAACGAATGCTATATATGAGCAAAACTTGGCCTCTAAATATTTAATATTCAATTATTTTAATGATCACAATTAAAGTTTTAATTTTATTAAATTGAACAAGCGCAACATTCAGCATTCAATCAAATATTCTGTAGAAAGTGTTCCCCTTTGGCACATGGACTCTCCCAGTCACCCCTGTCATTCAGTGAGAAATGGACTATTCCAAACTTTCCACTGGTGTTCGTGAAGTGACGGAGAAGCAAGTTGACGGATAATAACGGGAAAAGGAGATCGGCTGAATATTGTATATAGTTTGTAGAGTGGAATATAGTGTATTAGCCCAAATTGGAGGAGTTTTATAGATTGTGCGTGTGCGTGCATCACACTTTAAGTAATCACATAATTACTGAACAGTCTCAACGAACTCTAATCCGCCTCTATCTGTGTTTACATTTAATGTTGTTTACTTAATTATATTCGTCTGCTGTGACATTACAGCCATTCCATGTATATTTATGCCATTCGTTGTCAGTATTAGTTATATTTATTCCTTATAAACACCAATGCACGTTGTATCTCAGGTCGCGCGCATGCGCTCATAGTTGTTTACATCTCGGTTTGACCGCACATGCAGCAGTAGCCATGCTCGTGCACAGCGTTAGCGCACACACATCAATTCCCACCATAGACAGTATAAGAAGATTCCCACTCATTCAAGTATTTCATCATAGAGATTGTGTTATATTATTGTGTTATGTTATATTTTACCTTTATTCGTCAGTAATTTAACAAATAAGCTTTATTCATATTGTTTTTGTGTTTTATGTTTATATCCATATTCATATCTGTATTTTGTATTCACAGAACCACACATCTATGCACCTTTAATAAAACAACGATCTGGAATATAACCTGAGTGAGACATCATTGTTCTGACCGGACAACCTGTAGCCTTCAGCCAAACCTGAACTAGCGATTAGAGTGAATACTCACAAGATTTTTCATATTCTAAAAGATGTGTTATTAATTATAATGTTATTTCAACATAATATCTCGTTATTTCGACATATGTGTGCGTGCAACAAGCAAGATGTGCATTTGTAAATCCGGTGCATTGATTTTTATTAATAAACTAGTGTTTTCTGACAGTGTCGACTGCAAAGATGAAGTTGACGATAGCCATATAGTGAACGCGCCTATAGAGAAAAACGCACATAATGGATTACATAATCAGAGAGTAGCCTTTTTCTTTTCGTTTTGAATTATTTAGTTTAAAGACATATCAAGCTTTGTGTATTTGATGTATTTCTCATGTCTGTGTGAGGCATACACTGAGTTTTGTTATGTTAGGATGAGATGCGCTCCAGTTAACGTGCAATACAAGTGACCGCGTGGTCGCCTCCACGATTATATTGTCTGTTATATTTGCTTCTTATTTATTAAAACCAGGCAATTGGTTGATGAAAAATTTATTAAAATTAAGATACAATTAATACAAAATGAAATTCACTTTAAAGAAAGACTTTCTACAAAACAAAACTTATGATCTCATGAAAGTGCGTATCTATAGCACGAATGATATGACGAGTTTTCGCGTGCATATGATACGCAGTTTATTGCATGTAATACACACGCCCTCCTCACCCCTAATCCTACCCAAGGGGTTTGCAGTAGACCCCGAAGCCGCCGCCAGGCGCCGCCATTTGCGCCATTTAGAATTTCAGCCGCCGCCAGCCAATAATTTCGTAAGCCAAATTGAGCCGCCATCTGATAAAGTTTGGCTGAGCCGGCTAGAATTATTTGCATCAAATAATAATTCTATCACATAGAGACATACACACACGAAATATAAACAATACACGAGATCTATTTTCCCACTGGATTAATAACAGCACAGTCTTGTGCTCGTTGCTACGATACACAGACTCACAGTGAATTGACGACCAATTAAAATTGCTCGTTTTCCGTACAGAAGAAGCGAAGCGATGCATTTTTTTCTCGCACTGAGGTGAAATGGTGGAAAGAAGCAAGCAAGGTAATTTTGATCTCACTTCTCACATACTTTCCTAAATCCTACTTACTTTTTTTTTTTTAACTTAGGCCTACCCAGACTTTTGTTAAATCTTCAGGGCACGGTTGCACAAACCTGAATCAAAGATTGATGTTATGAACCAAATATTATGGAACGGAGATTTATAGCACTGAACGTGATATTACTGCAGTAACAAACCACCGTTTCTAATTCACGACGCATGCTTCAGTGTACATTGAAGTGAAATGTGCAAAACTTTGTCCAAAATAATACTGATAACAGTGTGTGTTTATATTAAGGCGAGACACGGCAGGCAAAAACATCGGGGTTTTTTTACTGGTCAATTTTGAGATTTTTGGATATTTGTCTTCAATAACATGTCTTCTTTCAGACTTGTGGTGAAAAAAAGTCCGAAATACACATTTAGGTCTTTATTTTACTACACGAGTCTGTTTGCGTCTGTAGATTTCTCATAAATTCAACAAAAGTTTGCGTTCTTAATCAACTTCTCCGCGATCTCTGCCGTCACCCTCTCACATGCACCGTTAGGAAGCTCTCTCTCTTCTGTACAATCCTGTTGGATCCAAATATGGATCACTTGCTCCTTCAAGGTGTAATATGATAAGCTTCATCCATGATAATGCCAAGTTATTGTATACATACAACTTAGCCTACATAAGTTACATTTAGCTTAAACACAACACATTGTAGGCTATTTGAAAATGTTTAGTAGCATACAAGACTACAAAATAAATATGTACATACGTTGTGAAAGTAAAATCTGGTGTTTTCTTTATTACATTGTAGTGCATTATATATATATATATTATATATATATATATATTGTAGAAATATAGTGTAAAATATAGTGTAAGCCATGCATTGCTTGGAAATATTGAGATCTAGTAAATCAGTATAACATAGACATGACATCTGTAGACATGAAGTGGCAGCTTCAGCCATTTGCAGCTATGAAAAGTTTGGCGGCTGCAGCAGCCATTTAGGTTTTGGCTGAGCCGGCTAGCCAGCCAATAACTTCATCAGCCAGCCATTATTCTCAAAACAAATGGCTTCGGGCTCTAGTTTGCAGTGCGTATCATTTGAACGCAAAAACTCGTTTTGGCGTATAAATGATACGAGAAATATAATTTGTGCTATAGATACGCACTTTCATGAGATCGTGTTGTCAAAATCATGTCTGACCCGCTCCGTGTCTCTCGATATACCCAGACAGCAAACTGACTATGAAACGCATCCGCCGCGGAGGTACAGTGAACTCCGGAACGGATCCAGAAAGCGGATCCGAAACTGCGTCCACTCGCGGATCCGGTCCGACACCGCTGCGGTCCCTTTGCGTATCCGTACATAATGGGTACATCCGCCCCGGCTTCGCTTTGGATCCGCGAATGAGCCGCAGATCCGCTCTGGGTCCGTTTTGGACCCGTTCATATGAGCATCGTATCCGGCCTGGATCCGTTTTGGACCCGTTCATAAAATTCCGTCTGCAATGCCACTTTCTTCCCCACACTGCCTGATAACATCCTCCTCATCCAGAATTCATGCAATGAATCCAGTGTGTGAACGTGATTGCACTGCGCCTTGTTAGAGATGTCAGGAGGAGAAATAGGCTGTGAAATCCGAAGCTTGACGTGTCTATGTGGGTTTTGGTATGTGATACATTAGGCTACACTGCATTACATTTGGCTGACGCATTTTTAACCAAAGCGACTAACAACATGCTAGCCTACACAGTTTGCTTTTTAAGGCAATTCTCTCAACAATTCTATTTAAAAAAAAGGTGGAGTACAATAAGAATAAGTGCAATAGTGAGTGTTTTTCAACAGTCGAGTGTCAGTTCTAAGTGCTAGGATCAGCAAGACTAGTTGTAAGTAGTGCTATGAAAGGATATGTTCTCTGATTATAAATACAGGCCAATTGAATTTGTAAAGGGCATGGTCTCTGAATTGGAAAACAATGTGTAGCCTGCGACAGACTATTTAAATTAAAACTGAAACAATTTGAAAGAAATAACACATTTTATTGAACAAAAGAACACATAAACATAAGTAGGCTAATCATCGGCCTCAGCCATGTCAGGCGCCTCCTCGCCGCACCACGGTCTGCAGCCGAGTTAAACCATCTTATGGCATAGCGTTGAGTGTCTGTGGCTGTGGCTGTGCGACACAAACCATTTGCGCTTACAGCACCTGTAAGCACAAAATGAGGCTTTAAATTCAGCATGCATTTGGTAGGCTACTTATGACTTAAGCCCGGGCTGCCCAGTTATTGGCTGGAATTAATCAGTGTTGCCAGATTGGGCATCTTTTGACTTCGTCGGTTGGAGAAAATAAGCCGGTGTTGCAATATATTCGGTTCCTGAAATATCTGGTTCCAATGGGTGGAGCTACCATGAATATTCACGAGACCATAGCGTGGGCGGGGAGACAAATACAAGCCAGTGGAACAGACATTATTAGCGTGAGTGCCTCGTTTTGTTTTATGGATTATTTATTTCAAACAGGTAATAAAGTTGAACGAAGTTAAGCTTAAACTACTCGTATATATTGTATAAATAATTCATCGTTTTGTAGCATGTGTTTCCGAGTTTACCTGAACTATTACAGACCTGATCCTGTGGGAAGCGTTGGAAGACCTACAATAAAGGCATATTTCTCCAAATTTTCCCAATTAGTTGTTGCTGACATTCTATGATATAGAACTGTTCGTTTCTCATGAATGACTGAGATTAGGATTTTTAAAGGTGTGTGATTGCTGTTTAAATAAATATTTACAAATATATTCTTGTGTCTTTATTCTGTCTCCCAAAGTTGTCTGCATATTATTAAAATAGCCTTCAAATTATAGGCTGATTGTTTAAGACAACATAAGAACTTGGAGTTGCATGTTGCATGCTTTGGATTGATTGATGCTTCAAGTAATTTGGAGTCAATCAGCCCATATCCCTGTTCTTTGAAGCTACGAGTGCTGCCGGTAGATAGAGGAACGACAGCATTTGGTACAACGTAAACCGAATTTTGTGAACTGGCAGCTAACGCTAACAGATGGGGGCATAAGGAAACTTAACTTTCTTGCCCTACATTACTAGTCAGAGCATCATCAAACTGGTGTGTCATTAACTAGACAAGACATGAGGATTCTGTAAAAAAAAAAAACAGCCCATTACTATAGACCATTTCAAGAGAGTTCCCTATCAGCATCATAGTTGTTCCCACAAGGCTTCCGTTTTAACATTCCATATGTTATCTTAATGCTGAGGAAGTAGATTGGGAACAAAATAGAACAGGATGCGATTTTAAATGATGTCCTTTAACAAAATGTAACTCTACCAGTGATAATCGTCTTGTAAACTCGGATCACATTTGAATGCCCAATAGCAAGTCAACATGTCAATGTACAGCTCCGGTCTGCAAATTATTGTGCATCCTAACATTAGCACCAAGCTGTAGCACCTAAGTTACTGCAATGAATTTAGGCTACATGATAACTTTCCCAAATTACAACTTAACATAGGACGTCCGGGATAGAGCTTGAATATGGGGAATGGGAATTAAAATCAGGCACTGGTCTACTTTATGCTACACAGGCTATTCTGAAGTAACGTTAGCCTACTGCAACGCCTTATAAAATGGCAAGCAAAATCCACGAACATTTTACCAAAACCTTTGACAAAGCAGGTTATACCGATAGATTATATTTCAATGACAGATATAACATTATAAAATATATAACGTTACACTTACTTGGCAGCCGAACTTCACGCAAAGGAGATCCCGACTAATTCCCACACGGCATCACAAACCGTTATCTAAGGCATGTCTGAAGTGCGGATCCGTATGTGATCCGTTCTGGGTCCACCGATTAAAAGCGCAGACGGGGCCGATCCTGTTAGCGTAGCGAAAACGAATCTGACAGTCAGGCGGATCTGGCGGCTTGAGGGCGGGTCCGCCACGGACTCCTTTGCTGTGTGGGGAGTGATTGTACACTCGATAACGTCCACTGAGGTTTAGGAAACCAGTGTTCAGTAGAACAGAGCTTCACATTTGTACATTAACTTTCCTCATCGTCTAACCAGGGGCGTCCAGTCTTGCTCCTGTTGAGCCACTGTCCAGAAGAATTCAGCTCCAACCCCAGTTAAACACCCGACCCAGCTAATCAAGATTTTATTAGCTGTGTTGAGGCGAGTTGAGCTAAACTCTACGGGACAGCGGGCTTCCAGGGCCGAGTTTGGACGCCCCGGTCTAAACCAATCAGAGCAGCTTATTTACCCGCTCCGTGTTGTCGTCACTCACAGCTGTTTTGTGAGGAAAGGAAAAAACGCACCCTAATCTTTTCCAGTATTTGTTTTTAGTGTTTGTATTTGTGGTTTATTGTGTCTGTGTGTTATATTAATGTATAATAATTCTTTATAATAAACTTCAAGATACCAAAAGGTGCTTAATTCATACTTGCCCACAATTTGACGAACTGACGACAAACTACAAACAAACTACAAACAAACTAGGCTAATAATGAATGAATAAAACAACAGAAGTAAAAACACGTATAACGAATGAACAGATACAAAATATATACAGTTAATTGCTAATTACAGGTTATTAATGTGGGAAAATTGATCAAAATGTTGAGGGTACAGTAGGCTGAGGAAATAATAACGGTCATCTGAGGCAAATTATAACGGTCATCGTATAGATATAGCCTAAGGTCACGTGACATTCATTCAGTTTATTTTATTTATTTATTTATTTATTCTGAGCTACATACAGAAAATCCAATGTGCTCATGATTAGAGCGTTTATTAATTTTGCTGCATTTTAATGTATTACTTAGTAGAGAATTAAATTGTTTTATTTTTGTCCTTGCTTATAGATGAGGTTGACAGAAGTTAGCCACTTTCGTTCCAAAAGAGGATGAAATGTGTCAAAAATCACAACGCATATCGTATCTTCACCCAAGTATCGTGATCGTATCGAATCGGGAGATGTATCGCCCAGGGCTCGAGACTAACGGTCCTGGGGACGATAGAAAATGTGTTTAGGATGAACAGAAACCCAGGTAACAAAAAAAGGTCCCCAGAACTAAATGGCCTGTGCGAACGTCCCCCCGAACGTCCCCATGTGGAGTCCGCTTGATGTCCCGCGGACGTTTGCGAAGACGCAAACACACACGTTGTAAGGAACAAAGTAAATGTATTTTATTTGAACAAAGGTGTTGTGCTCTTTCAGTGTGTGTGTGTCTTCAAACGCGTTGGCAGCTGTGTGTGTGTGTTTGTCCGTCAGCTGTGGGGTTAGTCCGGCAATTCTTCCCCTTGGCATCTACCTAAAACAACAAAATAAACACATTCAGTAGAATTATGATTGTATATGTCTATATAATATATCCATATATGTGAAATATAACGTCGTCTCATCTCATCATAACATTAGCTTCGTAGTGTTAGCATACGGTTAGCAGCGGTACACGGCAGACAACTTAAGCAAACGTTTTAAAAGGTAACATTTTCATATAATTTAAAGATGGACAGTGGTTACGGTAACTAATTAAAAAATTAAAAATACCTTTTAGACAGACGAAAGAGAAAACACAAGGCTGCGTCTGAGGAGGACTACAACTGAGCGTTGCCATGGATACATGCTGCGTACCATAAGGAATGACGTCACCCGCTTAGGTGCACTTGATCGTCACTTGTTTCTCCCAGTGTATATTACACTTTTTTTGTTATTTGAGCTGCATGTGCTATCAGTCAGAATAATTTTGCAATAATTAGAATAATATTTTTCCTAAAATAACTTCTTTTGAATAAAACCAGTCACCTTCGCCTGACCAACAGTTTGATAATTTAGGATAGGACAGGACAGTTAGGATAATTTTATTTGTCTTACCTGAGTTATTCTCCACTTTCTTCCCAGCAAAGTGCTTTTCTATTCTTCACGTTTTCCTTGGCTGCATTCATCATTTGATGTCGATGCATTCTTTTAGAGCTCCTGCATTCAACCTTATTTTCTTCATGCATGAATAGCCTATAAATTGTAGCTTATATGTGACCCCAGTTCACAAAACCAGTCTTATGTTGCACGGGTATATTTGTGGCAATAGCCAACAAAACATTGTATGGGTCAAAATTATAGATTTATATGCCAAAAATCATTAGGATATTAAGTAAAGATCATGTTCCATGAAGATATGTTGTACATTTCCCACCTTAAATATATATGTAGCGCCCCCTACCTCTTTTTATAATAGATTAGTAAGGGGCAGCACCAGGTTCAATAATCTAGTGCCCTAAGAGATGTTGTATTATGGGCCCCCCTGGAGTCACTGACTGAACTAATGTATATTAGAAAGTTACTCTAAATAAAATGGCTATTCTGCACCTTTACTGGCTCTTATGAAAACCTTTTGAATAAAGAAAACATGTAGAATAAGTAGAAAAATGTAAAGGATTTACTTAAATTTCAAATAAAGGATTGGAAAGTGTGAAATGGATAAACAAAATAAAGCTTTGTAGTAGTTAAACAATCAAATAAATATCAAATTTGATACAAATTTAAGCTCAATGGGAAAGGTTACAGATGACTGAATTTCTGAAATGACCAAAATGTCAAATACACGGAATTAATTGAGGAAGTAACACTTTAAAATGAAAGTACCAAAATAATCACTGTAGGTGTTTGCAATTTCTAAGCGCGCTGAATAACACTGTATAAACTGAATTTAAACACTTGTGGGCCCCCCCACACACACAGTCATTCAAAACACAACCCGTTGCAGGCCTGGATCGTAGCTCGTGTTCGTGGTGGCCAGAGAAACTGAAAATTGGCCTCTTCACTCTCCTGAGAACAAATAAAATCAACAATATACCTTAACTTAGCGTGCGATGCAAACCCGTGACCGATCGAGGATCCCGTGTCAGGCCTCCGGCAGATCCTCCTCCTGCGTTGTCCCTGTCAGCCGATGTGTGTCACACTCCAACGCAGCCAGAGGAATCCCAGACCTCACGGTGATCTGGGACGCTATCTGGTCTTCCTCGGTCCGATCACACGACCAAACACGTTGATTTCTGTCTTTCTATTCTTCTTTTAAGTTATTTGTAGGATAACTGTAAGCGCAGTCTGTACAACCGCTGTTTACGAGCGAATGACGTAACCGCGGTGACGGAAAAACATACACTGAGAATACGAAACCAAACAATGTAACAAACTTAACCCGTGTTTACACACACTCTATAAACACTTTCAAAGTATTAATATGAGTTTATCGATTAATTAACTTCAATTACGGCAATCGTTAGCTCATATTGGTCTGATCAGCTCTCTCCCTCTGCCGCACCCTCGTTAGTTCAGATCGGTCTGATCTGGGGCACGTTCAAGTTCAAAACGGTGCGCAACGTTTTGCTACGGTTTCCGGGTTAAACGTCATGTTTCCTGGAAACGGCGTGCACCGGTGTGCAACGGGGTTTGAGATACGTTTTCTCTTGTTTGGTGGGTGTGTCAGAACTGCAGTCCAATCAGCAGCAACATGTATATAAAGCACGCGGTATTAAAGTGAACTCGCACAATGGGTTCAAGGAAAGTAATTTACAAATGTGTTCGATGCAACTCCACTGTCTATGTGCAGCTCGGTATACACAACAACTGAGGATATTAGAAGACATGTTTGTCGAAAGTTTTATTGTAAAAAATATAGGATATCAACATAATGATGTAGTTGTTTATATTTTTAGCTTCATTGCAAGTATAGAAATAAACAATGGTAATGAAGTGCTTTTCCTAAAAATTTGAAAAATTAAAAGTATTAAAACAGTATGAACTACAAATAAAGTCAGTATGTGAGGCTAAATAGATGTGTTTTAGTCTGAATTAGGTGTGTGCTTCAGTTTCAGCAATCCCTTCACTCGATTGGGATGTTCTCTTTTGTTCTGGGCGGCAAGTGCAGTAACTGTAACATCGGGCATATTTTGTAGTATTAAACACATATTTATACAGACTTCATCAGGCTCCGAAAATTCTTCACAAAGAACACAAAGAATGGCCTTCTCAGCTGCCATAGTTGCAGCTCTTGCGTCATCAGAACAGTGTGTTCAACCAGAGCCGTTTCTGTTTAAAAAACATTGTGCAACGTTTTGTCAGGGCTGAATGCAGCCCTTGTCTCTTCTCCCACAAACTCCACTATCAGGTACTTTATTTTTATTTTATTTGTTTGCTGCAGTAACGTTGATGTATTTAATCTACAGATTTTCACAATCAGCAACGCCTCTTGCAGTTCAAAACGCTTCCGCTACGTCATACATTTCGTCAGTTACGCTTTCAAGTTTAATATACACAAGGCAGTCTGTCAGAAGCTAGTTTTACTTTATAAAGAATTAAAAATTGATATTTTATTACAAAATCCCATCGATTCCCTTCAGAAGGGAAATCCCATCGATTCCCCTGGAGCCGTGTGGAGCACTTTTATAACGGATGGATGTGCTTCTGTTGGCTTCAGTTGGCCCCCCATTGACTACCATTATAAAGCTGGGAAGAACCAGGATAAATGTATAACTCTGATTGTATTCGTATGAAAGAAGAACTTACACATAGGATGGGCTTTAACAAAGATTAATAAATACAGTTACAAATGTATTGTTCATTGTTAGTTTATGTTGGTTAATACATGAACTAATGCTAATGAACCTTATTGTAGTGTTACCTAAATACATAACAACAAGCAATAATTATTTGTTCAAATAAAGTATTAAAGTAATCACATGGGTTTTATTGAACAACGCAGTACACCATGTAAAATAAATGATATAAACTAATATAAACATAACTTAGGCTATGTACATTACGGAAAAAGCGAATGCCTGTAGAGAGCGCCAACGGCCGGGTTACACTGTTGATTGTTTATGTGTAGGGTGTATTTCATACACAATCTGACAACCTGGGAAATGTCAGTCTAACAGAAAAAAAGAACGGATCAGTGATTTTAAAATTAAGTTTGATGGTCATGCAAATTAGGCTACAGGAGTTTTCCGGGAGAAATAACAAAACAGGAGGGCACTGGGAGATGACCTTGAAAATTTATTTTTTACTTTATTTTTGCAAAAGCAGTATCATTTATTTTAACACTCCACAAATCACACATAGAAAACTACAACAAAAATAAGAAATTCCCTCCAAAATAGTTAGTCAGTTTAAAAGAAAAATCAGTCCAATCAATTATTTCACTTTATATGCTTGCACGCCCCCGCCTTTGCCGCCCCCCATTCCTGTCCCTGCTCAGCCGCAGCCAGTTTCTCACGGTCATCTCTACGTCAGCCTCAGTGGACTTTTGTTGGGCAGGATTTCTTAACACAGCACCTAAACAAAAAACAAAACAAAAAATAAAGCAACAGGGGGAAAAAATGAGTCTATATCTTCGTTTGATTGTTTCTATAAAGACAATTCAGAAAAGTCAGAGCATTTTACAAAAAAAAAAAAAACTTAAAAGACATTTGGTTGAGAATATTGTGAGGACAGTATATAAATATCGAGAACAACTGATATAAATACAGACACTACATATGGGTTGAATAGTGACAGAATGTTGCTTCAACACATTGTAGGACTTACTCAGGAGTACCTGATGAATAGGCCGTGATTTAAGGCCTGTCTTCTGACCCCTACCGCAGAGAAAGAGAGAGACAGAGATAGAGAGAGACAGACAGAGAGACACACAGACAGACAGACAGACAGAGATAGAGAAAGAGAGACAGACAGAGAGAGAGAGAGAGAGAGAGAGAGAGAGAGAGAGAGAGAGACTTCCTACCCAAATAAAAACTGACACAGGCAGCCAGCTACTCTAGTGACTACTCTGTCTCAGCCTCTAGCCTACCATAACACAGAGTAAGAAGTACAGACACATAAAACACATCATACACTAAAATATGTCTTACTTTGAGGGGTCCTGTGTGGAAGGCCTGGACCGGATAGAGGGGTTTCATGACACTGCGGCATGTTTGTGTTCACAGACACTTGAAACACAAAGATTATTTATAAACTCAAAAATCATATCTGGAACATCAAACTATGGTATGTGCTGTGGACCTGTGCAGTAAACCGTGTCTACATGAGTTTGGGACCTGATGCATTTTACTATAGAGGGGACACTTACCTTCACGGTGGGATGGGCTGGAGGAGTTAAACGAGGGGTGGGAGGGTGGGCTGGAGGAGTTAAACGAGGGGTGGGAGGGATGGGCTGGAGGAGTTAAACGAGGGGTGGGAGGGTGGGCTGGAGGAGTTAAACGAGGGGTGGGAGGGATGGGCTGGAGGAGTTAAACGAGGGGTGGGAGGGTGGGCTGGAGGAGTTAAACGAGGGGTGGGAGGGTGGGCTGGAGGAGTTAAACGAGGGGTGGGAGGGTGGGCTGGAGGAGTTAAACGAGGGGTGGGAGGGTGGGCTGGAGGAGTTAAACGAGGGGTGGGAGGGATGGGCTGGAGGAGTTAAACGAGGGGTGGGAGGGTGGGCTGGAGGAGTTAAACGAGGGGTGGGAGGGTGGGCTGGAGGAGTTAAACGAGGGGTGGGAGGGTGGGCTGGAGGAGTTAAACGAGGGGTGGGAGGGTGGGCTGGAGGAGTTAAACGAGGGGTGGGAGGGTGGGCTGGAGGAGTTAAACGAGGGGTGGGAGGGTGGGCCAGCTTTCTTCTTACTGACACTTCAAGAAGATTAAAAAAGGTCACAACAGAAAGATCAAAAGGCACATCAACCATAAGATTTGCACCTTAGATATCTACATCTGATATTCGCTGTATGAGAAGTGCAGCATTATACACATAAAATATCTTACTAGGCTTGCTCCTTTGATGGAAACTTGGGTGGGCTAGAGAAGGCTGCTCCCTGTTTGTCACTGTCATGGCCATTTAAAAAACAAGGATTAAAATTCAAAAAATGTTTAAACACAAAGATTACAAATTCTTATCAGGCATAATTACAAGTATGAGCGTGTAATTAATTTTCTAATGGACATATGGAAACTTAAGGTCAAAATAGTTATCCCACTTGCCAGCTCTGATGTTGTTTCCAGCCATAGGTAGGAGGGGAGGGGAGGGGAGGGGAGGGGAGGGGGAGGGGAGGGGAGGGGAGGGGAGGGGAGGGGGAGGGGAGGGGAGGGGAGGGGGAGGGGAGGGGGAGGGGGAGGGGGAGGGGGAGGGGGAGGGGGAGGGGGAGGAGGTTTTTTTTTTTTGAAGGTTTGTTGTGCGTTTTCTTCTTCTTCTCCTTTGCCTGTGATGTCTGTGGTGCATTTTGAGTGTCTGATGAAGGGCACGATGCAGGGGATGTCTTGAGAAGTCTTTAGTTGTCTTTGACAACTAAAAAAAATAAAAATCTTAGGATGCCAATAATCAAGACAAGCAAACAGGGGAAAGTTATTACATACGTGTGTATCGATATATATGTGCAAAATAACTTTAACTAGATTAATTAAAGAGTGTTTCCCATTTAGGGCTGGGCGATACAACGATAACAATATCTATCAATGATACATCTTTATCAATAACGATTGAAAGATGTCCGATATAGTGCTCAAAAGTCGACAATTGGGAATTTACATCATTAAAAGAAGTCTTTGAGAAGTCTTTAGTTGTCTTTGAGGTTAATTAAAACACATACTTACTCTACAAAGGTAAAGATGTTGTGTAAAATGGCTCTGAACAGATGCCTTTGCAAATGCCTTTGTGAATTAATATGCACTCAGTTTTAATTTATCTTTATTGACTAAAACAGTATGTTAAGAACGTGGCAAATCAGAACTGTAGGATGACTTCTAGATTGATCACTTACAAAAATCAGATGAAAATCGATCACTGAAAAAACAGAAAAGACAATTATTCTATTTTGTTTAAATTACAAAGGTTAATAAAGGCTCTATTTTATGAATAGGTGTGTGTCCAAAAAACCACTTACTTCATATACTATCACTTTACTACTTCATAGCCACTTCTTTGTCTGACTGTCTACAGTGGCTGCGTGCTTGTACTAAACTGAGCTCTTTGATTGACAGGTCTACTTTTAACGTTACCATAGAAACGCACAACAAAAGAGCTGCCTTTACTTTTAAGCATGTCACTTAGACAAAACCATTAAAAATGCCTTCAGAGTGTAAGGGGTTAACATTATAAAAGAACAGAAGTCATTTTTGTGTGGAAAAAAGACAGTCCGTCAATTTTATGACCGTTTATTAGTTTAACCTGGTTGTTTACTGAACGATTCTCCTCAGACTGAAAGAGAAAAATGAGTTTTTCTAACAAAAGTTTATTTTTCAATAAAAAAATAAGTACACAAAACAAAATAAACACATACTGGCCTGAAAATTGTGTGTTTGAAATGGATAAACATACTGATCACAAGAGAGTCCATTAGTACTACCGAGGCGATGCTTCTGTGTAGACTTGATCACGCGCATGAAAACGTGCATGCGCCACCTAAACGCCCCCTTGGTTAAAAAAAGGCAATATTTACTTTTGTAAATCACACTTGAATTTGGTCAATGTTTCATTTGCAAATTCTACTCAAAAGAGATGCAGTAGATTTTGGCCCGCACTTGAAATTTAATTTATAAAAAGATAACATTAAACCTAAACAAAATTTCTCACAAAAAATATGTGATGTTTACGTTTTTTGAATCAGAACTAATTTTGTCGTTTTAATTGCATAAGTTTTTATATCTTTTTTTTCTGAACCTGTTTTGGACGTCTCATGTTTGTTGGGTATTATCATCATATAAATTGTGGCATACGGATTTTACACAAGCTCTACTTCGCGCTTACACCGCCGGCTTGATGTGGATGATCGGCAAAATGGTTCCTCACGGTTCCTCCGCCGATCTCCGGAGTGTGCATGAATTGGAGTGGCTGTAGACTCATCCCGCCGATGGTTTACCCACAGTGGCGGCTGGTGAAAAATATCTTCGGTGGGGCTGTGTCATATTCAGTCGGTTTCAATAGTCTGGTAACCATGGGAGTCTTTTAGCAAAGTGGCTCCGTGGAATGCTCTTCCTCAAGACATCCGTCAAACATCCACCCTTCTCTCCTTCAAAAACACATTTTTTATCTGAATATTAGTCTTCAGCTCACAGTCTGTAAATTCTACATTGTTATTGATATTCTATTTGTTTGAATCCCTCTTTGTTTGTGTCTTTAACCTAACTTTGTAAGTGACCCCTGAACATTAGGCCTACTTTCTGCACTTGGTATGTGTATTTGATGTTGATGTTTATTTTGTTCTATTCCTTAACCCAGTCCCAGTGGTTCTCAAACTTTTTAGAGTTGTACCCCAAGAGGCTTTAATATCCTTCTGCGTACCCCCACTCTTCAGTCACACCTTTTTCAGTAAGGGACAATATTTGCCCCCTTAAATCGATTTTTCCAGTGCATTTTTACCTTCACAAATACCTTTATGAAGTAAATAATGCTTTAAATAATAAATGTTCATCATAAATGTTCAATAGAGAAATATGCAATGATGGTAAAAACGAAGTGACGCTTTTAAATATTAAATTAAAACCGCCAGTAGGTGATGAGTCATCGATTCATTCTGAAATGAAGCAAGTGGCTGTATTTATGAATTAATCATTGAATCATTGACTCCAATGATTCGTTCAAAACCGCAGATTCGTTCACAAACTCTGCTGTGTGGTGCAGTTCTGCTGTGGCTTTCGTTGGAGCTAATATTTTGTAAGACATACTGACAACTGTGTTAAAAATGAACATCACAATATTAATATTTCGTTTGTTAAACTGTTGTATAAAATCAATGTCACATTCGCAATCGTGTGGATCTTCATATAATGTGATCAACATTAAACACAGGAACTCACACAGGGTATGTCTTTGTATCGAAGAGAGTTTGATTCTTATATCGATCTCCATGCACAGCCTGTCTATATTTGTTCTTCATGCTAGTAAGTGCTAAATCCCTACTTTTACAAAGGTAACGTACATTGTCAAGTACGGTAAGTTAGTATAGCGCGATTTGCCGAGGCAGCAATCTGCACGAGACCTGTCATATAGCCTACGCTGCTTAAACGCAGAAAGTTTTGACCGCAAAAGATGAGGTAATTTGATCGTATGTCATGTATTTACAGCATTTAACCTGAGAGAAATGCATGCTCAGTTTAAATCTCATTTTAAAGGGATAGTTCAGGATTTTAGACATGAATCTCTATAGCTTCCCCATAAGCAGTGTGGTGCATTTGTAACGGAGTTAAAAAGAACATTAATTATAATGATATTAATGGATGTTGAATTCCATGAAATTAGAAGGTAAATTTAAATCTAACTGTATTTTGGTGCCCCCTAGTGGTTAATGCATTGCAGACATTCATTATTTTGTCCTTGCGTGCTTACCGTAGTTCAGCAGAAAATGGTTAACACTGCTGCGGTAAGCGTGTTTCTCTTCTCTCCTGTTTATGGTGTTTTAAAAAAAAGCGATAAAAGTGTGTTTAATAAGAGTTTTTCAGATGTAAATGTTTGTAGAGATTATATTAACAAATGTGCAGTGAGTTGGATGGGTTTATATGTCTGATAGAAACCTTGTTGAGTGTTTATCGTGGTGCCTCGTGACTCATGCGGTGAAATTAACGTGCTACTGCTGATGCAACATCAGATAGCTTAATGGAATATACACAGTCACCCTCATTTTATGTTTTTCTTATTTCAGTGGTTTATGTCTGCAGTGTTATCACCCTGTCTAATAATACATTTTGATGTATTTCTCAGGTATGTGATTTTCATGTTTATTTTTGTCATTTTGTTAAACATGAAATTGTTACAAGTTGTTCGTAGTTCAGCAGAAAATGGTTAACACTGCTGCGTGGTTTATGTCTGCAGTGTTATCACCCTGTCTAATAATACATTTTGATGTATTTCTCAGACGCGAATATCACTGCTGCGGAGAATAAAAGAAAAAACAGACAACCAGAGTCTTGTGTGCGTCGTCCATTTGAGTTTTGTGACGGTTGTGTGGGGAACAACAATCGTTACACTGGTGCCGTGACTCTTTGGATCCCTGATCAGCTCGACGCAGATCGGCCGTGGTTGCTGCTTTTCAACTGTGTTTGAACCCTGTTGTATCTTCAGTGTTATGGCCAAAGACAGTAAACGCATACACGAATACATGACCACAGCTGAGTGATTATCGATGACCTAACAAAGTTTGAACACGGACTTTTGAGCACACTTACACTGATATATATATATATATATATATATATATATATATATTTTTTTTTTTTCTCTTTACTTTTTTATATATATTTTCTAAGTGGAGTGTTGTTTTAGTGTCTCATTATTCTCTTTTGGCAATCTATAATATATATTCATTTATTACTTGTAAGTAACTGTGACTAAGATATGACTGAAGATAATGGCTATGATGCTGATATGGACAGGACATTCATGGAAGCCACTGGTTTTCCCAGAGGGAGGGGTGCTTGGCTCGCTGGAGCTTCTGGGAATGATGTTTTCAGTGTAGGTGGCAGAAGGGGGGTGGCGCAGTCAAGGTCTCACAATGGCCACAGTGGGGGTCGTGGTTTACATTTAACAACAGATAATTCCCCTGTTGGTCGTGCCACAGCTGAGTTCCCTTGTACTTCGACACCAAATACTGAGAGGGATGCTCTTAGCCACCTCATAGATATGATGGGCCAGTTAGGTACACAGATTGGAGAATCAATTGTCTCCAGGCTGCTTTCAGCAGGCTTAGTAAATGCAAGCAATAACTGCCAGAGCGATTCACTAGACCAACACACTCAACCAAAGACGAGGCCTTAACAGTCTATGTCTATGATGGTACCACAAGTGTCAGTACATGTGGGGTCAGAACATGACATGTTTCGTGGTGACAGATCTGACAAGTATTGTGTTAAAGAGTGGGTTGATAGAACCAAAGCTTGTATAAGAAAGCAGAAATGTCCTATCTCAGAACAAGCTGAGGAAATTATGAGCAGGCTTGCAGGAAAAGCAAAAGATGTTGTTAAAATCAGTCTGCGAAGCAATTGTACGCTGGATGTAAAGCAGAATCCTGAGCTGATTTATAATATTCTGCTACAGTATTTCAGTGAGACATCATCTTGCTTACCTCTTGCCGATTTCTATGCTACTCTTCCCAGAGCCGGAGAGAATCCTAGAGATTATTGGATTCGGATCAACAAGGCTGCTGATCTGGCGAATGATGGCCTTCATAGACAAGGAAAACAGCTGGCTGATATGAGTGAAGAGGTGACACGGATGTTCATCAAGCACTGTCCAGACCCAGGTTTGACTAGTGTATTCAAATGTAAACCTATTCATGCAGGGCCGGCCCTGACCAATTTGCTGCCCTAGGCAAGATTTTACCTGGCGCCCCATGCATCACAGCCCATCTCACCCCGTCATTGTGTTCATGATATACAGTATATATATATATATATATATATATATATATATATACACACACACACACTACAGGCCAAAAGTTTGGAAACATTACTATTTTTAATGTTTTTCAAAGAAGTTTCTTCTGCTCATCAAGCCTGCATTTATTTGATCAAAAATACAGAAAAAAAATTAATATTGTGATATATTATTACAATTTAAAATAATTGGTTTTCAATTCATCAACTTTAAATTATCATTTATTTCTGTGATGCAAAGCTGAACTTTCAGGACCATTACTATCACATTATCCTTTAGAAATCATTCTAATATGATGATTCATTATCAAAGTTGGGAACAGTTCTGCTGCTTAATATTTTTTCATAACCTGTGATACTTTTTAGGATAATTTGATGAATAAAAAGTAAAAAAAAGAAAAAAAAAAGAAAAAAAAGAAGCAAATGTTTTAAAAATAGAAATCTTTTGTAACAACAATATACACTACTGGTCAGTAATTTGGGGTCAGTAATTTTTTTTCTTTCTTTTTTTGAAATAAATCAATACTTTAATTCAGCAAGGATGTGTTAAATTGATAAAAAGTGATAGTAAAGAAGATTTATATTATTAGAAAATATTTTTTTTTATTTTGAATAAATGCAGTTCTTTTTAACCTTTTATTCATCAAATATATTAGGCAGCAGAACTGTTTCCAACACTCATAATAAATCAGAATATTAGAATGATTTCTAAAGGATCATGTGATAGACTGGATGTCACATGTGACACTGAAGACTGGAGTAATGATCCTGAAAATTCACAGAATCACAGAAATAAATGATAGAAGAACTTCTTTCAAAAACATTAAAAATAGTAATGTGTCCAAATTTTTGGCCTGTAGTGTATTACATCTAGCATTCAAGTCAGGTCCCCATTATCTTTTATAGCGCGTTTTACAATACAGATTTAATGTGAACTTTGCTATTTTTAATAAACCTGTAAATAAATATCATTACTAATTTTTGCAAATAAATTTAAAAAATGCCATATATCCCCCAAAACTGCACAACTGTAGTGTAAAACATTAATTTAAAAAGTGATAAAAATGCGTCTTAAAACTGACATGATTGTTATACAAAATCACACTGTCTGTGGCCTCTGGAGAACTCACAACTGCTAACATTAAGTTTAAGGTTAAAATAAATGCCATTAAATTATAGTATCTTAGGCTACTACTATGCAATTAGATACTGTTAATTCACTACATCATGCACTTTACCTGTCTTTATCCCCTTTTATCCTCTTCTCTTCTTTTTGACACTGTATTTATTGCAGACTATAATGCTAATTTATAATGTGTCATGTAAATTTTGCCATCCGTCACAATCAGGAAACTTTCACCGTGTCTAGACCTGGCGCGAGCTGCCAGGTCCGTTTCTACAGGGGAGCCTGAGTGTGTTAAAACAAACAAAAGCAAACCAAAAGCAATGCTGTCTACATTGGATGCGGCGTCGCGCACGCTACACAACAAATTACCAACAACTGATCGCGCGCGCGCTCTTTTTCTGACGCACTTTAAGCACTCGCTGGGCGGGGGAAGATTGATGTGCCGGATTTTTTTTTTTTTGCTTTATTTGGTAGTATTTCGAAGTAATGGTTTAAATAGTATTATTAAATTAAAAAAAAAAAAAAAAAAAAAAAAATTCACTCGTTCACTCATTTTGGCGCCCCTATGGATGAGTGGCGCCCTTAGCATTTGCCTATACTGCCTATGCCGCGGGCCGGCCCTGTATTCATGAGTGGAGAGCTAAAGATATACAGAGCAGAATTGATGACTATCAAAGTGAATACATGGGTCGTGCTGGTGCGTATGTAAAGAGCCACACTTCAGCTGTGCTTAATAAGGAGCATACGGAGCATAATCACCTCGTCAGCTTTTCGCAGTCTGCTATTCAGGATGCATCGAGTTTTCCATTGGCGCCAAATACAATTAAGCAGCCAGAGCTCTCAGCAGAGCCCAGTACTGTTCAATGTCGGTCATGTTCTGCTTCAAACCTGCCTGTTGTCCAAACCATGACACAGAATGCACAGCAGCCTGAAAGTCAAGTGCTTTCACGTATGATGGAGATGTTAGAGCAGTTGATGGATAGAGTTCAGTCACGTGACGTTCCCACTCGCAGAGTAAACTCGAGATTGCAGCGGCGTCATGCCAGAAATGAATGTCGTGTGTGTCATGACAACAAGCACAGCACTGTGACGCACTGCATAACTGATAGGTTGTGTTTCGAATGTTTCTCGCCCGGACATGCAAAACGTGATTGTCCAAAATTTTCCACTGTACAGGACGGTACGGAGGGAAACTTGTAGACCCGTATTTGGAGGGAGGCAGTACGGGTCATTCTTGCATCTCCCAAGATATTACAGAGTGTGAAGATGTATGCCAATTGATTGAAAATAGTGTTGATGAACTAAATATTGTGTATCAGAACACGCATGTTGTCGGGGGACATGATAGCCTCTTTTATACACCTGTGAAAATCGGAGGAAAAGTGACTATGGGAGCCATGTTGGACAGCGGATCAATGGCATGCATCTTAAATGACACTGCTGAATTGAAGCTGAGAAAAGCGGGAGTAGTTGATGGAAGCAGTGAGCTGAGCACTGATGTAGTCCTTGTGGGCTGTGGTGGAATTCGTGTGAAGCCTAAATCCGTTTTAAATCTGACCATGGAGGTTTATGGCTTGAAAATGATTGTACCTACCTTAGTGGTTCCCGGCCAACATGACGAACTCATAATTGGAACTAATGTAATCAAACATATTGTACGACATTTTAAGCAGAGTGAGGATTTTTGGAGAGCGGTGTCAGGCCCTCCATCACAAGATCCTGTATGTGAGAGCTTTTTGTCCATGCTCGCCGGACTAAATCGCTGGAGAGGAAAAGACGTGCCTGAGAAACTTGGGACAGTGAGATGCAATTCGGCTGTTTCTATCGAGCCTGGTTGTGAATATTTGGTGTGGGGGAGACTATCCAAATCAGCTGTTCCATCACCAGGCAGTGCTGTCATGACAGAGCCCACCACTTCTCATTCGATTCCCAGAGGTGTCATGGTGGCCAGGCTTGTCACATCATTGCATAGTGACGGATGGGTCCCTTTGAAGGTGATCAACACGTCAGGGAGGCTTGTGCTGCTGAGACGTAATGCAAAACTGGCTGATCTATATCCTTGCATCGCACTTGAGGACGTCGATAGTGTGGATACTGTCAAACCTCCTCTTGTCAGTTGCCCTATGGGTTTGTCCGAATGCGGGGCCCAGTCAACATCTGCAAGTGAAAGGTTGAAATCCATGGGACTGTCGGACCTTGATGTAGAGTCATGTGATGTCTCTGACCAGTACAGGCAGCGATTAGTCAGTTTGATCTTGACTTATGAAGACATCTTCTCCAGAAATCACCTTGACTGTGGAGAAGCTACGGGCTTCGTACATAGAATCCACCTTTCGGATCCCAGACCGTTTCGACTTCCATTCAGGCGGGTAGCCCCTAGTCAATACCACAAGCTGCGCCAGGTCCTGACGGAGATGGAGGAAAAAGAGATCATCCGTCGTTCTACCAGTGAGTATGCATCTCCACTTGTTTTGGTGTGGAAGAAAAATGGGGATCTTCGAGTTTGTCCGTTGGTTAAACAGAAGAACATTTAAGGATGCCCACCCTCTTCCACATCAGGCAGATTGCCTTGCGGCACTTGGCGGTAACGCTCTATTCAGTACGATGGACCTCACGTCAGGTTTTTACAATATGCCACTGCATGAGGACGATCGTAAGTTCACTGCTTTTACCACGCCTATGGGCCTGTTTGAGTATAATAGGCTACCACAAGGTCTTTGCAATAGCCCTGGCAGCTTTATGCGAATGATGAACAGTATTTTTGGTGATCAAAACTTCCTCAGCATTCTGTGTTATATTGACGATCTGATTGTCTTTGGTCCAAATGAGCAAGTGGCACTTGATCGCTTAGAGATGGTGTTCGGAAGGCTACGAGCTCATGGCCTGAAACTCGCTCCTAAGAAATGTCACCTCCTGAGAGCGTCAGTGAAGTTTCTGGGGCATGTAATAAATAGTGACGGAGTGTCTACTGACCCTGATAAGGTGGAGTGCATTTCCAAGCTCAACAGTTCTGACCTGATGGACACGGACGGGAGAACACCATCTCAGAAGAAAGTCAGATCATTTTTAGGCATGGTGAACTATTATCAACATTTCATTCCGAATTATTCTGTCAAAGCAAAACCGCTCTTCGATCTTCTCCAAGGCCAGAAGGTCAGGGGACGAAAGAATAAGACAGGGCAAGTGTGCCAAAACAGGAAGTTGAGACCTGAGGATTGGACTCAAGCACAGCATGATGCGGTCGAACAGCTGAAATTGTCTCTGGTTGAGAGTGTTGTTTTAGCTCACCCGGATTTCTCATGTCACTTCATTTTGGCGACAGATGCTTCCTTGGATGGTATCGGAGCTGTCTTGTCACAAGTCCAAGAGGGAGAGGCCAGAGCGAGACCAGTTGCTTTCGCCAGCAAGTCCCTATCACGTTCACAGCGGAACTATCCAGCGCACCGATTGGAATTTCTGGCCCTGAAATGGTCAATTTGTGAAAAGTTTAGCCATTGGCTGAAGGGGCACAATTTCACCGTTTTGACCGATAACAATCCGCTTGCCCATATACTCACAAAGCCTAAGCTTGACTGTTGCGAACAGCGCTGGGTGGCAAAACTAGCCAGCTACGACTTTGATATAAGGTACGTGCCTGGTCCGCAGAATGTCATTGCTGATTCCCTCAGCAGAGTTCCTTTTGTTAAGAGTGGGGTGACACAAAGACTACTTCAAGTGCCTTATGACACCATGTTGACTGATATGAGAGGGATGTCAACTAACTCTGTGCAGGATGCCTTCAGATGGTCCTGCGGTAAGAATCAGGCAGAGAGTGTTGTCCAACAACGACAGTCATGTACAGTCAATAATGATTTTGGCATGGATCATCTTACTGTTGCAAGCTCTGATGTCTCTGCTGTCTTGACTTCACATGTGGACTGGGAACTCGGTGCTGTTACACGGGCTATGGCGATTGTGGATCACTTGCCTCAGTTGGTTCCTATGGGCCAGGATACATTGCCAGCGTTTTCTGCGGAGGACCTGCGTGAGAGGCAGATGAATGACAGAGTGTTGTCTAGAGTCATGTCTTACGTTGAGAGTTGTCAGAGACCCACAAGACGGGAAAGAGCAGGAGAGCCAGCGGCGGTGCTTCGTTACCTCAAACACTGGGGGAAGTTGATTGTGAGGAATGGTGTTCTCTACAGGGTGTCTCGTAATCGGTCGTCAAGGATGAAGCGTTTCCAGTATGTTGTCCCAGACTCGTTGGTGGATGTAATTCTGAGAAGTGTTCATGATGACAGTGGCCATCAAGGTCAATTCAGGAGTGTTAGTTTGGCGAAGCAGCGTTTCTTCTGGCTAAACATGGAACACAAAGTACGTGATTATGTGCGCCACTGTCAACGCTGCATCATAAGTAAAAGTCCTGACCCTTACAGCAGAGCTCCTCTGGAGAACATAACATCTACAAGACCACTTGAGCTGGTCTGTATTGATTTTTGGTCTGCAGAAGATGCTAAGAATAAATCCATCGACGTCTTGGTTGTGACCGACCATTTCACGAGGCTAGCTCAGGCATTTGTGTGTCGAGACCAATCTGCCAAGCAAGTTGCCAGAGTTCTGTGGGACAGATATTTTTGTATATATGGCCTACCGGAACGTATCCACAGTGACCAAGGTGCGAGTTTTGAGAGTCGGCTGATAAGAGAACTTCTCAGGGTATCAGGGGTGGAGAAATCACACACCACTCCGTACCACCCTATGGGCAATGGTACTGTGGAACGTTTTAACAGGACGCTGGGCAACATGATCCGTGCTCTATCTCCAGATGTCAAGAGGGATTGGCCGAGACGTTTGCAGACGTTGACGTTCCTGTACAATTGCACGACACACGAGTCTACAGGATATGCACCCTTTTATTTGATGTTTGGAAGGGTACCACGCCTTCCAGTTGACATTCTCTTCCGTTCAGTCTTGAATGATCAGAATCTGATCAGCTATGACAAGTATGTTGACACTCTTGTTAAAGATCTAAGAGAGGCCATGGTGATTGCACAACAACATGCTACCAAAGAACAGAAGAGACATGCAGCTCTCTATAACCGTCGAGTGAAGGGGTTCGCCATCGATGTGGGTGACCAAGTCTTGTTGGCGAATAAGGCCGAGAGGGGAAAAAGAAAAACTGCTGACCGGTGGGAGTCCACTGTTTATACTGTGGTGGACTGCAAGCCTCAAACTCACACTTACAGGATTCTGAATCCTGCCACGGGTCAAGAGAGAGTGGTTCATCGCAATCTCCTGTTGCTGGTTGACTTCCTACCTGTGCCTGAAGTGATCTCTGTAGATTGTCCGGTTCCCCTTGTGAGTGACCCCTGCAGTGACATGCCTTCAAGTTCATCGTCTAGCCTGAAAGACAGCTCCGTCATGTTGAGTGAAGCCTCATCTACACACATGGTTGATGACATTGCTTGTGAGAATGTTCCTCTGACCAGTCAAGTGAATGACAATTCTGGTAGAACATTGAGCTGGGTTTCTCACTTACCTGTTGTGGGTCAAGAACCTACTTCGATTGTAGTCTCTGGTGACGTCATAGTTAACCCGACGCCAGAGTCTGCTCCTGCAATGTCTTTTGGATGGGTATCTGCTGAGTCAGATGATGTAACGGTTGATGGGACTGTCACTGATGAATGCCGTTCTGCTTCAGGAAGCATAGACTCTGAATGTACTGTTATACCTGGACGAGCTCACTTACAGTCCACTTCACCTTCTGGTGTGACTCCGAATAATCCTGTGCCATTTGACTCTGGCTCCGTCAGACAGGTCAGATCACGTTTTGGCCGTGTCATAAAGCCAGTTGACCGGTTGATTCAGACAATGTCAAAACAGGCTGTGGTTCAGGATGCGAAGCGTAATGTCGAGGCTGTTTGCAGGTCTATGTTTCGTGCTTTAGCAAATTAAGAAAGTTAATCTCCTTGTATGGCACATTCAAGAAAGTGTTTTATTCTCTCTCTTTCTTATCTTGTTTGGACTGTTTTAAGGTCCTTGGTTCATGTTCGAATATACCTGAGGATGAGGGGTACTTTTGGTTGACCGTTGGGGGGCCTCTTTATTCACCCAAATGTGTTATATATATATATATATATATATATATATATATATATATATATATATATATATATATATATATTCTTTTTCTCATTTCCATTTATTGGTGTATTCAGTGAATACAAGAATTTGGAAGAATATTGTGGAATGTATGTGGACATTCTACTGTCGATTGTTGATATGGGAGCTTAGCGCTACTCTCTTATCAATTCATCCTTATGGGATAATTTTCATATTGACTGTCCTTTTATGGGAGGTGCTTCTTTAATGTGAAATGCTTATTATATTATTATTATTTTATTTTTTTATTTTTTTATTTTTTTTATTTTTTACCTTTGGTGATGCCTAAAATTCATGTAATTCTGTGGGGGTGAATGTAACGGAGTTAAAAAGAACATTAATTATAATGATATTAATGGATGTTGAATTCCATGAAATTAGAAGGTAAATTTAAATCTAACGGTATTTTGGTGCCCCCTAGTGGTTAATGCATTGCAGACATTCATTATTTTGTCCTTGCGTGCTTACCGTAGTTCAGCAGAAAATGGTTAACACTGCTGCGGTAAGCGTGTTTCTCTTCTCTCCTGTTTATGGTGTTTTAAAAAAAAGCGATAAAAGTGTGTTTAATAAGAGTTTTTCAGATGTAAATGTTTGTAGAGATTATATTAACAAATGTGCAGTGAGTTGGATGGGTTTATATGTCTGATAGAAACCTTGTTTGAGTGTTTATCGTGGTGCCTCGTGACTCATGCGGTGAAATTAACGTGCTACTGCTGATGCAACATCAGATAGCTTAATGGAATATACACAGTCACCCTCATTTTATGTTTTTCTTATTTCAGTGGTTTATGTCTGCAGTGTTATCACCCTGTCTAATAATACATTTTGATGTATTTCTCAGGTATGTGATTTTCATGTTTATTTTTGTCAAGTTGTTCGTAGTTCAGCAGAAAATGGTTAACACTGCTGCGTGGTTTATGTCTGCAGTGTTATCACCCTGTCTAATAATACATTTTGATGTATTTCTCAGACGCGAATATCACTGCTGCGGAGAATAAAAGAAAAAACAGACAACCAGAGTCTTGTGTGCGTCGTCCATTTGAGTTTTGTGACGGTTGTGTGGGGAACAACAATCGTTACACATTGACCATGCCTTACCCCCGACAGCGTCCTGTGAGCCGAGCTCCGGTCCAGTTTTGGTCAAGATGAAATTAGTCCGGCAAGTTTGCTGGGGTCACGGCAATAAAGCTTTTTTCTTCTCAAATCAATATGTGTTCAAAAGAGTTATATTTGCAGCACAAAACCGCTGTCTATGGAGAGGTCAGACCTCGTAATGGCTTGGCACTATTTTCTTCCCCGTCATATCACTGCGCGCTGCCGCTACCTACAGCCAGCTGGGAGCCGCGCACGTGTCACTTTGTTTACAGCTCGTAAAGAGAACGATAACATGTCTGACTACAGCAGCGACGATGACAACATTGACTTCGACGACTTCACATTGAAGCCCAGAGCAATGAGCCAAAGTCGCCTCAGAGCAACATCTGCCACAGGAAATCTTTGAAATGTGTGAGGATAAAAGCGCCACATCTTTGTTTGTACAGTCCGGATAGTCACAAGTCCGCACCATTTTCTACAAAGCTTGTACAAACTGATCGCTCTTGGTGAGTAGCTATGTTAGCTCGTTCGTGTAGCTGTTCTGAGCACGTAAACACTGCTGTAAACACTGCCGAACAACTGAAAAAGTGGTGTGCGCCTGCGCAGCTCGCAGCTGGCTGTAGGTAGCGGCAGCGCGCAGTGATATGACAGGGGAGAAAATAGTGCCAAGCCATTACGAGGTCTGACCTCTCCATAGACAACGTTTTAGTGACGCAAATATATCACTCTTTTGAACACATATTGATTTGAGAAGAAAAAAGCTTTATTGCCGTGACCCCAGCAATCTTGCCGGACTAATTTCATCTTGACCAAAACTGGACCGGAGCTCGGCTCACAGGACGCTGTCGGGGGTAAGTCATGGTCAATGCACCACACTGCTTATGGGGAAGCTATAGAGATTCATGTCTAAAATCCTGAACTATCCCTTTAAGGTGAGGTAGTATTAAAGAAACGGCAAAATTCAACATTTTGTTCCCGCACCCCCTTCTGTCACCTCACGTACCCCAGTTTATATATTTACTTATTTAATTAGTGTGGCTCATAAACTGTGGTCTGGTTCATGGGGGGGCGGCGCCCTAGCGCCCTCTATTGGTCAGCCGCCCCTGTTTACCCACCTAAGTTTTTTTGGTGTGCAGGGGAAAAACCCCTTCCGATACTTTGCCGCTGGTGCCCTCTAATTGCCAACGTTGGTAAGACTGAACGTGCTGTCTGGGAATGGTTATTCAGTTAATACAGAAATGAGTTTCTGATGTGCTGATCAATGAGATTGATTCTTGAAGTGGTAATCTACGAATGATGTGTAACACATTTACAAGTGATGTATAGTTTAACCTTTAGAGCATAATGCTGGAAACTGATTGGTACAAAAAAAAAAAACATAATTTATTAAACAGTTATGAAACGCATATTCATGTTTTGTAAATGATTAGTTAATCATTTACTAATCAAAAGGCCTATTTCACAAAATGGTGACCGAGACCGGAAGTAGGGTAGCGATACTTCCGGTCGCGCCGCCGCCCGCTACAATCGCCATTCATTCTCAAAATGGACTGTGAACAGCTTGTTTTCTCTGTCATTAATATATCTGACAAAAGTAAGAATAGCAGATGTTGTCCGTTTTGTTGATAGTTTTCAGGGAGCTGTGACAAGATCGAAATTGGACAAAGGCTACAAATTATTCTTGACGTTTGCTTACATTAAAAAAAAAGTTCCATTCATTTAAATGGCATGGCACTTGATGACTAAGCTCACACTTACTATAGCTAAACAAAATAAATAAATAAATAGAAATTATGTCTGATTGTAGGCTATGTTTGAAATCTAGTGGCTTTTGTTAAAATTTCATGTTATTAAGTGTTAGTTTGTCCCGGAGATTGCAGCAATCTTCCACTAGTGACTAGATTATGGCTCATTTTTCATGTTACCACCATGAATGAAACTAAGAGTTGTACATCTTTACAGTGAATTTGACCTAACGTTGCTAGTAGGTCTAATAATGAAATTAAGGCAAATAATTTAAAAATGGTTAGACAAAAAACATGAATGAAGTGAGTGATAATACATGTTTTAATAAATCATGTTACAAAATCACATTTTACTGTCGGGTCGTCCTTATGAAAAGAAAACATATGTCCCTATATATGAATGATCAATATATTAAATGGTTTAACAGTATATTTGAAAATATACAGAATAATATATTGTGTTAATATTACAATATATTGAATAATACACAAAGAATTTTCATATATTTAAAAATGTGAGACAATATATTTACTAATATATCATAATGTATGTGTCACGGATACATCAGCGTCAGCGCCAGACCTCTACACTCCGCCCACTCGTTCTGCATCCCCTGAGTTCTGATCACCTGCACCTGTCATTATCACCTGTCGCCAATCTCCTGCCACTTCACTCACTGTTTAAATACACCACCAGTTCCCTCAGTCAGTTGTCAGGTCTCGTTGATAGAACATCAACATTCTGACTCTCTCATGCCAAGACGAAGACGATACTTACCTTCTTCGTATACTTACCTGCTACCCAGCCTGTTCATCGGATTCCCTGTCTTCATCTGCCAACTTGCTTCAGACCGTCTGACCTCATCCGTTCATCTGCAACCTGTAACAGATAAGAGACTTTGTCAGATCATTCTCATCCATAAACTCATCCAGATTAATCCACTACTCGTCAAACTTACCTGCCGTGACTGTTCCTTTGTGCAAATAAACATCCTTGCAAATTTTACCTGTTTGTGTTGTTCTGATTCCTGACAGAAGACCTGACCAACATGCACGAACCAACAGATCACGGCGAAGAGGAAGTCCCTATCCCGATCGCCGCTGCTTCTCATGCCATTCCACCACCACCCGTCATCCATTCTTCTTCATCTGCCTCTGTCAGTCTCATGGCCCGGCCAGCGCCCTTCTCAGGCGAGGAGGGGGAGTGCAGCGGATTTCTACTTCAATTCGAGCTGTACATGGAAATTAATGCTTCCCAATTTTCCTCAGAGAGAGCGAAGGTCGCTTTTTTCATCTCCCTTCTCACTGGACGTGCTCTGCTCTGGGCGCGGGCGCTTTGGGATTCAAAAGGTAGTGTAACTCAAACTCTCAACAATTTCATCAGCTATTTCCGAGAAGTGTTTTCACCAGTCTCCAATTCACTATCTATCCATGATCAGTTATTTCGTTTACGACAAGGCAAATCATCGGTTTCCTCGTATGCATTACAATTTCGCACCCTGGCAGCTTCCAGCGGATGGAATGAGCCGGCTCTCATTACGGCTTACCATCAAGGTTTAGAGCCCGAGATTCGTTTACAGCTAACCATTCATGATGACATCATTGGGTTAGAAAATCTCATTCAACGTTCCATCCGGGTGGACCAACGACGCATCGCTTGTCAGCTCGATCTACCTGCACTGCCTCCTCCTCGACCTTCGACTACTGTCAGCCCTTCGGCACCAGAAGCCATGGATATCAGCTCAACGCATTTATCATCTGTTGAACGCCAGCGTCGCATGAACAATAACCTGTGTCTCTACTGTGGATCCGCTGGTCATCTGCTCATCTCCTGTCCAGTACGTCCCGTTCGTCTACATTCTCCTATTTCACAAATGAAATATACTACAGTTCAGATCACTTACCTCAAATGATCTCTTTCAGCGCAAGCATTGACTCTGGGTCCGCCGGTAATTTTATCTCTCTCTCCACTCTTCTAAAACTTCAAACCCGCCAACGACCCATTCCACAGACTCTTCGGGTTCAGTCCATCCTCGGTAAACCGCTCGGTCGTGGGAAGATATGTCACAGCAGTCCATCCATCACTATGAAAATTGGTTGTCTTCATCAATAGGAGTTGTCGTTTCTGGTGCTGGAGGGCTCTACGGCAGATATCATCCTGGGACGCCCATGGCTAGAACTGCATTCCCCGAACATCTGCTGGTCTACGGGAGAGGTTTGTCAATGGGGAAGCAGCTGCTTTTCCCACTGTCTGTCTCAGGTCAAGAAAATTCTTCACTCTTCTTCATTTCCAGTCCGGGAAATTCCTGTGTGTTCTACCTCCATCGAAAGTCCAGCCACTGACAAACACCATGAAATCCCTGCCATCTACCGGGCGTTCCAGGATGTCTTCAATAAACAGCTAGCCACCAAACTTCCACCACACCGGCCATGGGACTGCGCGATCGACCTGCTGCCTGGGGCGGTTCTACCGCGTGGTAAGATATATCCACTGTCCATCCCGGAACAGAAGGCCATGGAGGAGTATATTGAGGGGTCTCTACGTCAAGACTACATCCGGCCATCCACGTCCCCTGCCGCTTCCAGTTTCTTTTTTGTAGGCAAGAAGGACGGAGGCTTGCGCCCCTGTATTGACTACCGGACTCTCAATAACTCCACTGTTAAATATCGGTATCCCCTTCCTCTGGTTCCAGCTGCCCTGGAGCAACTCCGTGGTGCTCAGATCTTCACAAAACTGGACCTTCGCAGTGCCTACAATTTGATAAGGATCAGAAAAGGAGACGAGTGGAAGACTGGGTTCATCACCCCTGCAGGCCACTATGAATATAGGGTCATGCCCTTCGGGTTGTCCAATGCTCCTGCAGTATTTCAGGAGTTCATGAACGAGATCTTCAGAGACTTCCTGCACCAATTTGTCATCATCTATATAGACGATATTCTCATATACTCTGCCAACCTGTCTGAGCACCACCACCATGTCCACTCTGTCCTTCAACGTCTGCGTGAACACCAGTTGTATCTGAAATTGGAGAAGTGTGAGTTTCATCAAAGAACTATCCATTTCCTGGGGTATGTGATTACTCCTCATGGAATCACCATGGACCAGAGGAAGGTGGATGCCATCATCAACTGGCCACTACCCTCCAACATAAAGGAACTTCAGCGTTTCCTGGGTTTCACGAACTTCTACCGCAGATTCATTCAAGGTTACAGTCAGATCAGCGCACCCATCACCTCTCTTCTGAAAAAAGGGGCCCAAGTCTCTGTCCTGGACCACCGAAGCCAAACAAGCATTTGAGAAACTGAAACTCTCTTTTGGTTCCGCTCCTACCCTCGTCCATCCCAACACTGATCTGCCATTTCTCGTCGAAGTGGACGCGTCTCGCACCGGGGTAGGAGCGGTCCTATCACAGCGGCAGGGGGAGCCTCCTCGACTCCATCCATGTGCCTTCTTCTCCAAGAAGATGTCCCCGGCGGAGCAGAATTATGACATCGGCAACCGGGAACTTCTAGCGATCAAGCTCGCGCTTGAAGAATGGAGACACTGGCTGGAGGGAGCAAAACACCCCTTTGATGTCATTACCGATCACCGCAACCTGGAATATCTCCGTGATGCCAAAAGACTCAACACTCGTCAAGCCCGCTGGTCATTATTCTTCACACGATTCAATTTCAAAGTAACGTATCGTCCTGGGGACAAGAATGTCAAAGCCGACTCCCTATCTCGTCTGCACCAACCTGATATCATCACCTCAACTCCGGAATCCATACTCCCTCCAGCCATGATTGTCAGTCCCATCCAGTGGAGCTTAGACGATCACATTACCGATGCCTTTACTGAACCTGCTCCGCCGGGAGGTCCTGAGGGACGGACTTACGTTCCCACTCGCCTGCGTCTGTCCCTCATGGACTCCATCCATACATCTCCGGGCTCTGGACACCCAGGCAGTCAACAGACCCTCTCGCTTGTACAACAACGATACTGTTGGCCCAATATGACCCAGGATATCTCCCGATACGTGAAGAGCTGCTCAGTCTGTGCCATGGCCAAAGGTCCTCGACGCCTGCCAGAAGGAAAGCTGGTGCCCCTTCCGGTACCTACCAGGCCTTGGTCTCATCTGGGGGTGGATTTTATCACGGACCTTCCTTCCTCTGACTCTCACACATGTGTACTGGTCGTTGTTGATCGCTTTTCAAAGGCTTGTAAACTCATTCCTCTGCCCGGTCTACCTACAGCCTTTGAAACAGCTGAAGCTCTATTCACCCAGATATTTCGACATTTCGGAATACCAGAAGATAGCGTATCGGACCGGGGTCCACAATTCATCTCCATAATATGGAAAGCATTCTTCAACCTTCTGGGAGTCTCAGTCAGCCTAACGTCTGGATATCACCCCCAGTCCAACGGCCAGACTGAGCGGAAAATACAAGAGATCGGGAGATACCTGCGGTCATATTGCCATGATCATCAAGACTGCTGGAGCAGGTATCTACCCTGGGCCGAGTATGCACAAAACTCCCTTCAACAGTCAACCACGGGTCTCACGCCCTTCCAGTGCATACTCGGCTTCCAACCGCCCCTGTTTCCCTGGTCAGGTGAGCCATCCGATGTTCCAGCAGTCCACCATTGGTTCCAGGAAAGCGAGAGGGTCTGGGACTCAGCACACGTCCATCTGCAAAGGGCTGTTCGGAGACACAAGAGCCAGGCTGACGCAAGAAGATCAGCTACCCTATTATACCAACCTGGGCAAAAGGTCTGGCTCTCAACTAGGGATATCCGTCTCCGGCAGTCCTGTCGCAAGCTGAGTCCCAAGTACATCGGTCCGTTCGCGATACAGAGGCAGATCAACGAAGTCACCTACCGGTTATCACTGCCCTCACACTACCGCATCTCACCTTCATTCCATGTCTCCTTGCTTAAACCATACATTGATCCTCTCCTTCCTCCTTCCACAGAGTCTGGCGCTGATGATGTACCTCCTACTCCAGTGGATCCCGAAGACGAGAACATCTACCGTGTCCAGGACATTCTCGACTCCCGACGACGGGGCGGCCAACTAGAATATCTCGTGGACTGGGAAGGTTTTGGCCCTGAGGAGAGATGCTGGGTTCACCGTGATGACATCCTCGATTCCACACTCTTACAGGACTTCCACTCAGCTCACCCCATCGTCCGGCGCCGAGAGGTCGTGGTCGTCCCCGTCGTCGGTCATTTCCGCCCTCAGGAACTGGCCGTGGAGGAGGGGGTACTGTCACGGATACATCAGCGTCAGCGCCAGACCTCTACACTCCGCCCACTCGTTCTGCATCCCCTGAGTTCTGATCACCTGCACCTGTCATTATCACCTGTCGCCAATCTCCTGCCACTTCACTCACTGTTTAAATACACCACCAGTTCCCTCAGTCAGTTGTCAGGTCTCGTTGATAGAACATCAACATTCTGACTCTCTCATGCCAAGACGAAGACAATACTTACCTTCTTCGTATACTTACCTGCTACCCAGCCTGTTCATCGGATTCCCTGTCTTCATCTGCCAACTTGCTTCAGACCGTCTGACCTCATCCGTTCATCTGCAACCTGTAACAGATAAGAGACTTTGTCAGATCATTCTCATCCATAAACTCATCCAGATTAATCCACTACTCGTCAAACTTACCTGCCGTGACTGTTCCTTTGTGCAAATAAACATCCTTGCAAATTTTACCTGTTTGTGTTGTTCTGATTCCTGACAGCATGTAATTTTATATTCAAATCAAATCAAGTTTATTTATATAGCGCTTTTCACAACATAGGTTGTATCAAAGCAGCTTCACAGTATTAAATTAAAACAATACATCAATGTTTGTTTCTAGTGGAACGTCCACGTTTGGTAATGCTGATCAATAGTATCGTTGATTGATTAATTAAATCAAATATCCCCAAATATCCCTAACTGAGCAAGCCAAAGGCAACAGTGGCAAGGAACCGAAAAACTCCATCAGGTGACCTAATGGAGAAAAAAAAAAAACCTTGGGAGAACCCAGGCTCAGTCGGGGGCCAGTTCTCCTCTGGCATTTATGAACTAGAGGTCGGATTTAACTGTAAGATTAAAAGTATTATATGAATGCCTGGCTGAAGAGATGCGTCTTTAATCTAGTTTAATCTAGAGCAACGAACAGTATCAGGAAGGCTATTCCAGAGTTTTGGAGCTAAATGTGAAAATGCTCTCCCTTCTTTGGTTGATCTGGATATCCTAGGTATGACCAAAAGCCTCGAATTTAGTGAACTTAAAGAGCGCAATGGATTATTGGGCGATAGAAGATCGGTTAAATAGACTGGAGCTAAGCCGTTTAGGGCTTTATAAGTCAGTAGCAATACCTTGTAATTAATACGGAACTTTACGATAAAATTAGTGTTATATGATCATATTTTCTTGATCTAGTTAGAACTCTAGTGGCGGCATTTTGGACTAACTGTATCTTGTTTATTGAGGTTGCAGGACAACCAGCTAATAAAGCATTACAGTAATCTAGTCTCGAGGTCATGAATGCATGAACTAGCTTTTCTGCGTCAGAAACTGATAGCATATTACGTAGCTTAGCAATGTTTCTAAGGTGGAAAAAGACTGTTCTTGTAACATGAAATATGATTTTCAAAAGACAGGTTGCAGTCTAATATAACACCCAGGTCTTTTACTGTAGAGGATAAAGTAACAGGACATCCTACTATGTTAAAGTTGTATTGTGAGAGGTTCTGTTTTTTTGAACCGATAAGTAGTACCTCTGTCTTGTCTGGATTTAATAAAAGAAAATTGCGCGTCATCCAATCTTTTATATCTTTAACACACTCTGTCAATTTGGATAATTTAGCGTTTTCATCAGGCCGTGATGAAATATAGATTTGAGTGTCATCAGCATAACAATGGAAACTAATTCCATGTTTCCTTATAATATTTCCAAGTGGCAGCATATATATTGAAAATAACAGAGGGCCTAACACAGATCCCTGCGGCACTCCATAGTTTACTGGAGTTATGATCGATTTTTCTCCATTTAAGTAAACAAAATGGTAACGGTCAGATAAATACGATCTAAACCAGCTTAATGCTTGTCCTTGAACACCAGTATAATTTTGTAGTCGATCTAAGAGTATTGTGTGATCTATAGTATCGAACGCAGCACTAAGATCAAGTAAAACTAGTATTGAGATACAGCCTTGGTCAGAAGCTAAAAGTAAATCATTTGTGATTTTAACAAGCGCAGTTTCAGTGCTATAGTGCGGCCTGAATCCTGACTGAAACTTTTCATAGATGTCATTTTCATGCAAGAAAGAGCCCAGTTGGGCGGACACAACTTTTTCTAGTATTTTAGACATAAAAGGTAGATTTGAAATGGGTCTATAATTTGCTAGATTATGTGGATCTAATTGTGGTTTCTTAATGAGAGGTTTTATAACTGCCAGTTTAAATGTTCTTGGAACATAACCTAAAGATATAGACGAGTTAATAATATTGAGGAGAGGCTCTTCCACTACAGGTAACACTTCTTTCAATAGTTTAGTTGGTATAGGATCTAATAAACATGTTGTTGTTTTAGATGAAGTGATAAGTTTATTTAACTCTTTTTGTTCTATAGTTGTAAAGCACTGTAATTGTTCTTGCGGGGTGATAATTGAGGCTGAATTATAAGGCGCGATTGAGGATTGAACGTTTACAATTGTGGTTCTGATATTTTCTATTTTCTCAGTGAAGAACTTCATGAAATCATTACTACTAAACTGTAACGGAATATTTTGTTCAGGAGACATCTGTTTATTTGTTAGTCTAGCCACGGTGTTAAATAAGTAATTAATAATTAAATATTCAGTAATACACTTCATAACAGGTATTAGACATGTGCCGGTATTCGGTAATGCATATGCAGTAATGAATATGCACGATATTGTTATCGCGGGCACTTCAAAATACCGTGAAAAATAATAGATCAGAATTTTATATTTATAGAACGCGCATTAGCTTATTTTCCATCAACCGCTTAAACAAACACTGCGTATATGCTGCGCGAAACACGTGCGCACTCTGATGTAAACAATCCCCACATGTAGAAGCACTGTGTGCATGCGGCGCCGTGCACACTCTAGTCTAATGTAAACAATCCTCACATGGAGAAGAAGCACGGCGGAAGGAGGAACGCTGCCGTCGATTTATACCCTTTCTAAAAGCAGGGCTGCCAACTCTACGCATTCAGCATGAGACTCACGCAATTTACACTTTTCACACGCTATCGCGCCACACATCCATTTTCTCACGCAGAGAAAAATCACGGAGCAAAGAGGACACTGACACTGACAGACTAGACAGAGCAGGTTACTTTTGATATGAAAACAATTCTCAGCTCTCAGGTTCTGTCCATTATATTACGAAATTCAGACAATAAATACCGTTTTGGTGCTTGTAAATGTGACGTGCCTGATCGCTGTAGCGCCTCAGTTCAAGTAAACCGATCATCTGTTACTTTTTATTGAAAGATACAGTACAACTTACCGAAAGGTATTTATGCCTCATACATAATATCGATCAATCAGTGTTTTTCAACCACGGAAAGAGGTCAATAAAACTGCAGGTGAACAATTATGTCACAGAACGTTACATTTACCTCAGGAAAGCCATTTAATGACCAACACGTTAGTTGACTAGAAAAAATAGCTACAGAGAGTAGTATTTTGCTAAATATGTTAACTATATTACATTTGTATATATTTTTACTTGTGTCATAATTGTTATTATAATGGAAACCAAATTATATTTAATTTAATTTGTTAATTTTTAACCTTTAATAATACCAGCTGACAGGGCTCTCTGTATGTTTACAGCATTATGTGAGATATATTTTTTCTTGAGAAAAATTATCATGTAGGCTATCTACTGTAGCCTCCCTAATATTTATCCAAAGAGTCAATATTGAATCAAGATTGAAATCAAATCCCAAGAATTGAATTGAAATCGTGAAAATTGTGTAAAATTCTGTTTAGTTACCAAATGTTTTGACAATCACAATTACACCTATTGTGATGCAAGTTGTTGTTTTTTTCTACACCCTCCCCCCCAATCCATCCGTTTCTCTTGAGCAATTAAAATATCGTGATAATACTGTATACCGTGATAAAAGCTCAATCAAATTTGATACCGGCACATGCCTAACAGGGATTAAAGTTATCAGTCGCTATGAGAGTATACGATGGATTTCCATCAATATCAGGGTTCCCCATGTCCTTATGTCTTAAATTCACTTTTCATAATGTTAATGCTGTAAATATGCTTACATTTCTCAAATAGTGTAATAAATGTCTTAATTTTAGTTTGAATGGGAAGGACGAGGTGTAGGCTATTCAAGCCTGGAGTGGAGCAAAAGCACGTTCCTCTCCGCACTCTAAGCGTTCTGTTATCACTCCGCTCCTGATCCACTCCGGGTTTTCCAGTCCCGCTCACGGCAAAACTGCTCCGTGCTCATTCATTTTTAAAAGTTATTCTAATAGGTTTATTTTTTTTATGTCATGAACGTCTAAATTTATAATACTATATGTAACGGTTTGGAAAGTATTCTACACGTTTAATAAATGTTCCAGCTGCCCTTGCTTGCACAAGTAAACAGCAGGCCTGGCAAAGGCCCTGCACCCAGGTAACGTTAAAAAGAAAACAGGGAAAGAAAGTTACAGAAAACAACTTCTACAAACAATTTTATTTTGCCAACAGTTAATAATAATAAATAAAAGTGCATGACGTGCAAATCAAATAACAATCAAGTGCAATATAAACATGTTTTGTCAGGGCATCACTCCCGAACCGGCATCAACACTTCATTTTCAACATCTGCTTCCTCCTCCACACCACAGACAAGTCTTTGCCGTCTGTGTCTGGCGTGATTTAACTTCTCCCCAGTTGTTCCATAAAAACCTGCAAAGCACGGCCTGCGGTGTAAGATATCTACGACCGGACTCTCGTAGACTCGCAAGTTACACGGACCTCATCCTCCGTGAAGTGCTTAACACAAAAAAAAGTGCCCCTCTTCTCTCGGTATAGCCCAAATCCAGCGCTTTTTCAACATTTCGTCACAAGGAAAGCTGTGAAATTATAAATAGGGTTGCTTCTTCTTTGAGTTGAAACATAAAAATGTATGCAACAGGACTGACCGCTTTTAGTCTCCGCATTTGTCCTCCGACTGCTACTGCTAGCGCTTTCACCGGAGAAGAGTTTACCCTACTTCCGGTCTCGGCGGCCATTTGTGAAATAGGCCTATTGTAAATGACTTATAACTGAATCCACAAAACAGACATAAAATGTTAGTATATCACTTGCTAATCATTTATGAATGTTTTGTAAATTATTAGTTCATCATTAACTAACCACTTATAAATGACTTGCTCAACTCAACTTTATTTATAGAGCACTTTCAACACCACAAGTGGAACCAAAGTGCTGTACAGAAGGTATAAAAGAGAAAATAAAAACAAAGACATAAAAACAATGCAAACATACAACTGAACGTTATTATGAAGTGTTACCAATATGGGTAAATATGTACAAAATATGAAACGTGAATTGAGCAGGAATCACTGCTCCTCAAATCTCGCAAAGAGTTTGTGCTTTCTTTTATCAGCCAGTTCACTGAGGAGCTTTTCAAAGTCCTGTCTTTTCTCAAAGGCGAAAGTAAAAAGTTCGGCTGGAGAACTTTCATTATATTCACCCTTGCAATCACACAACTTTTGAAGGCTTTTGATTCGCTCCTCTTTGTTCATGTTAAGGACACTGGGAACCTGAACTGAAGCTTCAGATTTTGAAGATATACTTCATCCCATACACCACAGCTTGGCTGGTGACACCTGTGGCTGGATTGAGTGCCGGTGGGGTAGGCCCGGGACAGTAGGGGCAGGTGTTTTCTGAGGGAGCAAAACATGGTGGTGGTTCTTCCTCCTGAGTCCTCAGCGTCAAAGGTCGTTCCTGGATGCGTTTATGTTTTGAGAGGTATTCTGTCATAACACAGATTTTTTCTGTGTTCATATTGTGTGGCTCGCACATGATGCCGCTTTCAACCATGTGAGTCTCCAAATCGTCAATGTCCTCTACTTGAATATCAGAGGTGGACACTAGGGTGCCAGGGGACTCCTGGAAAATCCACCACATCCCCATCATTCGATGTACACAATGGTGTGATCTTCCAGTTCCTGGACTCTGACAGTTCCACTGTCCTGCCACTGCATCAAATGTCACTCTAGTTCTCCCAGACTGACACCAGTTGTTTGTTGTATTTGTGAATACTGGAAAATATACCAACGATTAGAGTATCCTTCGTCTCCAAAAACACTGGAAAGACACTTTCGACTCCATGGTTGTTTGCAGTGTTGTTGAATTGTTCACATTTGGAGGACATTAGCCCTTTGCTCAGCATGTCCTTCAGTGAGTTACACTGTAGTACTGCAGGCTTTACATATGACTTGGCATTCTTGGTTCTTTCAAGGTGTACACACTCTTTTCCAGGATTTCCAGAAGACAAAGCAATCTGCATAAATCGGCGACAGTTTTCTACCTCACAGTCAATATTTGGTGGATCGGTAGACTTGAGTACATGAATTGGGAAAACAGGACTATGGTCATATTTTGGAGTGACATAAATTACGCTTCTTGCATCAATGCATATCATAGGTGTAGTGTCAAAGTTGTGTGCATCCCTGATATGTCTTCTTAAGTTTTTGGGTGCGCTTAGGACAGCTTTGCAGTGTGGACATGGAAAATGTTTTGGAGTCTTCAAGTCCAGCTTGGAGTCACTGGTCACATCATCAGCTTTTCGTTTTAATGAGCTTATCTTCTCTGAAAAACGATAAACACTGGTTAAAAAGGTTAAAACAACATCCTTAACCCCCTGAGGTCGACAATCGCGCCGGCGTGATAGGCTCGCTTTTTTTCAGTTCAGTTCAAAAGAAATTAATTTTGCTCTGTGGACTTTGATATTACAAGCAAGTTTCATACATCAATCGATTCTGTTAAATGTGTATTATTTTTGTGTATACTCACAATAAAAACAAAGTGTTGTGCTTTTTGCCAAATAAAGAAAAATAAACGTGATGCGAGTTCTGCCTTCTCTCTGTCAGTGAAGACCATTCTGAAACGCGTTCGAAAATGAACTCAGCGAATACACAGTCAAACAGGCATACATACACACAGGCATGAAGCTTGAATTCTCTTCTTTTAAATGAGGTAATTTATATAAAAAACAAATATTCTCATCTTGTGAAATCTGTATTAAAAGAGAGCGATTCCAGTCGAGCTAATTAGAGCTCATTCAAATGTAATGTGAACACGCCCACGGAGAGCGCGTGCTATTCAAATGCAAATTACTGAGGCAATCCAAGCAAACTTGTGAACGCCCCCCATATCAGCTCGAAAAAACAAAAAAGTTTAATCATTTTAGCCTACGTGTTTACACCATCTGGCAGCGCTGTGAAGAATAATAATAATGGAAAATCTACCTCAGAGTGCGGGTATTGCAGGAGAGAGGATCCGAATGTGTAGTACGTTTTTTTTTCCTTCTCAAGTTAATCGCGTTTCTGTGAATGAATGAACGGCAGCCGCAGAGATGCGCGCTGTTTATCACAGCTCGCAAAAAGACAGTTTAAATTTAAATCGCCTTTCTGTGTGTGTGAATGAATGATGATGTTTTAGCAAACTGTATTGCTATACTGAGTTGAGTAAAAATCGACTGAAATATGTTGAAATAAAATGAAGGCTATTTGTAAGCAACGTATTAAACTGAAAATTAACATTTATATGCCCTAATATTTCATAAAAACAACGTTACAGTCAGGCGTTTCTGTTTGTGAATGAATGTTTCGGTTTTAGCAAACTGTATTGCTATACTGAGTAAAAATCGACTGAAATATGTTGAAATAAAATGTATTTGTATAAGCAACGTATTAAACTGCAAATTAACATTTATATTTCTTATAATAAAAATGAAAGACCTATGTTACAGACATATGAAAGACAACATTTCGTTGATTAGTTTTGGATAGATTATACATTTTTACTGTAAAATATCTGCCACCTCAAATAAGCTTTTGTTTGCCAATATTTGCTCATGTTAAATATAGTATGTTTTGTCAAAAATAAAGTAATCAAATAATCAATCAAATCCTTAACTTTGAAATATGTATGATAAAATGTATACTTTAGTTTTTACAAAGAAAGATTACACTTGAATTGTTGTTGTAATTGTACCTTTTTAATAAAAAAAATATATTTACAAGGTAGATGTAAACAAACTATTAAAAGGTAAATATAAGCCTTTTCTTTAAATAATTTTTATTGTGTTTTATTAGTGACAAATTTGGGGAGAGGATAAATATTCCAAAACTGAAAATACAGTATGAGAATTAACTGCACAATTACTAGACATGTTTTCCTTGGATATTATAGGCCAAATTGCAAGCACAATATGTGGAAAAATAAAAAAGAATTGAGATGCTTCCAACTGTTGCTCTTGCATTCTTTCTTGTGGCTCAGTGACACACCTGAATGAATGGCTAATTAAGTATGCAGGCCCCATTGTCTCCTCAGGTGTGAACCACTAAATATGCATGATCGTTGACGCCCACTCCGCATATTGCCTTTCCAAACAGAAAGTGCTTTGCAAAATTCAAATCAATGTATTGTGTTATGTGAATGATAAGGCAGGGTGATTTTCACATCATTTTGAAGAAAAAACACTAGGTGATGACATCCATTAGACAAAAGTCTTATTGGCACATATTTAGAATGTGTTTTATGGCCTTATTTCAGAAACTTTAGTTTTTAGTTTTTTCAATAACCATGCATAAACATTATTCTCTCAAAAATGCAGACATGTACATTCTTGTTGCTCACATATTCTGGTAGCCCTGTTTGTGCTAAATAGTGTGTAATTTTTTTTTTGCCATTAATATGTTTATAAGCAACTGAAAAAAGCACAATGTCAGAATATCTCAAGCATGTCAGAATATCTCAAGGACCCCAAAAACACCTTAGACCCCAGAGGGTTAAATCTCTGCCTGCAAGACTCGGTTTAGCCTGTTTTTTCACACAAGGCAAGATAAACAGGAAAAGATTTCATAAATTGCACTTAACCCCCTGAGGTCGGCTATCGCGCCGGCGCGATAGGCTAGTTTTTTCCCTTATCAGTGCAAAAAAGAATCAAAATACTAATATTAATTTTTATCTTATATGCTTGTGTTATACATCAATTGATCCTGATATGCTTGTGTTATACATCAATTGATCCTGTTAAGTGTGTATTTTTTTTGTGAATACTCACAATAAAAACAAAGTGTTGTGCTTTTTGCCAAATAAAGAAAAAAAAAACACGAAACGAGTTCTGCCTTCTCTCTGTCAGTTAAGTCCATTCTGAAACGTGTCCGAAAATGAACCATAACTCAGCGAATACTCAGTCAAACAGACATACAGACACGCAGGCATGAAGCTTGATTTCTCTTCTTTTAAATGAAGTAATTTATATAAAAAACAAATATTCTCAGTTCATGTAATCTGTATGAAAAGAGAGAGATGTCAGACGTTCTCATCTCAGCTCATTATTTTTAATGTGACTCCGCCCACGGAGAGCGCACGCTATTCAAACGCAAATGACTGAGGCAATCCACGCAAACTGTGAACGCCCCCACATCAGCTCAAGAAAACACATCGTTCATTCAGATCATTGTACTTGTTTACACCGTCTCGCGGCGCTGTGAGGAATAATACTATCGTAATAATAATAATGGAAAATGTACCTCAGAAGTGCTGGTATTTCGAGGACAACGGATCCTGAGCTATGAATACTGTACTAAGTTTTTTTTTCATTCTCAAGTGAATCGCGTTTCTGTGTGTGAATGAATGAACGGCAGAGATGCGCGCTGTTTACCACAGCTCGCAAAAAGACAGTTTAAATTTGAATCGCGTTTCTGTGTGTGAATGAATGATCCGCTTTTAGCAAACTGTATTGCTATACTGAGTAAAAATCGACTGAAATATGTTGAAATAAAATTTATTTGTATAAGCAACATATTAAACTGCTAATTAACATTTATATTTCTTATAATAAAAACAAAAGACAACATTTCGTTGATTAGTTTTGGATAGATTATACATTTTTACTGTAAAATATTTGCCACCTCAAGTAAGCTTTTGTTTGCCAATTTTTGCTCATATTTTAAATATAGTATGTTTTGTCAAAAATAAAGTAATCAAATAATGTTATAGTGTTTATTCCAATGTAGCCTAGGCTATATTCAAAGTAATGAATCCTTAACTTTGAAATATGTAAGATAAAATGTATACTTTAGTTTTTACAAAGAAAGATTACACTTGAATTGTTGGTAACACTTTATAATAACTGCACGCTATTAATCATTAGTTAAGCATTACTAAACAGTTAATTCATCGTTTATAAATACAGCTATAAATACTTTATTCTTGATTTATAAGCATATCTATAATGTGTTTAATAACTGTATTTTCATACTTTATTAATGATCAATTTATCATTTCTAAACAAAGTATAGCATTATTTACAAAGCAGTTATTTAGGATTGTTATTTAAGTTATTTAGGTTTTTAGGTTGTCATTGGTTCATAAGATCACTTAGAAAGTGTAAGTAAATGATTAATAAACTGTTTAAATACATATTATTATTCAGACATATAGTAATAGTTACTTAGTGTGTTAATAAATGTTTTATTAACATGTATTTCTACTGTAATTCAGGGTTTATTCAGGTAGTTTAGTAGTGGTCAGTTAACTATTTTTGTGAGCTCATCTAAAGTGAGGACTAGTTATGCCTTGTAAAGCATTTACAAAGGAGATTTAAAGGCTGTTAAATATCTGTATGTTCTGTATCACTGTGTTGTGTTTGTTTCCTTTTTCTGTTTAGAAGATCAATGAGCCTTTAAATCACCTTTGTAAATGCTTTACAAGGTATGAATAGTCCCCACTTTAGATGAGCTCACAAAAATAGTTAACTGACCACTAGTAAATGCTTTATAACTACCTGCATTTGTTACATTTACTTACACTTTCTAAGTGATCTTATTAATCAATGACAACACTGTTTGTAAATAATGCTATACTTCATTTAGAAATGATAAATTGATCATTAATAAAGAATGAAAATACAATTATTAAACACATTATACAGTGAGGAAAATAAGTATTTGAACACCCTGCTATTTTGAAAGTTCTCCCACTTGGAAATCATGGAGGGGTCTGAAATTGTCATCGTAGGTGCATGTCCACTGTGAGAGACATAATCTAAAAAAAAAAAAATCCAGAAATCACAATATATGATTTTTTAACTATTTATTTGTATGATACAGCTGCAAATAAGTATTTGATCACCTGTCTATCAGCTAGAATTCTGACCCTCAAAGACCTGTTAGTCTGCCTTTAAAATGTCCACCTCCACTCCATTTATTATCCTAAATTAGATGCACCTGTTTGAGGTCGTTAGCTGCATAAAGACACCTGTCCACCCCATACAATCAGTAAGAATCCAACTACTAACATGGCCAAGACCAAAGAGCTGTCCAAAGACACTAGAGACAAAATTGTACACCTCCACAAGGCTGGAAAGGGCTACGGAGAAATTGCCAAGCAGCTTGGTGAAAAAAGGTCCACTGTTGGAGCAATCATTAGAAAATGGAAGAAGCTAAACATGACTGTCAATCTCCCTCGGACTGGGGCTCCATGCAAGATCTCACCTCGTGGGGTCTCAATGATCCTAAGAAAGGTGAGAAATCAGCCCAGAACTACACGGGAGGAGTTGGTTAATGACCTGAAAAGAGCTGGGACCACCGTTTCCAAGGTTACTGTTGGTAATGCACTAAGACGTCATGGTTTGAAATCATGCATGGCACGGAAGGTTCCCCTGCTTAAACCAGCACATGTCAAGGCCCATCTTAAGTTTGCCAATGACCATTTGGATGATCCAGAGGAGTCATGGGAGAAAGTCATCAAATCAAATCAAATCAAGTATATTTGTATAGCGCTTTTCACAATACAGATTGTATCAAAGCAGCTTCACAGTATTAAAATAAAATAATACAACAAAGTTTGTTTCTAGTGGAATTTATTGATTGATAGAATAAAATTAAATATCCCCAAAATATCCCCAACTGAGCAAGCCAAAGGCAACAGTGGCAAGGAACCGAAAAACTCCATCAAGTGACCTAATGGTGTCCTAAAACTCCATCAGGTGACCTAATGGAGAAAAAAAAAACCTTGGGAGAACCCAGGCTCAGTCGGGGGCCAGTTCTCCTCTGGCATTTATGAACTAGAGGCCGGATTGTAGTTTGAAACTGTGAGATTAACAATATTATATGAATGCCTGGCTGAAAAGATGCGTCTTTAATCTAGTTTTAAACTGGGAGAGTGAGTCCGAGCAACGAACAGTATCAGGAAGGCTATTCCAGAGTTTTGGAGCCAAATGTGAAAATGCTCTCCCTCCTTTGGTTGATCTGGATATCCTAGGTATGACCAAAAGCCTCGAATTTATTGATCTTAAAGAGCGCGATGGATTATAGGGTGATAGAAGATCCGTTAAATAGACTGGAGCTAAGCCGTTTAGGGCTTTATAAGTCAGTAGCAATACCTTATAATTAATACGGAACTTTATAGGTAGCCAATGTAGTGATGATAAAATCGGTGTTATATGATCATATTTTCTTGATCTAGTAAGAACTCTAGCGGCTGCATTTTGGACTAACTGTAGCTTGTTTATTGAGGATGCAGGACAACCGGCTAATAAAGCATTACAGTAATCTAGTCTCGAGGTCATGAATGCATGAACTAACTTTTCTGCATCAGAAACTGATAGCATATTACGTAGCTTAGCAATGTTTCTAAGGTGGAAAAAGGCTGTTTTTGTAACATACGAAATATGATTTTCAAAAGACAGGTTACAATCGAGTATAACACCCAGGTCTTTTACTGTAGAGGATAAAGTAACAGGACATCCTACAATGTCAAAGTTGTATTGTGAGAGGTTCTGTGGGCGGTTTTTTGAACCGATAAGTATTACCTCTGTCTTGTCTGGATTTAATAAAAGAAAATTACGCGTCATCCAATCTTTTATATCTTTAACACACTCTGTCAATTTGGATAATTTAGCGTTTTCATCCGGCCGTGATGAAATATATATTTGAGTGTCATCAGCATAACAATGGAAACTAATTCCATGTTTCCTTATAATATTTCCAAGTGGCAGCATATATATTGAGAATAACAGAGGGCCCAACACAGATCCCTGCGGCACTCCATAGTTTACTGGAATTATGATCGATTTTTCTCCATTTAAATAGACAAAATGGTAGCGGTCTGATAAGTATGATCTAAACCAGCTTAATGCTTGTCCTTGAACACCAGTATAATTTTGTAGTCGATCTAAGAGTATTGTATGATCTATAGTATCGAATGCAGCACTTAGATCAAGTAAAACTAGTATTGAGATGCAGCCTTGGTCAGAAGCTAAGAGTAAATCATTTGTGATTTTAACGAGCGCAGTTTCAGTGCTATGATGCGGCCTGAATCCTGACTGAAACTTTTCATAGATATCATTTTCTTGCAAGAAAGAGCCCAGTTGAGTGGACACAACTTTTTCTAGTATTTTAGACATAAAAGGTAGATTTGAAATGGGTCTATAATTTGCTAGATTATGTGGGTCTAATTGTGGTTTCTTAATGAGAGGTTTTATCACTGCCAATTTAAATGTTCTTGGAACATGACCTAAAGATAAAGACGAGTTAATAATATTGAGGAGAGGCTCTTCCACTACAGGTAACACTTCCTTCAGTAGTTTAGTTGGTATAGGATCTAATAAACATGTTGTTGTTTTAGATGAAGTGATAAGTTTATTTAACTCTTTTTGTTCTATAGTTGTAAAGCACTGTAATTGTTCTTGCGGGGGGAAAATTGAGGCTGAATTATAAGGTGCGATTGAGGATTGAACGTTTACAATTGTGGTTCTGATGTTTTCTATTTTCTCAGTGAAGAAGTTCATGAAGTCATTACTACTAAACTGTAACGGGATATTTTGTTCGGGTGATGTCTGTTTATTTGATAGTCTAGCCACGGTGTTAAATAAAAACCTAGGATTGTTTTGGTTGTTTTCTATTAGTTTGCGGAGATGCTCAGCCCTGGCCGCTTTTAGGGCCTTTTTATAACGTGACATACTGTCTTTCCACGCGATTCTAAAGACCTCTAAATTAGTTTGTTTCCATTTACGCTCTAAATTACGGGTTTCTCTCTTTAGAACATGCGTAGTATTATTGTACCATGGTGCTTTAATTTTCTCTGTGACCTTTTTTAATCTAACGGGTGCAACAACATCCAATGTTCTAGAGAGAATGGTGCTCATAGTGCTAGTTAGTTCTTCTAGTTCATCTGTTTGTTTGGGTTCAGGCAGCAGCTGAGACAGATCAGACAAGCAACTCGAGAAATTATCTATGGTGGATGGAAGGATTATTCTGCCTGGTCGAAAACGCGGCGCCGCATGACATATTACAGCAGTACGTAATATGCAAGTTACCAAGTAATGGTCAGTAACATCATCACTTTGTGGAATGATATCTATATCGGTTGGATCGGTTCCATATGATATAATTAAATCGAGTGTGTGATTAAGACGATGAGTTGGTCCGGGGACGTTTTGTTTGACCCCAAAGGAATTTAATAAATCTATAAACGCAGCCCCTAACGCATCATTTGGATTATCTACGTGTATGTTAAAATCTCCAACAATTAATGCTTTATCTACATTGACCAATAGATCTGAGAGAAAATCTGCAAACTCTTTTAGGAAATCAGCGTAAGGCCCAGGCGGTCTATATACGGTAGCCAAGGCTAGAGATAATATGGATTTTTTTCTAACATCTAAGAGCGTAACATTAAGTACAAGTATTTCAAACGAAATAAACTTATAACCCGTTTTCTGAGTAACATTCAGAATATCTCTATAGACCGCTGCAACACCGCCGCCACGACCAATCAGACGGGGTTCGTGCTTATAGGAGTATCCTGATGGAGTAGACTCATTTAGACCGAAATAATCATTAGGTTTAAGCCAAGTTTCAGTAAGGCAAAGTACATCGAAGCTATTATCCGTGACTATTTCATTTACAATAACTGCCTTAGGTGTGAGTGATCTAATGTTTAGAAGACCTAGCTTTAGAAATTGTTTTTGGTTACTAATAGCAACATTTTCTGGTTTAATAACAATTAGATTTTTTCTAGATCCTGCAGTAGATTTATTATTTGATCTCACTAAACGAGGAATAGACACAGTTTCTATGCAATGTTCTACACTATTTATATCAGTTAATTTGGTGCAGCAGAGACTATGATTTGAACTTTTGGTTACTAGTCAAAAGGTATTTAACATTTTGGAGATGTTATCTGACAGAAGATCCGATCCGAATCTGCTTGGGTGTAAGCCATCAGCACGGTAAAGCCTAGGACGCTCCCAGAACAGATTCCAATTATTTACAAAGAGCAGTTTCTGCTCATTGCACCATGATATTAACCATTCATTTAGCGCGAATAATCTACTAAACTTTTCATGACCTAGTCGGTACGTGGGAAGCGGTCCTGACACAATGATCGTTATATCAGGCGATGTGCTGCTTACCATATCGATCAGATTCCTGAAGTCTTTCTTCAGAACCTCTGTCTGGCGCAGCCTGATGTCGGCCCCTCCCGCGTGCAGGACCACAGTTCCGACGCGCTCGTTCAGAATCTCGGGAACGTGAGCAGCGATTTCAGAAACACGAGCACCAGGAAAGCAGTGACTATGCACCTTACTTTTATTTAACGTAGCTTGTACGTGCCGAACGATGGAATCACCGATGATCACAGCATCGCGTTCTGTTTCGCGAAGAGGAGAGAAGCGGTTTTGTGTGGATATCTCGAAAACTGGGAGGGTCGGAGAGAGTTTTCTTGGTCTAGACCTGACTCGCGTCTTCCGCTGCGGAAATATCCAGGCTTCGTGGTGGCATGTTGGAGCCGGCGTAAACGAGACCATAGCTGATCGCGGCCTCGACGCTCGTGACCGATGCTGAGTAACGCACGGAGTAGACGAGGTCGGAGTCAGCGGGTTAGTAACGTTAATCACTGATTTGTGTGCATCGGCGCGTGATGTTTCAAGAGCTAACCGCCGATCTATCAGCTCGGCTTTTCTCACTAAAAGGTCGTGGATCTGTTTCTCAACAGCTTCCAGCTCAGACTGCAACGCGTGTAGCTCAAATGTGTCCTCACCTGCACCAAAAGGTAGACTACTTACATCTGATATATTCGCCATTTTAACAGATGGACAGTAAGTTAAGTTAGCAACGACGCTACCAGTGATGCTATCAATATTAATACTAATTTATGGCTTAAGTCTTGGATATAATCCGTCTTTTTAGTGGTACGGGTGTGGAGTAGACGCACGATAGGCGAAAAAAAAATGTTTGTTTATAAATGAGTGCGGAGAAGACGCGTTCAGCCGTGATCCACGGACGTAACCTATAAGAGTATCCAGCGTTGGATCACTAGGCTTGAGACACGTCTGCTCAACAGTCCGCGTTGTAACTATGAGGTGAGGAAAAATAGAAAATGTTCGTTGTAAGTGAGTTTAAAGAGAAATCAAGAATTATAAATCAATCGATGGAGCTCCAAAGACAACAACGCGTTCAGACTCGACGCATGCGCGTCATGTGTCATGTGGTCAGATGAGACCAAAATAGAACTTTTTGGTCATAATTCCACTAAACGTGTTTGGAGGAAGAAGAATGATAAAAACCATCCCAAGAACACCATCCCTACTGTGAAGCATGGGGGTGGTAGCATCATGCTTTGGGGGTGTTTTTCTGCACATGGGACAGGGCGACTGCACTGTATTAAGGAGAGGATGACCGGGGCCATGTATTGCGAGATTTTGGGGAACAACCTCCTTCCCTCAGTTAGAGCATTGAAGATGGGTCGAGGCTGGGTCTTCCAACATGACAATGACCCGAAGCACACAGCCAGGATAAACAAGGAGTGGCTCTGTAAGAAGCATATCAAGGTTCTGGCGTGGCCTAGCCAGTCTCCAGACCTAAACCCAATAGAGAATCTTTGGAGGGAGCTCAAACTCTGTGTTTCTCAGCGACAGCCCAGAAACCTGACTGATCTAGAGAAGATCTGTGTGGAGGAGTGGGCCAAAATCCCTCCTGCAGTGTGTGCAAACCTCGTGAAAAACTACAGGAAACGTTTGACCTCTGTAATTGCAAACAAAGGCTACTGTACCAAATATTAACATTGATTTTTTCAGGTGTTCAAATACTTATTTGCAGCTGTATCATGCAAATAAATAGTTAAAAAATCATACATTGTGATTTCTGGATTTTTTTTTTTTTTAGATTATGTCTCTCACAGTGGACATGCACCTACGATGACAATTTCAGACCCCTCCATGATTTCTAAGTGGGAGAACTTACAAAATAGCAGGGTGTTCAAATACTTATTTTCCTCACTGTAGATATGCTTATAAATCAAGAATAAAGCATGTATAGCTGTATTTATAAACTGCTTATTAATGTCTATTAATGCTTTATAAATGATGAATTAACTGTTTAGTAATGCTTAACTAATGATTGATAGCATGCAGTTATTATAAAGTGTTACCGAATTGTTGTTGTAATTGTAACCTTTTTAATAAAAAAATATATATTTACAAGGTAGATGTAAACAAACTATTAAAAGGTAAATATAAGCCTTTTCTTTAAATAATTTTCATTGTGTTTTATTAGTGACAAATTTGGGGAGAGGATACATATTCCAAAACTGAAAATACAGTATGAGAATTAACTGCACAATTACTAGACATGTTTACCTTGGATATTATACAATTTGCAAGCACAATGTGTGAAAAAATATATATATATCACTGATTCTTGAGATAAGGGACAAAAGTACTTTTGAAAAGTGACAAACAAAAAATCAATACTACATTAATTTGAACTGGATATCTTCATAAACACGGGTCTCATCTATCATACCATGAAAAGGAACAGGTTTTTTATTTAACCACTTTTTAAAAAAATTACATTTACTCACTTAGTAACTTGACATTCGTCAACTCCGTCTGACACATGAAAATATGTTTTTTTGTGTGTTTGATCAATTCAACAACACTGTAAAGTCTTAAAGTGTGTAGAAATGGTGTGCCTTAGCAAGGTTAAGTGATAAATTGCATTGTATACACTTTTAATATTATTTTATATTGTTTTGGAATTAGCCATTTTAAATTACCTTCATTTAGTTCACTAATTTTTTCATTTTTAATATATACAATCAATGGTTTTGTGCACACAAGACACTGATGCATGTAGATAAGTTGGTATTTTAATGTATGAACACACTCAATTAAACAAAAGAAACATACATTTTTTATAAAAATGAAAAACCTCCATCTTACGGTGTTGACACACAACTAACGGTGTTGACACACAATTGACGGTGTTGACAAACTAATCGAGAATTAAACTGATTAACGATATTTATCTAGTTTTAACATGAAAAAGGGAGAGAGTATCAAGGGAAGGGTATCAAACTTCAAACAAAGAGTACCTGGTGACAGGATCTTTAAGGCACACATGAAAATGTCAAAATGTTCCTGGTATCAAAAGAAAAAAGCAAATGTATCTGGAGCTCCTCTATTGCTCATCTATATTTGAACTAAACTGTAAATCTAACAACTGATTTAAAAAAAGGACACAATAGGCTGAGAACTAACTAAGAAAAGTATGTAATAGTGTTAATAGTGTACAAATGTTGAAGTGTAACAGGATCCAGAACTCTTCCCCTGCATTTACTGACTACTTCCAAAGGCTCACTGAAAAAAATGAAAAGTGAACAATCAGACTCATAATGTCAGTGTTTCTGTATATCTAATTTGGTTGAAATTTCGGTTGTAATTCCATCTATACTTTAACACAGGGGTTCAGACAGGTAAGTTACATGATTTACTTCAATTTCTCTCAACAAATAGTTTGTCTAACCTGCGGGACTTGGGCATTGGACAAGAGGTGTTGAACATGCCTACGCTCTATGAAGTCCATAACATCAGGGGCTATGGCATAGAGCTCCCTGGTCCGGCTTGCTTGGAGGGGACAAGCTGTCCCTGTCAGTTTCAAAAGGACATCTTTCAATGGACAGAAACAGACATCCCTCCTCCCATGTTTTGGGTGAAAATTGGCAGTAGGGCCACGAGGATGCATAAACTCAACTTTCACGTCTTGGTGTTCTATATCTACATTAATGGACTTTCCTAACCACCAGTGATCATCATACACCACTGCCAGCCAATCCCCTGTCTCAATACTGTTGATAGTTATATCAACAATAGCACCCTCAGGATCCTTCAATGGCTCCTCTTCCATTTCATCTTCCATTTCATCGACCGAATCCCCTGCTTCTCCCAACTCGTCTTCCATCTCCTCCATCAACATGGCCAATGGACGGCTCTTCCTGGCCCTTGTATCAGTCTGCTGCTCCTCTGAGCAGTATCTTATACAAAGAGTAGCTGGGGAAAAACATTGGCAATCCAATGGCTCATTGCAAAAGCATGATAGCTGTCTGTGGTAAATGCAATTTTGATGTGGGATTATCTGGTGTATTTGCCTTGTTGATGGAACCTGTTTGAGGTGTTGTGTAACAAGAGTGTCATATGTCTCCAAGTTCTCTTCCAAAATATGATACAGTTGAACACCATTCAAACTGTTCGAGATCTTCTCAAAGAAATCTTTACCATCCACAACATCATTTCCCCGCAGAAGTAAGGAGTCTGCAGTTCTTTTTACTGTTCCTCCAATGCCGTCGGGGGCACCTTTTCCATGGGATGTTGGGAAGTAATTCCATGTGGTCCTGCTGAAGCCCAGAGTGGGTGGTACTTCAGAAATGAGGTAGAAGTTCTTCTTATTCTTATACTGCTTACTGGGGCCATCTGACCAGAAGTGCACAGTAGTAACTGATGGATATTTAGTCCGTATATCTCTAAGGACAGGATCCATGTGAGTCCAGATTGCTGCTGCATCTTGTCTCTTAGACTCTGACACTGAGCAAAATGCCCCCTTTTCACCCTTGGTGTAATAAATTCCAGTATGAAGGGTTAACTGAGGTAAGTTCTGGCCAAAATGGCAAGCCTGAATTTCAGAAGAATATTTACACTTCCATGACTCTGAAAAATCAACATGTACAATTACTGTGTTCTCACTGCATGTTTTAATCAATTCTCTGTATGCTTTTGCCTGATTGTGAACCAGGCACACATGTGTTGTTGTCTCACTTCTAAGTTTCTCCTCATACAGATGAAGCAACTCTGAAAGACTCCCACTATGTAAGTTGAGTTTCATGTTGAAGTGGATCCCACTTGATGTTTGGTCTCGCTCCCACTGCCTCCATTGAACACTGATTCCACTTATCTCTGGAGCCAAAACTGTATGCTTGGTTTTGCACCGTAAACAGGTGCGAAGAAGACAGGCCTCAGTTGCTGGAGTGCAACAAACTAATTGAAAACTATCCTCCAGTTTGGTTGACTTTAGAACACCCGATGACATTAGAACCTGAAGCATCAAGTCTGCATTTTCATGATGACGACACAGACATGTACTTCTGTCGGATGCCTTGGGTGCTGTAACATAGAAGGGCCTCAGAATACAGAAGGATGAGTAACTCAGCTTCATATTCGGGTTCTTCTTGAGAAAGTCACTATGGAGGTTCAGCATTGAGTCTGTTAAAATCATCCTTTGATGTTTCATCTTTTTCCTGGTGATGGTGTCTGTTTTATCAGTTGTCATGCGAGATGAGTTTACAATGAACTCCTTAACAGTCTGGCTGATACGTTGGAGATATGTTGCCTTCTTATGTGCCGTCTGTTTTTTGTCACTCATTAACTTGTAGCTAACACCAAACTGGCGAAGCCTATGAAGAAGCCGATACTTCTTTAGAACCTTGCCTGATAATGTCAATTGTCTGTGACCTGGTTTTTCAACGGCTCGTCTCTGTGCCACAGGAGTTGTATTATTCCTTCTCAGCTCTTGGCAGATAACATTGTGGAAAAGAAGAGATCTCCTAATGTTGGGGTTCCGAAGTTGGCTTCCCGTTATCATCCTCTCTGTTTCTGTTCGTGGAGAATCTATAATTGTTTTATCTTTTAGTTTGACATTTGACTTTTCTATTTGAGCCTTCTTCTTCCGCCATTCCTGCTTTCTTAGTTTGTGTCGCTCTTTTGTTAATTTCTTAACCTTTTCTTTCAATGCTTTTATCTCCCTTTGGTGTCTTTTCCTGGTTTTTCTCCTCTCCCTCTCAGCTGCAAGAGCACGCCTGCTTGAAGTAGGCTCCTCAACAGTCTGGTCCAGAGGACTTTCTGGTGGGGTGTCTATTTCATTTAGCTGTCTATTCTGCATAGCTCTGGACCTTTTCTTTGCTTTCCTCCAATACTTTCTGCGGTGCCTCTTTGCTCTTGGTCCTAATTCTCCTATTTGTTTTACTTTTTTGTTTTGGACCCTGTCCTTCCATCTTTGTCTCTCCTTTTCTAACTGGTCTCTTCTGCTTTCTGGGTTACTGTTAATTCTTTCTCTCATTTTTCTCTGGTACTCTCTGTTTCTTTTTCTTTTCTCCTCCACTGACAGTTTTGGTCTAGCCATGTCTGCCTACAGTACAGATAAAATATATTAAGATATTTTAAATATATTAATATATTTTAAATATATTAAGATATTTTAAGTCAATGAACATGTATATTTAGATCATATTATCATGTTATGTAGTTGTTATACATTATTTAATGAGTATTTTGGAGCACTTTTCCACTCCGTCAGCTTACATGTCAACACCGTCAGACAAAATATCTGATGGAGTTGACGTCTGACGGAGTTGACAAAACAACATGTTTTTTCAACTTAATCATGTCTAATAAATGGTAGCCATTTTGATTTTCCTCAGTTGTCAGCTGCTACTAAAGTAAACCAAAATACCAACTTTTATTTCAAAATTCTTGATTAAAATCATCCCTACTTTGAAGACAGTGTTGACACATAAAAGCTGTGACCACAGGGATTTCAACTTGTTTGCTGAATATTTAGAAAAATGTAAAACTTACGAGACCATGTGTTGGACTGCTGCATTCATCAACAGAAAGAAGTCAAAGGGGGTCCTCAGGGTTAAAGCTGACCAAAATATGCCTGATTTATTTCAAATTTGAAAAATATCTGACGGAGTTGACATGAATTGATGACAGATTTTGAAAGGCTGTTGTTAATGTATAAAATAATGCAATGTTCACTTTAAGTATTTTGTGATATTTCATTAAGCCATCCAATTTACCTCATATTCATATTTGTGCATTTTGGGCATTTTAAAACACTTTTTTTTTGCAGTTTGATACTGTGACCTCTACGGAGGACGAGTTAATTTGCATGGGTTTCATAGTACAGTGCCGGTATTTTATAAAATTACTATGCAATAATATAAATATATACAAAACTAAGGGTCTAAACATACACAAGTCTTTCATATCCAACTTTTAAAGCCTTTTTAAATGAAACAATTTATTGTTTTTTAAGGCAAATTGTAACATTTTTATGGGGGACATGTTTTGTCCCTTATCTCAAGAATCAGTGATATATATATATAAAATATTTGTGTATAAATATACATACTAGACATGTTTTCCTTGGATATTATAGGCCAATTTGCAAGCACAATTTGTGAAAAAAAAAAAAAAAATTGAGATGCTTCCAACTGTTGCTCTTGCATTCTTTGTGGCTCAGTGACACACCTGAATGAATGGCTCATTAAGTATGTGGGCCCCATTGTCTCCTCAGGTGTGAACCACTAAATATGCATGATGGTGTTGGATCGTTGACGCCCACTCGCATATTGCCTTTCCAAACAGAAAGTGTTTTGCAAAATTTAAATCAATGTATTGTTTTATGTGAATGATTAGGCAGGATGATTTTCACATCATTTTGAAGAAAAAAGGCGACGACACACATTAGTCAAAAGTCTTATTGACACATATTTAGTATGTGTTTTGTGGTCTTATTTCAGAAACTTTATTTTTTATTTTTTTCAATAACCATGCATAAACATTATTCTCTCAAAAATACAAACATGTTGCTCACATATTATGGTAGCCCTGTTTGTGCTAAATAGAGTGTAATTACACCTTTGCCATTAATATGTTTATAAGCAACTGAAAAAAGCACAAATGTAAGGGCATGTCAGAACATCTCAAGGATCCCAAAACACCTTAGACCCCAGAGGGTTAAACACACACATAGACAAACAATAGAGAAAGAGACAAGAATGCAGAGGAGAGAACAATAACACGTAAAAAAAAAAGATAAAATATGGAGCAAGAAACATAAACCGTGATTATGATATTGCCATCAAACAAACAATAAACACTGCACAGAACACATAGAATGCCATGATCCTATAATATCATATATAAACACAAATCACCACAACAGAACAATATGATACTTTAAAAAAATAATATTTTACAATCAAATTATGTATTTATTTACTGTTAGTTATTTAAGAAAAAATGATGGAAACAATGAATGATGTATACTACCTTGGTTTTTCTCAGATGCAATACCTGAAGGAGATAAATATTGTAAAAATAAGGCAGATTATTAAATGAAAAAGGTTTCATTTGATAACATTAGTTAACTACTTTAGTTGACATGAACTTAGAATGAACAATACTTCTTAATGTTAATTTGAACAGCTGTATATTTCTAAACTATCATTAACAAAGAGTAATAAACACTGTAACAAATGTGTAGTTCATTGTTAGTTCATGTTAGTACATTAACTAATGTTAACAAATGAAACCGTATTGTAAAGTGTTACCATTACATAACGTACTGTCCATAAAAACACAAGCATAATTCCTCCTAGGATTGTCTGTCGCTCTGACGAGTGCTTCTGGGAGGTCTTTTACAGACCCTCCTACCTACTGTGCGTGCGTATTACATTTTTGGAAAATGTACCTACATTTCACACAATGAGCATTGCAATCACTTTAAACTACATATTCGCAAATCACAGACTTGATTGTAACACACTTCGGATGGGTTTAGTGCTTGGTGATGCTCATTAACCCTCTGGGGTGTTTTTGGGGTCCATGAGATGTTCTGACATGCCCTGACATTTGTGCTTTTTTCAGTTGCTTATAAACATATCAATGGCAAAAAAAAAATTACACTCTATTTAGCACAAACAGGACTACCATAATATGTGAGCCACATGTATGTACATGTTTTCATTTTTAAGAGAATAATGTTTATGCATGGTTATTGAAAAAACTAAAAATGAAAGTTTCTGAAATAAGGCCACAAAACACATACTAAATATATGTCAATAAGACTTTTGACTAATGGATGTCGTCGCCTAGAGTTTTTTCTTCAAAATGATGTGAAAATCATCCTGCCTAATCATTCACATAAAACGATACATTGATTTAAGTTTTGCAAAACACTTTTAGTTTGGAAAGGCAATATGCGGATGGGGCGTAAACGATCATGCATATTTAGTAGTTCACACCTGATGAGACAATGCCCCTGCATACTTAATGAGTCATTCATTCAGGTGTGTCACCTATAGCTAACTTAAATATACAAGCTTCATAAAAATGATCATTCTAGAAGAAAATTTCAGATGGCATTTAGAGGCTTTTGCATCTGAACTCTTCATACACACACACACACACACACATACATATATACATATACATATATATATTTATACACAAATATTTTATATACTTTTTTTTTTTTTTTTCACACATTGTGCTTGCAAATTGTATAATATCCAAGGTAAACATGTCTAGTAATTGTGCAGTTAATTCTCATACTGTATTTTCAGTTTTGGAATATTTATCCTCTCCCCAAATTTGTTACTAATAAAACACAATACAAATTATTTAAAGAAAAAAATTATATTTACCTTTTAATAGTTTGTTTACATCTACCTTGTAAATATATTTTTGTATTAAAAAGGTTACAATTACAACAACAATTCAAGTGTAATCTTACAGTATATTCTACAGTAAAAACTGTACCCAAATCTAGTCAACAAAATGTTGTCTTTCATATTTCGCCTGACTGTAACGTTGTCTTTATGAAATATTAGGGCATATAAATGTTAATTTGCAGTTTAATACGTTGCTTATACAAATAGCCTACATTTTATTTCAACATATTTCAGTCGATTTTTACTCATCTCAGTATAGCAATACAGTTTGCTAAAACATCATCATTCATTCACACGCGATTTAAATTTAAACTCTTTTTGCGAGCTGTGGTAAACAGCGCGCATCTCTGCCGTTCATTCATTCATAAACAGAAACCCGATTCACGTGAGAAGGGACAAAAACTTACTACAGTATTCCTCAGCTCGCTCCTCGATATACCTGCACTTCTGAGGGACATTTTCCATTATTATTATTCCTCACAGCGCTGCGAGACGGTGTAAACAAGTAATGATCTGAATAAACTTGTGTTTTCTCAAGCTGATATGGGGGCGTTCACAGGATTGCGTGGATTGCCTCAGCCATTTGCGTTTGAATAGCGCTCGCTCTCCGTGGGCGGAGTCACATTACATTTGAATCAGCTGTAATGAGCTCGACTGGAATCGCTCTCTTTTAATACAGATTTCACAAGATGAGAATATTTGTTTTTTATATAAATTACTTCATTTAAAAGAAGAGAATTCAAGCTTCATGCCTGTGTGTCTGTATGTCTGTTTGACTGAGTATTCGCTGAGTTATTGTTCATTTTCGGACGCGTTTCAGAATGGACTACACTGACAGAGAGAAGGCAGAACTCACTTCGTGTTTATTTTTCTTTATTTGGCAAAAAGCACAACACTTTGTTTTTATTGTGAGTATACACAAAAATAATACACATTTAACAGAATCGATTGATGTATGAAACTTGCTTGTAATATCAAAGTCAACAGAGTATTTATGAGTTTCTTTTACACTGATAAAAAAAAAGCGAGCTGGTATCGCCGGCGATACCGCCGACCTCAGGGGGTTAACATAAAGGTGAATATGTTACAAGATGCCACAGTAGAACACCTACCATGTATGCATGTCAAATGCTCTATAAAGTTGGCTGACCGTGCAAATGTTTTACATTTACAAAGTGGGCAATGGCTTCTGGATGTTTGTTTGCTGTCCTTGCACAAGCAGGCCACTACACATTTTTCTGTAAAAACAAGTTCATGAAATTGATGAAAACCATTCAAATATCCAATTGAAAAATACAGAATCACATCAAACATCTCTCTGTAGTTCAGCTTTGGTGCATACCTTGACTGTTTTCAGAAGAGTATACTGCATCTCTGAGACGTCTTCTGTAAAGATGATTCTTATTTGTTGACAAAACACACATTAAGAACACAGGCCAATAATGATGTTAAAATGTGAACCTGTGAAGAACAATAATAACACTGTTGTTTCCCAATCCAATACCCCCCTCCACACGTCCTGTACCACAAACAACTAAAACCATTTTGATATTTACGATACGACGATATAAAAATGAATAACTATTCTACACTGGACGCGACGCTGCATAAACCCTATAGAACCCATGCTAATAAATAGTAAAGTGACGCTGTCATATTTCTGACGTAGTCTAGGCCTACTTTGATGTTAAGGCCTACACTAAGTTTCCTATATTGCGCTACATCAGCGAGATCATATTCACATTGTGTACAATTTTCTTACTGTTTCAATTTTTTTGAAATTTAATTCACACTTAATAATTCAATTAAATAAAAACTATTAAAATTAAATGAAAACTATTTTCCCCTTTCTCACCTTCCATCGTCGATATTCGTCTTGGTTGAAAACAGCATATCAATGGATATATTCAAGTGAATGGTCAACAAGTAATTACAAAAAAGATATATGAATGAACACAAAAAAACTAACATTTTCCTGATCAAACCCGAGTTTAGTAAGCGAACTGTTAACGATAACAAACTTTTACAGTATAGTTGGTACCCTATAGGGTTGGAGTTTGGTGGCAGGTGAAGGCTATAGGTTTCCTGATCAAAACGCAACATGTGCCAATAAAAGTGGTTCCGCTTGTTATCTTCTGACAAACGGATCTGATAACTATGTAGTTACAATTTCCAACAATCAGTGTTGATATTTACATACAAAGGGAACGGAGAAAAAACAATCACATTATGATTTTAACATGATAAAAAAAAAATCTGAGGTTGTATGTATTCTGATTATTCATAATAGGCCAACATGAAATGTATGTATGTGGCAGATTAAATTATTAATAGCATATTCATTATTAATTAAAATATAAAAAGACATATTTATTAAAAACATATGTTGTGGAGTCACGTGGGACCACCGAAGGAGATGGCCGCACACTAGAGTAGCTCCTAAAGCCTGTTGATTAATGTTCTGAATTTGGAGATATACACTTCAATTGTGGTCATAATTTCGACACCCCTTGTCGACTCTGAGGTTTCTCTAGGACTGCAGCCTTCGGAAAAATGGCAAGTAATAACAAAGCGAACTTTTTCAAGGGAGCTACCACGAGGAAGAAGCAAGCTAGCATTAGCCTCGCCCCGGCCCAGACCCCGGAGCTAGAGCCGCCTGAAAACACACCCTGACTGATGACGCCCCTCCAGCGGCAACGGAGGAAAGCACGGGGAGCGACAGCAAAAAGGACGTTTTAGAGGAAATAAAGAAAATGAATGCTACTCTTCAGGTGGTGGCAAAAGATGTCACCACTATAAAAGACACAACTAAAGAACTGAAAGACTCAGTGGAAGATATAAAAGTGAGGCTGGGAGAGGCAGAACAGCGTATATCAGACATTGAAGATGCTAGTGTGCTTACTGTGGCAAAAGTGGACAAATGTGAGGAGAGGTTGGAGGTGTTGTGGTCACGCGTGGAGGACCTTGAAAACCGCAGTAGGAGAAATAATGTACGGATTATCAGACTTAAAGAAGGTGTGGAGGAACCCGGAAAAGTGGATCAATATGTGACGGAGATTCTGGATAAAGCATTTGAGCTTTCTGGAAGTGAATTTGAAATTGAGCGTGCGCATCGTTCCCCTGCACCAATGCCGGACCCTAATGAACCTCCCAGGGCGATACTTGTCCACTTTCTACGATCATCTGCCAGGGAGAAAGTACTGCGAGTCAGTGGTGTGCACAGGAGGGGGGCCAGGGGACTCAAGCCCCTGCCCCTTTTGTCTCAAAATGTATTGTGCCCCTCTCTGATAATTGTAAATAATAATAATTATTATTATAAATATTATAATAGATAACAATACACTTATACACTATTGCCACTAACAATAATAATTCAAAAAATATTATACAAAAAAAAAAAGTTTTTGGGCGGAAGCATTTGGCAGAGGTGAAGTGGTAGTGGGTGGAGTTTGCTTTGCAGCTCCTCATATGCAGCAGTTCGCCGCGAGTCTTCAAACTACAGGAGCAGCAGGTAACGTTAAGTAAATATGGAAAAGTTACATTTATCCTACCATGCTACTAGTCTGGTCATTGCCTGGTCACATGCTACTATCTCTTCTCATTGAGACGTGGTCTGGGAACCACAGGTTCATTTTCTCATTTTTGAGGCGTGGTTTACGAATGCCCAGAGCCGTTTATTGGGCGCTATTGAATGTCTATCAAATGCGCCTGCACGTAGCTCATAGCCAATCGTTTCAATTATACCAGATGACGTATGTAGAGCGGCAGAAATTCGACGAGGAAGAAGACGAAATAAACTTGCGTTCTAAACTACTTAGAACACTATCTAATAAGGCTGCATCGAAAGGTAACTTCGCGTCTGATGCCATGTTGGACCCATAGATATAAACAAACTGCTTCGGTGTGTTCCATAGACGTCATCATCGTCTTGCTGCTCCCTCCCCGTTCTGTGATTGGTTCTCTTTTTGAGGGGAAAATCTGGTCCATGGTATCCAGGCTGCCTAGCAGCGTGAATAAAATCGCGCTGCGCTCAAGGCAGCATGGGGAAACCCAGGCTACCATGCTACTGTAAAAGTTGCGGCAGCTTGCAAGTTATGCTTAACTATAATATATGTTAAACTCGATTTCAGCCGCTTTCTGAGTCTGACAATGTAATTAGTTTTTATCTGAGGCAAAAGTGTTGTTGGCTTGGGGAAATACATTAAATGTATATCTTTGTTACTATTTGTTACTATTTCATAGTAACACTTTACAATAAGGTTCATTTCTTTATTATTCATGTAACTAACATGAACTGACTATGAGGAACAAATTTGTTACTGTATTTGTTAATAATAATACACCTGTTTTTTACTTGTTCATGTTATGTCACAGTCAGAGCATTAACTATTGTTAACAAATAAAACTTCTGATTTTAATGTTTTAGTAAATGCTGAAATTAATATGAACTAAGATTAATAAATGCTGTAGAAGTAGCCTACAGTTCATTATTAGTACAAATTTAACTAATGAAACCTTATTGTTAAGCATTACTGATTTCATGATAGCTAACACTTTAATGCATATACTAGTCAAGTCAAGTCACATTTATTTATATAGCACTTTTTTATAATACAGAGTGTTTCAAAGCAGCTTCACAGTGATGACATGAAAATAATACAACAAAGTTTCCTTCTACCGTATTTTCCGCACTATAAGGCGCACTTAACCCCCTGAGGTCGGCTGTCGCGCCGGCGCGATATGCTCGTTTTTTTTCCTTATCAGTGCAAACAAAATCAAAATTCTAATATTAATTTTTATCTTATATGCTTGTGTTGTACATCAATCGATCCTGTTAAGTGTGTATTTTTTTTGTGCATACTCATAATAAAAACAAAGTGTTGTGCTTTTCGCCAAATAAAGAAAAAATAAACATGATGCGCGTTCTGCCGTCTCTCTCAATGTGAAACTCATTCTGAAACGCGACAGAAAATGACCTGTAACTCAGCGAATGTTTGTCACACAGACTTAAAACACATGTCTATACAACGCTTGGAGTCTCTATTTTTAAAATATGTAAATTATATAAAAAACAAATATTCTCTGTTTAAGTAATCCGTAAGAAAGCAGCGACATGTACAGTTTCTCAAACACATCCTAATTAACTATAATGTGACCACACCCACGCGCGCACGAGCGATTGACATGCAAATGATCCACGCGGCAGAACGCAGACCTGTAAACGCCCTCATCACCTCAAAACAAAGAATAAAAGACTTCGGTAACTTACTCCTCTCTGCTTTTCATCGAGTTTGAAGATGTGCTGTGCTGTGCTGTTTACCTTGTGCTGTGCTGTTTACCTTGGGATTTACCTCAGAAGAACGCGATTTGAAGATGAGAAGATTTTTAAGGTAAGACATGTTAAACTGGTCGTGCCAGATTAAAATGTATGTTATGAAATGAGTTTGGAGTAAAAACATGAACTAAGCCTAATATCGTACATGTATATGCATCTATAAATAGACAGAAACATGTTAAAATGTGAACTAGACTGGTAGGCAACCTTTCAGTGCTAAATTTATATAGGCCTACTTCATATATATTTCACTCAGTTTTGATTAGCTTATGACACTGAAATAATGCTAAAATACTTCTTTATGCGTAATGTAGCTTGTTTGCGAATATCTACTAATGTGATTTAGTGCAAATATGTTTCAGCCTCCGGTAAAATATGTGATATAGCCTACTGTCTACATTATATTTTTATATAAATGCTCGATTTTGGTTAGCCTAAGACACGCTTCAATACTGCATTATGCACAGATGTTTGTGAATACAGGTGTAAATGTTTGAAATGTAGTGATGTGTGTCGTTCGCGAACGATCCGTTCATTGCGTGTGTCACTAAATGCGTGCGGATACCCATCAACAGATACTCGCGGTGACGCGGCCTATGGCCCATAAATAGATATTTCTCCGTTCTATGGCCCATCAACTACATTGTTTGTCCATAACCATCACTTGCTCAGCAGTTTACTTTGTATAATGTATGCTAAAAGTTTTATTTTGATGTTGTTTTTTAGGAATGTGAACCTTCAGTTCTCGGTGCGATCGAGAAATCATACCGAGTAAGTGCATAGACGTAATATTTTACAGATGAAATGTAGCCTAATTGTGTTTACATCGTCATAATATAAAAGTAGCCTACCTATTCTTGTGTGAAATGACAAAAACCATCCATTCTGCTTATACAGGAGACACTGCGCAGATGAGGGTGAAAACACAAGATACATTGGAGGACAAAGACATTTCCATGTCCTGCACCTGTGACTGCCTACAACAAACACATGGGGGGTGTTGACCTGTCTGATCAGCTGATACAGTACTACACAACACAGCACAAAACCATGAAGTGGTACAGTAAGATTTTTCTACACTTCTTGGACATTGCTTCCACAAACTCTTTCATTGTGCACAAAGAGCTACATGGTAACTTGTCACATAAAGAGTTTATGGAGCAACTTATAACAGAGCTCTGTGGTGTGTCACAGAAAACGGCAATGAGTTTTAAATCAGTGTTGGAAACCGTTGTGCTGCTTAATATATATTTTTTATAACCTGTAATAGTTTTTTCAGGATTCTTTGAATAAAAATATTTTTTTTATAAAAAAACAAAAGTTTGGTCTTTTTTTCTTTCTTTTTTGGAAAGGATGTAAGTGATAGTAATAACTTTAAGTCTTTCCATTGTTAGAAAATATTTCTATTTTGAATAAATGCTGTTCTTTTTAACTTTTTATTCATCAGTGAATCATTCTTAGGTCATCATTCTTTGTTCAGGCTGCCTCACAGCACCTTGATGGCCCATTAGCCATGGGGGGAGTGTCTTTAGTCACACCCCTGGTGTGAATCACATTAATATTCATGGCCCACGCATACAGCAGTGCTGACACAAAAACTGACATGCAAAATTAAAATCGTTATATTGTTGTTTGTGAAAGAGTGGTCAGAATGATTTTCACCTCATTTTGTAGAAAAAGAATAGTAATTCCAAAGTCTTATGGAAAACTATTCAGTATGTGTTAAATGGCCTTATTGCAGTGACAATGTTTTTCCCAAAACATACTAACCACGCATAATATTTTTTTTTCTATAAAATGCAAACATGTACATCCATTTTGCTCACATATTATTGTAGCAGAGTTTGTGCTGAATACAACAAAATTACAGGTTGGCCAATAGTATGTTGTAAGTAGCTGAAATAAGCACAAATGTCAGGTCATGTCAAAACATCTCAAGGGCCCCAAAAACACCTCAGACTCCAGAGGGTTAAAAGCCTTTAATTTTTTCAAAAAACGACAGTGCGCCTTATAATCCGGAGCGCCTTATATATGGATCTGGCGCCTTATATTAATGTCTGTGAAACAACCGCTGACTTAAACCTTGTTTATACTTTCGCCTGGCACCGGAGCGCGAGCCTCCGCTGACTGCGCGCGCACCTCCCCAAACAGACGAGGCATTTATACTGCAACTGTTTTGTTTTAGACTGAACACCAGACCATACAACTGATTTAGACGCGCAAACTGGGTGCCGGTGCGATGTACTAATATCCGTCTGCTCGGGCAGATTCGGCTCAAAGTCATGCATCTTCGGATGAAGAGGCGCGCGCTGTTACAATGACGTCATTTTTGCCGCGCGTGCGCCTCCGCATACGAAGATGCACGACTTTGAGCCGAATCTGTCCGAGCAGACGGATTCGTTTTTTTATTACCTTCGTGCTCATACGACGCGTCAAGTATAAACAAGGTTTTACAGCTCAGCCACTTGTTTTTTCATAATTTTTTGCAAGTGGTAGATCTTGGTTTACATTTGGACTTTGGATGTGATCTTAGGCTTGAAAAGGTTGGTGACCACTGCATAACGCAAACCCAGTCAAACGTTTGACTGCAGTATCTTCTATTCTATGCGCCTTATAATCTGGTGCGCCCTATATATGAAAACAGTTCTAAAATAGGCCATTCATCGAAGGTGCGCCTTATAATCCGGTGCGCCTTATAGTGCGGAAAATACGGGTAGAAAGAAATTGCACCATCGTCCACCTGAAGTAAGGCAGATCAATAATATTGTTGAATATTAAATGTCCCCAACTAAGCAAACCAAGCAAAGGCAACAGTGGCAAGGAACCAAAACTCCATCAGGTGACAGAATGGAGAAAAATAAAATAATACATAACTTACAACATCAGCAAAACTAAACATGAATTCCTCAAAATTATCTTCTTGATTCTCACTGTTTTGTTTGGTAAAGTAAATCATATTTAGTAATATTATCATAATTTCCCTATTTTCGTTTGATGTGTTATGCATTCTAATTGTATCAACGTCTTTTCATAGAATGTAAAGGAAATAAAGGAAAAAAACAAACAAAAAAACAAAACAAAAAACAAGGAACTCTTTTTTTTTTTTTTTTTTTGCCCTTTTTGGTCCTTCCGCCCCTGCCCCTGAGGAGGTCTGTGCACGCCACTGGAAAGCAATACTGTATTGAAAGTATTTTTCTGATTTGTTCGATCTGTTTTGAAAAATGTCTTCCGTTGCTTTGGCCTGATATCACTGTCAGTCATCTCAATTTCGTGAATGATTCACAAAACAATATTTTAGCAGATTAAAGACGAGCTTCATCATCTTCATTTTCTGGTGCGATCGGCTGACAGTCTTCCTTCATCAGATGTGTCGTCTTTGCAGCGGCTCAACTGGAATGTAGCAAATTTATGTTGTAATGTACAATTGATAATTAAACAAGATGCTTGACTTTAATAAACAGTTACATATTTAAGCATCAAGAACGGTAAAACATAAACTCTGTCGGCAACACTGAGATTCGATCTCGGATCACTTGAAGCTCCGAGAGGCTCATGTTGTTGCGTTGCCCACAGAGCTATCGTCTGAATACTGTTAAACTAATGTCTTATGGTCGTGCAAAGCCTCATTGATGTGGCCTAATATTTTTCTATTGCAATGCTTTATGTTGACAATTGTTTTCATTATTAAATTTATTCAATTTAATTTCATTAATTTCAGTATTGTGATTATGAATTTGTTCAATGTTTCATTTGAATTGACAATGAGCTGCTGCGCGGCGGCAGATTACGCAATAGAGAATAAGCTGACACTTTGCAAAGTCTGTGATTGTAGCGCCTCTTAGCGGTGAAAGGCTGCAAATACACACCCGCAGTTTACCGCCGCGGGAACGGCCACTTGTGTCCCCTCTTCATCTATACTGGACGATGATTTTTTTGATGTCTCCTTACTCGCCCTGAACCCTGAAACGCCACATGATCCACTGTGCCTGTGAAGTCAGATATCACTCGCCTTAACAAATAGAGAACACAAAAGACACACAAACATAAGCAGCAGATAGACTGTATCTTGATGTGCAATATTAGACACACTCTTGTCATGCTGCTGCCTCTGGCGCTGTTGAGAAAGGCTGATGCCTCCTCATCTCTGACGAGAAATAACCCCTTGTACAGAGAGGGTTTCTCACTCCTGTTCATTACAACTGATCACCAAAAAAATCCTCTCAAACATTACTCTACATGCAACTATTTCTATGACAATGCTGTGGTTTTGATATTGACATTAATGCCTGTGTAATATGAACATACCCCCTTGATTTTATGAAGCGATAATGTTTGCGATTGCCAACACACTGCCAACAGGTCTGGGTGACACGCTGGACAATACAAGTAATTTACTTCACACATCACCTCTTCTGTATGCTTGCAAAAACAATATTCGAAAAATGTGACTGAGACTTTTCTGGAACGTATCTGCACAGACATTCCCCATAAACAAAATTATTAGTGTTTACAGAAAATAAATATTACAATATTACAGTTACAGTAATATGATTATGTGTTACAGTGATTGAAGCAGATTTACCCTTCCAGCCTGAACAGAACGGCGCTCCAGTAGCTTTAAACAGTCATGCCTTGACATCGAAGGAGCCTTTAATGTGAGCAAAAGCTTCGAAGATGTCAGAACTATATAGTGTCTGGCAGTTTGTTGTGCTTGGCCAGTAACGGTACTGAAGAAGCTCTTCACCCCTGGGGTCCATTCCACAGGCCAGGTCGGACAAACTTTATGGGGCAAACAGACATCATATCGTCCTGTGAAACAAGAGACACATTAAACGTGTTTCACAGAATCAGCTTTTTCCAACTCAACTGTCCATTACTCATTCACTGTAGTATTTGTATCTCAGTTTTGGTAGGTTTGGGCTGACACTTTTTGAAGTCTTGACTAGCTCCCGGTGGATGCGTTCCAGATGACTGTAGAGATTAGTTTTATTTCCTCTCGACGTGGACACGTCTTCTCTCTTGAAGCCAAAATATTGCCATATTTCAGACGTACAGTTCTTTAAAGGCACAAGTTCTTCGCTGTTGTCATTTTCCTCGCTTGTCTCTACTCCCGCCATCAGTTTTTATTTTCCACACTCTGCTCTGAGCCACTATGTTCCCCTGTGGGCCCGGTTTAGCCAATGGCATAATAGCACCTACTGGCGAGGCGGGTATAAAGATAGTAAGGCCACATCTGATTGGTCAAATTTGAATAAACAGCCTATGCATGCAATACACAAATGCTTGGCACATAAAATAAATTTCATTTATCACACCTCTCTGCAATACGAATATCGCATATACCATTATCACGATAACGCTAATTTTTCGATATATTGTGCAGCCCTAGCGTGCAGCCTCCATGTTACAGCTAATGCTGTGAGATTTTATGTTTGTTTTATCTAAAAGGGCACCTATTATGCCTCTTTTCACAAGATGTAAAATAAGTCTCTGATGTCCCCAGAGTGTGTATGTGAAGTTTTAGCTCCAAAAATACCCAACAGATCATTTTTTACAGCATGTTTAAATTGTCATTTTTTGGGGCTCAGGAAAACACACCGTTTTAGTGTGTATCCCTTTAAATGCTAATGAGCTGCTGCTGTCGCCCAAAGGGCGGAGCCTCACGAGCTCGCGCTCAGAGCCAGGACAAGCTCATCTGATAATATCAGAACAGAAACTCTCAGTTGCGGTGTTCATTTCGACCAAGGGCCTCATTTATAAACGTTGCGTACGCACAAAAGGCGGCGTACGCCACTCTATACGCAATAATTGGTATTTATAAAAAGCAAACTTGACGGGAAAATGTGCGGTCCTTCACGCAACCTCTGACCCAGGTGTACGCACAAAAACGGGTGAAATGAGAAATGGCGACACCGTCGGCAGATGGAAGAAACACGTGAAAGTGTGTGAAACTGTAGATCGTTGTGTAAAAGAAATGGCAATACTGCCTCTCATAAATAACATGAAGACTTCACAAAGCAAGTCTTAGAATTAACAGCCTACACAAACACCCGTTTGATCGATCTGCAGTGTAAAACAAACAAAATCAAACGAAGATTACAACAGAAATGCAATTTAACACATATTTGCAAAAAGATATAAATATGTTCTGCAATAATATTAGCATGTTATGCAATTCATCCTCATAACACATCTGTAGCTTGTCAGATGCAATCAAATGGATGGTAATAAAATGCCATGATGCCATCACAATGCGTAATGATGCACAATGGCTGATCATGTTCTTCCACGTTTCTTGGTTTTCCTCTGTGTTTGCCATGATTTCGCAATCGATGAATATTAACTTGTGGGCGTTTCACGGTCTTGACATGGGCAACTATGGGCGTGACATGAAGCCGCAAAAGCTGCGCTACATTTAGAATTGATTGTGATTTATTAGGGGAAAACTGCGTAGGATGTGCGTGCGCACGGTTTTATAAATCCGAATATTTCTGTGCGTAAGCACGTCCTATGTTTCATCCGTACGCCACTTCTGACGCAAATCCTATGCAAAGTTTTATAAATGAGGCCCCAGGAGTCGGACAATAATGCCCACAGAGCCAGAGAATATATTCTGTATGGACATAGAACAGGTATTGTTTAGTTTAATTACGGTTATAACTAATTTGTCATCTGCTTTTATCCACTATTAATACTAGCCTGCTGTAGCAAACCTCGTACGAATGATGACCAAAATATACTGACGAGTTCAGTTAAGTTTATTGTACATCACACAAAAGATAAAGCGTTAGTTTTACTCCAGAAAATCACTGTAAAAGCTAATAAACAGTGCGCATTAAAGTCTTATCCATAAACTCTCTCTCTCTTTCCTTTTCATTGTCATCAACATACACAGCGAAATACACAAAACACTCGTTACAACCAACCATGGGCGAGGCTAGCACCCCTAAAACTTGGAGTAAGAAATGTTGTTATTCTAAAAATTTTGTTTGTCTTTGACAAGGTTAAATAATGTCCAAAACATACTCCGTAGTTTGTGGTTTAAAATGTATGTGTAAGGATATGAAAACATCCCCGCTTATGCCTAGTTTACACTACAGGATTTTAAGCCCGATTTAAGCCCGATTTGCAAGTTAACGAGCTCGCCGACAGGTCGGGCTGTAATCGCGTGCAAATCTGCGGGTGATCCGCGCTCGCCAATCTTTAAGTGTGAAATACTTAATGACGCATCAAAAACCCTCGCTGACACATCGCCGACGCCAGAAAAATATCTAGCATGCCAAATATCTGGAATTGTCGGCCGACTCGATAGCCTGTGGTGTCACGTGTCGCGACGAGCAACAGCCAATGATCATCTTGTTATGACATTACAAAAGCCCTTTGTATTTGTAACCATCGTTGCCAAACCACAACAGGCAGCTGCTTTTTCATTATAATGTTTTACTCACTTCCAACTCTCTCTGACAGACAATCCCTGCTGCCCGCGTGTGCTTATCCATCCGTTATGGGGTGTGCCGGTTTCAGAATTGGTGTGACGGTTATGACGTGAGTCAAATGACAAAACTAATCGGTTATTATATAGCCTATTTGCTTTTTATGTTTTAAATACATGCAATTGGTTGATGAAACATTTATTAAAATTAAGATACAATTTTTACAAAACGAAATTCGCTTTAAATAAATGCTTTCTACAAAGCAAAACTTAATGAAGTGGTAAAAATCATGTCTCACGATTTACAAAACAAAACTTCATTAAGTGGAAAAAACCCAATATATTGCGCATCTTATGATCCTATCTTTTATTATAATTGTATATTATATAATACAATTATATGTATATATACACATTGTATATTCTTTTATCAAACATGTTTGGGGCCAGTTAAGGGGTAATTGAACTGCACGATCAGTTATCGGTAATGATACGTTGTTTATTATTGCAAATGTTTATTGCTAATGTTTATTATTGGAAATGCTTTTGTTTAATAAATCTCATAATGATGGCACATCACTATATCATAGTCATAGCTTTTATTTCTATCTCAAATGATTGGTGGTCGGTCAGGGGGTACTTTGCAAAGAATCAAATACAGTTGGAAACGTAGACCAATAATAACACAGACTGCCAACAATTGTTTTTAATTAGTATTTAAACATTCTCCATAATAGAAAAGATAGAAATTTGTAAAAAATATTTTAGTAACACGTTTTTTTGCGGTTATAGAGTTCTAATGACGGTGTTCAACTATATCTATACCACCAATTTTACCCCGCCGTCCATTCGCCATTGGAATGCGCCAAGACTTGTTGTCAGCTCCTGTAGTGTGTAACCCCCTGTTGCAGAAGAGTTACGTAGTGTCACATAGTGTGAACACCACAACGATTTCAAGACTCCAGAGCAAGTCATGTAGTGTGAACAGCACAGCGATCTGCCGACGTTTAAAGTTGTGTAGTGTGAACTAGGCATTAGCAAATGATGTCATCCTCTTCTCCTACTTCTCCTCTGTACCTGCACCGCTCAGCACGACCGTCATTCAGCGTGAAACACACGCAGAGTGAGAACCATAGGCGTCACTAGGTCCTTTTCAAACTTCTGCCTAGCCCCCCTAAACATTTGTGATTAAGTGTAGGCTACACAAATGCGTGTTCGCAGAAGCTGCTGTGCGCGAATTTTAGCAGCACGACTGACGCTTCAGTTTACGGTCAAGTGCGAGTTAAGAAGATGTAAGTAGCTAAACTAAACATTTTATATTTGACAGTTTTTTAAAACGAATGACAAAAATAATTAGAAAACTAATAAACTTTTGTCTAATTTCGCCATTTTGAGCTGAAAATAGCCCTATATAACGTGTAATGTCATTGTGAGGGGACAAGAAACATTAACAAAGCCGTTTTCATAGGCACAAGATTAATAATGCATGTGCACATGTTGAGAATTAATATAATACAATTTGTAGCCTTTAATAAATTAAAAAAGTTCAGCTTTAGGTGGGGAAGAGACAGGGCAAGATCAGGAGACTGAGAGAAAAAGACAGAGTGATGGAGATGAGGAGAGAGCGGGTTTTAAATCTATTTCTTATCCTTTTTTGGCCTTCAAACGTCTTGAAATGCACATATCAGAGAAATAAGAATGTTTAACCCCATAACAACCTCAAGTTTATGAACTCTTTGATTATAAAGCCCTGTCTATGGCTATGTATTAGGACTAGATCAATAATGAATGTGTACATATTGTGAATGAATTTAATAAACTTAGTTACCTAGCTTTCCTGGTAGCTTTGTCTGAGAAAATGATTCATAAATCAACCGTTGACCCTTGATCAGTTGACCCTATGTTTACTTTCTTCACTGACAGACAAAAATGAAAAGCCTATATCAGTCAAAGCTCAGCTTTAGGAGGGGAAGAGACAGAGCAAGATAAAAACAAAGAGAAAAAGAGTGTGATGCTGATGAGGAGAGAAAAGCTGCCCGCACATGGATTTAAAGCTGTTGTTATCAAATTTTTTTGGCCTTCAAAACATCTTAAAATGCACATATGTAGATCAGAGAAATCAAAATTTTCTCGGGGGAGCATGCCCCCCTAAATACCTCACATTCGGGACCTCAGTGATTAGAAAACCGTGCCATATGCATGTTACTGGATGAATGAATGAAACTAGTTAATAATGAGCATTAGACCATAAACTAACTTTTTTTAAAAAAAAAAATCATACCCTCATTGGGGGCTGAGCCCCCCTAAAATGAAAATCCTAGAATCGCCCCTGCAACCAACCAACAGTAAACAAATATATACACACCTTTTCAGTGGGTGCTTATAAACTGGTAAACTTTATATCCGTAAAACGAATCGATGAGCTGTGATAAAGTGCACGCTCTCACTTTCATTTCTGCCGTGATCAGTAACGTTAGTCCTGTCGCTCCTCCGGAGAGTGTAAGCTGGATCACGAGAGCAGTTGTACAGATCCATCCTCGAGTAACAACGAGAGTAAATGAAGACTGCTATGTTCATTCTTACATCCAACAACAACACACCTCAATCGCTTAGGAGACATTCTTGTCTACAGCTGCTCTGGCGTCGGAGCAATGGCGGCCTGTGTCCAGCTCACTCAGGGCGGGTCTATGCTCAAACTGCAGTGTCAGTCAACAGTCGTGGGAGGGGCTTTGGCAATTCTACGTCACATTGCATATATTTTGAGAACAGCTCGTTCTGAGACAGTGCTTATGATTAATGGGGATTTAAAAAAAATAGTCCAGTCATTTTAAGCCAAAATGGGGGTCAACCTTGAACAAATTGCAACAGAAGCAAACTCAGCTGATTTTGTATCCTCAATATGTCCTGAGTAAGGAAAAAAAAAGTCCTGAAGAATCCCATTAGGGGAAAGTTTCAAAAAAGATCCAAATATAGCCTATTCATACGCCTATTCTTTCTTTTTCTTACGTGAATAGGGTAAAAATTGTAACCTTTAGATATCACCATGAAAATTACTGAGTTGATTACTTACATCAAGACAAACAAAAAATGTATTACAAGTTTTTTTTTAAATTGTTTGTTAACATGGACAAACGGTGCATAATCTAATTACAGATGTGCTAATTTGCATAAATACCACAACAGAACTAAATATTGGGTATACCCAGGTGAAAATATCTTGTTGAATCTTGTTGACACATAACAGTAAAACACTTAATGTTAAGGTCTGAATGGAACTCATTTCGGCTACCCATGAGCATTAATACATAGAGGCAGGAAGAAGTACTTTAGAAACCAGCCTTTATAGGTGCCCTTTAAATAACCTGATCCTGTTTGATCAAGGCATGTGTTCTGACTTGTTCAATTTTCAGCATAAATTTTTCATCTTGCATCAAAATCCTGTCTATTCAATTTATGCATTTGAAAAATAAAGTTGGGTTCTGTTTTAATGTACACGTGTACCTACAATAAAATGACTTTAATATACAGGTTTGTGGCTCTTAATTTATTTTTTATTAATTAACCACTTGTAAACTTATGATCACTGTTCTTTTTTTATAAATATAAGATTTGTATTAAATCTATATTCATTGAGTCGAATCGGGAATCGAAATCGAATTCTAATCGAATTGATAGTTTGCGAATCGAATCGAATTGGAACATCTGAATAGATACCCAGCCCTACCACCCACTGAAAGCTTTCTGGGACTGCATATACAGGGTGTCCACGGATCCTTAACCCTCTGGGGTCGACAAACGCGCCCGCGCGTTTTGCTGGATTTTCTTCACATTGTAGCACAATAAACTTAAATTACTCCGTCATTTATGGTCATACAGAAAAAAGAAATATAAAAAAAGAATCTGTGATATTTCAACTTTTGTATGTGTCCACTTATAATCAAATCAAAACATTGTGCTTTTGTAAAATAAAGAAAATAAACAGGGTGTGCTTTCTGCCTCCCCGTCGCGGTGAAGTTTTTTTTTTTGAGCACGTCTATAAACTGAAACCAAACTCAGCGAATACTTGTCACACATTTATGAGCCATATACCTTTATACACATTTAAGTGTGTACTTTTAAATGATCGGATTCAAACTGAAAACAAATATTCTCTGTTTAAGTAATTTGTATAAAACCCACAAGATGTCCAGTATCTCAAACGCTTCCTAATTATTTTTAATTTGACCACGCCCACACGCGTAAAAGAGATTCACATGCAAATCTCCACATGGAACGCAAACGCACTCATTACCTCAAAAACAAAGCATGAAAAAACTTCACAAGTCTTTGCTTTTCGTCGAGTTTGAAAGGCGCACCTGAGCTTACATTGGAATTACCTCAGAAGAAGAAGAACGCAATTTGAAGACAAGAAAGATGTAAGGTAAGAAATTCTTACATATTAGTTTGTTATTGTTGCATACATTTCACATTGCAGTTGAACTGTTGCTAGGTGAATGGTGAATATTATAATATTTAGACCCTTGTTTACTGTGTTTGTGGATATCTGCTCAAACGTAGATATGTATATGGTAACCATAATGTTTCATATTTGAGCGCGATCGCGTTTGAAAAGCAAAATGCACCAAACAAAGGCTTCATGTTTTTACTATTATCTCATTTCATATCATCATAACGAATGGAAACATTTGAAGTAATCATGATAATCAATATATTTTTCTCTAGCTTAATTGTTACTGAAATCTTTTGGAAGATTTATAGGCTGCTATAGGTTATTGTTATTATTATTTTATGCAGCACTGCGCATAGCCTATGCCTACAAGGCACAACAAACCTGGTGTTCATTATAATATATATTGTTGGGAACATTTGTGTGTGTGTGTATTCTGTGAATTTTAAAAAGCAATTTTAACCAGAAAAATCTAAAATTTATTCCCAAAATCGTGCAGGCCTTTCTCTTGATATCAGTATGTTCACTTTTTTTTCTTTCAGGGCCCAGATGCCACTGAGTCCTGCTGACTTCAACATTCACATGAGTCTCTGTACATGAACATGGTAAAGTGAAAAATCAAACACCTTGGAAATGAAAGGTATGTTTTTAGTAATGGCAGAAAGGTCTCTGTCTTTGGATCATTCTGTTTTCAATGAGTGCTTTTTTGTCATTTGTTGTGTATCTTTGGATTATGTTGTGTTGTAAATAAATCCAAACAATCAGACAGCCATTCTTTTTTATATCTCCTCATTCTTTGTGCAAGGTTGCTCAGAATGACAGGGCCTGATAGCTCCTAATAGGGCGGTTAGGGGAGGGTCTTTGTCTTTCTCAGGTGTGAAAAGCTTACATATTAATGATGTGATCACGCCTCCTCGCATAAAGCTTTCTCACACAAAACACGTCGTACAAATTTTAAATCAATATATTGTCTTCTCTGAATGAGCAGGCAGGGTGATTTTCACATAGTTTTGGAGAAAATATTCTAGGCTACGTGATACAATTTTCAAAAGTCTTGTGAAGAAATAACCAGTATGGGTTTCATGGCCTTATTTCAGTGAAAGTTTTTTTTTTTTTTGTATTTTCACAAACCATGCATAAATGTCATTATCTCAAAACTACAAACTTTTACATACATGCTACTGATATATTATTGTAGCAGAGTTTGTGCTAAATACAGTGTAATCAGACTTTAGCCATGAAAATGTCACAAGTAACAGAAATAAGCACAAATGTCAGAGCATGTCAGAACACCTCCAGGGCCCAGAAAACAGCTCAGACCCCAGAGGGTTAAGTAACATGGCATTTTATTTTGTTTGAAATTTAACTTGTTCAGTCGGACAACTAATTTTCTCTTCCACTTGTCCTACAAAAAAATCCACTTGTCCCGGACAAGCCTTAATGTCGAGCCCTGACTTAACCTTAAGTTGTTAAGCGGTATGAGTTTATTAAGCTGTATGAGTTTATTTCTTCTGTTGAAAACAAAAGAAGATATTTTGAAGAATGTTGGTAACCACACAGTTGTTGGTAGCCAATGACTTCCATATTTTTTTCCCCTACTATTAAATGTTGACAATTTTCATTTTTGTGTGAAATACCCATTTACAAGTCATATGATGTGTACTTCACTTAAAGCAGCAAATATAATGCAACTACATCCACTGGCTTTCAAAAGTTTGGGATCGGTAAGATTTTATGCTCTCTTTTGTCTCTTATGCTCACTAAGGCTGCATTTATTTGATTTATATGATCAAATCTGAATTTTGAGCATCATAACTCCAGTCTTCAGTGTCACATGATCCTTCAGAAAATCATTCTAATATACAGCTCAAGAAACATTTATTATTAATATCTGTTGAAAACAGTTGTGTACAAAAAAACAAATCTAAAATTCTTAATAACCCCAAACTTTTGAATGGTAGTGTAGGTTTAAAACATTACAATTGGTAGAATTATACTGAAATACTACTACTAATAATAATAATAATAATTACATTTTTAGATGGACAAGAAGTCCATCACCAGGATGAGACCAGACAACAACAAAATGACCAGACAGAACACATTGTTTTAGAAGAACAAAAGTGTACTGAAAATGATGATGAACATACATGTAACCAACATAACTTGGTTTCAGTGTCCACATATTCTGAAAATGAAGAGGAAGAAAAACAGGAACCAGAACATGAACATGAAAATGAACATGACAGAAACAGCAAAGAGTGGAGGGCCACAACACCAGGCCCAAAAAAAATCAGTTTGGAAATAAAATGGGAAATTGTGGGAAAAAATAACGCCACTGCATGGTTCAAACCAACTCCAGAGACCATGGACAGATGTCCTGTACAAAGAATTCACAGAGATCAGTCCTTGTTGTGTGCTGTGCTTTAAGTACCAACATGTTAAATGCAAAAATAGTCAGAGACGATCCCTGCCTTTCTTTAGAGCACGTGCCACCGGCACCTTTAAAGGCTGTGCAGCAGTCTTTACTTTTACAATAAAACCCCCCGACAAAATCAAAAAAGAAAATTACTGTCTTTGTAGCCCATAAAGGAGACATAACACACAAAAAAAGTGACAAAAAATTCAGACAGGCCAAATATTTCCGAAGGGGAAAAATTGCTAAAAGCATTCAATATGGTGTGAGCAATTACTACTATCAAGCCCTAAGAAAATCACCATCAGAAGAGATTGTGGCAGGCAATATCTCACAATGCTTAACTAAAGACGTGTTAAGGGTGATATCTAGTAAATTGAAAAAAAGCACCAGGCTACATGACGACATAATCATGGAGCTGGTTCTTACCAGTATATGAACGGAGCAGTAGGCACGTCATCTGAAGACCTTTTGATTTCTGTCTATCACTGACTTGGCAAGTTGTACTATAGTGGCTAAATAAACTACACTTTTTTGTGCACGTGAGCAGTAGGCAACCGACTTAAGAGGTATTAGCCAACCCTGCACCCTCTGACCAAGATCAGACTGGCGAGGCTGTGTCCGTGAAATCCACGTAAACCCGGGGCGTGTGACATACACGCATTAAACCTTCGCCAGGCCATTGGATTCCGTCGTTGGGCCAATGGATGGTCCTTACACAGACACACACACATACGCACTCACAGACACACATACACACTTGCAGACACACACTGACACACATACACACTCACAGACACACACTGACACACATACACACTCACAGACACACACTGACACACATACACACTCACAGACACACATATACACTCACAGACACACATATACACTCACACACACACACACACACACACACACACACACACACTCACTTTTTTAATGACACCTTTTTAATGTTTTTCAGGATGCGGAGTGGGTGGGCTGAATTAAGCACGGCAACAGAGTGCTGTTACTGACTCACCGTACGAACTCATGAGCGTTGCCTTAAGCCAGGCAGAAGAAGATGTAAGTTTCAGACACAAGACACAAACAGTAGATTGCTTACCATTATTGTTTTACATTTAATAACTTTTTTGATTTTTTTTCCCCTAGATTTTGCAGCAGTATTTTACCATGATCCGGCCTAATAATCCAGTGTGAACAAGTTTGCAACAATTTTTTTGTTTCCTGTTCTGGTTCACCAGTCCACAGTGTGTCCCAGGACATGAATCATCTGCACTCAATGTACATACCTACACAGATCAATGTGCATGTGTGTGAATGTATAGATCTTGTTAGTCACAGTCATTCCACGATTAACATTTACTTTTATATTTTGTTTCTACAGATATAGGTTGGACGTGTGTAACCTATAGGCAGGGCAGTTATGGTGGCTGCAAACAATCTGACAGCCCAACAAAAGGACTGCATTAGCCTCTACTTGGCTCATAAAGCTGTAGCGGGACAAAATGAAAAGCTTGTAAAGGGAGCTGATCTTTTGGACTCCTTGGCCGTGTATGTATCAAAGACAAACTATTTGAACAGCAGATTAGCAAAGTTGTCTACATTTATCGTTTATTACTATAAACTTTATATTCCTCACTTATACAGGACATGTTCAGATGAAGAGCAAACAGCTGATCAAAAACCCACGAGGCGTTCTTTTGCTAATTTTCTGGAAGTATTTCCTGTTTCCGTTGACGGCTAGACCCCAAATAAGAGGCAGCCTACTGACCGGGGTTTTCCGGGGGACAGGCTGTATTATGACAAGTGGCGTCTAACACAGTATGGCCAAAGGAAAGACTTTCTACTTGGCAAGTCTCCAAATCCATCAATACAGTATTGGCTCCAATTCATTTGACATTAATTCACACTGACAAATGACTTGCATGAGTAAATTCTTGTCATTCTGTTTTACAGGTTATTTCCGTTTCCGTAGGCCTTCAGCTGCTAAAGTGGCAAGGCTGATTGGTCAGCATGGGTGGACGACTAATTGTCCCAAAACAGAGGAGATCATTAAGCTCTGGAAGCCATCCAATGAAAAGAGTGCTGAGACTGACCCCTTTATCAAGAACTGTGTGGCTGAGCAGTCCTGGACAGGCCTTGCTCTTAAAGACTTTGGTCCTCCAAAAGGTCTCGGTAAGAAAACCTTTCAGTTATTTTTAATGCCAGAGAATACACAAATCTAAATTGTACCTTTTAACAGCCATTAACAGCACCAAGAACTAGAATTAATTCCTGAAACATTTATCTACATGCAAAGTATATTCATTAACTCCAAATGTAATGTTTTCCTAATTACAGGAGTGGTTGCAACCAGAATATTTCACAAACAAGATATTGTCTGTGATTACCATGGAAGGGAAGCCATTATTGAGGACCTTCATGATGAGGCAGGGTACCCGTTTTTTTTTTAAATCAGGGCAGAAAAGCCTCTGTGTGGATGCCCAGACCTTCCCATGCATCTGTCACCCACAAGCAGACACGTTTGGCCGCCGGATTAATCACTCTTCAAAGTCAGCAAATGTTAAACCATTCTGCTGCACTTTGAATTTTGATGGTGAACAAAAGGAAGTGGTATTGTTCAAGGCAATGGTTGATATACCAGTTGACTGTTAACTGAAGTTTGATTATGGAGTAAACCGAAAATCATTCCGTGGGGAAGGGTTAGACCTGGAATGGCTGGATGATTAGGCCCCAGTCAAACCGGTCTAACGTATTTACATTTTTTACACACATTTTATTTTTTTGATCTATAGTTAGCCCATTTTTTATAGTGTTTTTTTTTCTTATGTTTTTAGTGGTAGGTATTAAGTTGTTTTTTGTTGTTGTTGTTTTACAGATTTTATTTTTTTCTGTTTTATTGAATAAAAAAACACTTTACTGATGGGCTCGTATTAAAAAACGTTAAAAAAATCCAACCAAAAAAATACGTTAAAAAAAATCCAACCAAAAAAACTAAAAAACTAACAAAAAAACAAAATATATATATATATTTTTAACCCAGCATCTGACTTTACACAAAGCAGTGCAATGTCAGTGCCGGTCCCCAGCCCGGATAAATGGGCAGGGTTTTTACTCACTTATGGTGCACTTTGTCACGTTCACCAGCTAGTCACCAACTACTCAATACATTTCCCATCATACTCACTGGCCATCACCTGCATTCACTTACTGACTCCTTATCTGCACAATACCTACCTGAACAACTTGTTTTCATTCATCTGCTTCCTTCATCCGTCTTCAATCATTGCCTTTATCTGCATATCAAAACAGACATCTATCCTGAACATTGTATAAATCAGTTGCTCATCTGCTTCCATCATTGCAATCACATACTTCTGCAAATAAACCTGTTTATTACTTAACCTTGTGTGAATCCTTTACCTGTGTTAAAAAAAATCAATAATTATTTATAACATTTATAATAAGTGTAATAAGTAAAAGTAATTTCTTCATATATTTATTATAAATGATATAAATATTTATAAATATAACATATGTATAAATGTTCTAACATTTAATAATCCATAATCATTTCAGATATTATATGTACACTAATTGTTTAAAACAATTCTGTCAGTACACTGTAGGATTATCCTTGAACAGTTCATTTCATATGAACCCAACACCGCATTCCACAGTTTGGAACGATTCCCCAGTTAACCATTAATTAGTAAGTCATAAAACACAGTCATGGTGCCGAGATGGCTAAAGGAGACGTCACCCCCCTTTCCCTTTTGGTGCGTGTCTAATCTCATACCAGCGATGCCAGGACAGCTGGAAAAGAGTGCTCTTTGTTCCCCAAACTTAAGACCAAATGGCCCAGGAACCCTGTGGTGACCCCAAGGCATAAATCCACAGCCTTATCAGGAAACGAAGGATGCTAAAGCATTCTTATGGCCCAGAATCGCCACAAAACCCTAAACTAGGGGGACACCTCCTTTCTGCAGTTGTAAATTCCAGAGACCTTTATCTTCAAAAAAAACCAATAGACTGAAATTAACCCACTTATGGTTTAATACAAACAACGGTCTCAAAATTGCTTCCAATAAGCTGAATTGATCACCAGTATTTACCTCACATATATCTTAAGTATTATGTATGTTGTACCTGTGGAGTCCTTTCTGTGTGTTTAACTTCATTACAGCCTATTTGTAGGGTTTTCTACCTCAGTTATAGTAGCTAATCACCAGAAGTTCAACTTATACATGTGTATTCTCTGTATTATGTATGCTTTATATTATTCAAGTAATTTTTGTGTGTTAAACACGTATCACAGCTAAATCCTTATTTACTTCTACCTCAACTATGGGAAGTATATGTATTTTGGTACCTACTTGATGGGTAAATGATTTCTAGAATTTTGATATAGAGTAGATGTGTGTAGGATGCACCATATTCAAACTATTAAGTTTGCTTATTAAAGCGTTTAACTAAACTCTCAGGAGTTTGGGCACGCATGATCACGTGGACATTACGCTAATTACATGCAAGAACCGGAGAACGGGGCTTAGGTCCCGCCCAAGACAATATCTGATTGGCTGTCGCACTAGGAAGGACGGGTCAGATGGACACGCTTATAACCCAATGACAAGCACCTATGCGTTGCTTTTTGCTTTGCCTGCTTTGTGCCCTGCTCTTGCAGTGACTTTTGCTCTTGCCTTTGTTTGTGCTGACCTTTCCATCGTCCAGCGTGTATGCTTACATACTCTTCAAACCACCAAGAGCTCACTCAAAACTCATCAACTCTTCCGTAAGATCCTTCGTTGAACTTCGTCAAAGGAAACCCTCTCAGAGTCGCTCCAGACTCAGAGGAAACTCCGTTGCATAGCAACCCGCAATCCAGGAAATCCCGCGAACGAAGCGCCACCCGGCAAAGCCAACCAACCACTCACCATCGAGTGCGGTCCCACAGAACGCATCATCGACCGACTGCCAGCCAATCAGCGCCAGAGATTCCCTCTCCAGCAACTTCGCAACAGAAGGGAACGCACGCGCACACAGGAGCAACCAAATGCAAGTACACGATATCTCCTAATTCTGGCTGAACTGGTGCAAATCTTATTGAGAAAACAGACTAAGATTAAAGTGCTAGTAGATTGATTCTCTCAGGTTGCGGTCAAGAAATAGTGTCTAACGCTAGACATTTGGGACTCCATTCACCCTCCGTTAATGACATCACTTTTCTCTCACTGTTTGAATGAATGTGTGTGTGTTTTCGTTAGTTTAGTTTGTGTGTATTAGAGTAGTTCAATAAAGTCTTGGTTGATTTTACATATACAAGTGTCTTGTGCTGTGTGCTTACAAGTTACTGCCTTAAACTGTAGATTCTGTTACCTTGCTCATAATCAGTTATTATAATTTTATGATATTATCACCGTAGGCCACGGGATAATATTCTGTCCAGAATTTATAAAATACCCTAATCTCAATTTATCGGTGGACGAATAGTTGATAAAGTGTTAAATATTAATTCTGAATAATTTGCATATTAATTCGGTATTCACTGTAATTCAATTACCTTTGAGTTATATTGATCCTAATTCCCTTATTAATCTTACAACACCTTAATTTATAAAAATGAACTAGATCAATGCGATTATTGATCTAGTTCATTCATAAGAATGTTGTATCTCCCTCTAGTGGGCAAGCACAATTTATTTATTATACATGTTTTAAACACGTGTAAATAACACATAATTATAATATATAACATTCATGCATTTATAACTTTTATAATATATATTTTTTTACTTTTATTTGATAATAATAAAATATATATATATATATATATTTTTTTTTTTCCTTTTTTTTCTTTTTTTTTTTCTATTTTTCAATGTAATTTATTCATGATAATTACTGTACTAGATCAATGCAAATAGGTTCATTCATAGTTTTCATTCTTATCTCGTGTCTTCCTCTAGTGGGCAAGCACAATTTATTTATTATACATGTTTTAAACACTTGTGTAAATAACACATAATTAGAGCCCGACCGATAAAGGATTTTTAAGGCAGATACCGATACAAATATTTGGTGATTTAAAAATACGATATTCCGATATATCGGCCGATATATATATTTTTTAAAAATCCAGAAACGCGTAACAAAACATTAACAGATTTTCCCTAATATTAGTTATTTGTAATTATTTAAAGGGATAGTTCACTTTGAAATTAAATTTTGGTATGTTTTAGCTTACCTCAAGGGCATCCAAGATGTAGGTGTCTTTTTTTCCGCAGTAGTTTCAATGTTGATATTTTTAGGTCAAACCGTTCTTGTCTGTCAGTCATATAATGCAGGTCTGTGGTCACTGTCTCAAAGAGCATGCACAGAGTCGAAATTAAAACAATTCCCCATCGTCCAAATTAAACAATTCCCCATCGTAAGTACACATTGATTGCCTAAGACACGAAACGAGCGGTTTGTGTGAGAAAATGACCAGTATTTATATAGTTTTTACCTCTTATACACAGCCACGTCCAAGTGATCTGGTGCAGACTGGTGCATAGATATACACACTAGATGTCGCCTTGGCTACGGCAGTTCTTAACGAATGCCGTAGCCAAGGCGACATCTAGTGTATATATCTATGCACCAGTCTGCGCACACGTCACACAGCAGGATGCACGCGCACCCTCAGATCACTTGGACGTTGCTGTGTTACTAGAGGTAAAAACGATAAGAAGATACTTTATAAAGACAGTACATTACGCGTTTACAGGCATTCATCATCTTGAAAAAGAGTCTCGACTAGTCGAGCCACGAACGCCGTGCTAAGTTAGATTTCACAAACGTAATTCCTATCGACCAGCTCACTTAGCACGGCGTTCGTGACTCGATTAGTCTAGACTGTTTTCCAAGATGACGAATGCCTGTAAACGCATAATGTTCTGGCTTTATAAAGTATCTTCTTATTAAACTGTCTGTACACTTACAAAGTTCTCAATGCTTCGGTTTGCATGTAGGGACCCTCATTATGCTACCGTGTTAGTGTGAGGCTATTTTGAGCCTTGTTAGTGGTATTAACTAGCGATTTACTTTTACTTACTCTGTGCCACATATACTAGCGTTATAGCTAATCTGTTTTTAGAGATAAAACTCTTTACATTCGATTTTCATGAAATTAAACATTTTAAACAAACACAATTAAACATATCAGCGATCTTTCAAAGGGTGAATAACATCAATAATGAAAAGGTTAAGGTTAGGATTAGTGTAGTGTGACAAACCTAGTTGTTAATTCGTGTTTAATTTGCGTTTTATGGATGAAAATGAGCTTGTTTTCTGTGGCTTGTGTTGATTTAACCCCAAATTAAAAATGAAAGTAAAATTGAACATATCAGTGATCTTTCAAAGGGTAATTAACATTAAAAATTCAATGTTTAGTGGGTTTTTTGTTGCATTTTGGATGTGTAATAGTGTAGTGTGTAACGCTGTCAGAGTTTTAAGTCTGCCCAGGATGGATAGAAAAGACAGCGCACACGGACGGTAGTTCCACGAGTCTTTATATAATTCCTCTCAGTTAAATGCACTCTTCTCATACATGTCATAGAGCGAATATTAACAGGGAAAAACACTCTGGAAACACGCTACAAATGAGAGTAGAAAGTAAACACAGTAAATTAAAGGAGCAGTCGGTAAAGCGGTCATCTCTCTCCTCTCACGAGCAATACTCTTCTCTCACTGCGCACGCGTTCACTTGAACAGCGCGCATACAATAACATGTTATCTTAAAGGCATATACAACATTCATGTCATGAACACTATAACATTAGGTGGCCGTTACAAGTGCAACAACACTTGTTGTTAATTCATGTTTAATTTGTACTTTAGCGACGAAAATGAGCCTTTTGATGTGGCTTCCAGAGAAAACACGAAAGGATTGATGACATCATACTTTAGCTTCAGACACACTGAAGCATTTCTCAGGGATGATTCAGTCCAGGTTCCACTTTTTGCCTCTATAGTAGATGATGCTTCTGAGTCACTGTACTACAGCTATGATTTTGATGGCATTGTGGTTCAGCTAGCTGATGTGAGCTACATCACTGCTGGACTTCATTACTTGTTTGTTGGTAAAGTGGATGGGTCCAAAGTATGCAACCACTGGCACCTGATAAAGAAGCATCTGGACCCTCTGAGCAAAAGTGTGGGGATTGTCCTGGCCTTTGTTGATGGGGGATATTTTCTCAATCTCACATGTGTCCCTGCTAACCCGAACAGTGCTCACCCTATGTTCAGATGGTTGTCAAGGCCCATGGCATTGGCCTGATTAATGCAGTCTTCAATAATTTCTCAATGAGACTGAGAAGTCTGCCGCCACAAGATCTGGAGCGGCCTACTCTACAGAAGAACAATCTCACTAACTTGGGCAGGATTAACATTTTGCATGGGGACCAGAAATTCATCCTCCGGCACTTCCACCAATCTGTACTGGCTGTCAATCAAGACATCGATATGGCGATAATTTTGACCATTAGTAAATTTGGTCAAAAGGATGATCGAAGCTTTGACCTGAGCAAGCTGGTTCAACAAAATGGCATTGTGAATGTGTTATATCATGTTGCTTGCAACATGCATTTACAGGACGCAAGTGTTGACCTCTTGTGGTCTAGGTGTGGTCTCCAGGAGGTGGTTGGACAACGTGGAACTCTGTTCCCCGTCTACTGCATGGCTGAAAGTGCCAATTTTCAGTCTAACCTTGACCAGATGCCACTTGATGTAAGTGATATTCTTGACCAGGTTGTGCGTCATGACAATTGCAAGGTAAACTTCTTGCAATTGTATGCAGTGACTCCACACTGTCACCAGGCTACCCCTGCTAAGCACCCTTGTCAGTAGGGTGATAACGACATAAGATCTTCATATCGAGAAGCATAGGCGGATGCTTCTCAAGGATGCCAAAACATATGTGGACCACATGGATGACCTGGCACTAAAAAAACAATGCAAAGACCTTTGTGAGGCTGGAGGGTGTTTTCCTTGTCCGTCCTGGCTTTCCTGAGGTTGAGGATGCCATCAGTTTTTTTGACCAAATGATGTTGGACAATTTATTTGAGGTGGTGCCAATGCTCATACCTTTTAAGGACAACGAGGATGGCTTAGGTCTAAGGCATATTGTACAGCCAATTGCTACCTACCTAAGTAGCACACTCTTCGATCTTCTGCAGAACCAGAAGGGGCTCGGTGGATTTGAAACTTCGTGGAAGGCCTTCCAGCTGGAACTGGCCCTTGAGTATCTTTTTTTTTGGACGGCCCCTGTGTGCAACATCGAGGCAGTATGCCTCTCCCCTCGGTGTCTGTTCGACTAATTCAAACAGTTTGTCACGCATGAGGGGATTTTTAGGCCTCAGTCCAATCGGATCAGCAAGTGTGGGTGAAGGTCCTCCTCCCCTGGAGACATGGATTAAGGAGGAACTCCAGAGGCTAAGAGTTCTGCGCCTCTTTCCGCTGTCAGATTGCCTTCTGGCTGGCCCACAAGTGGTGGGTGAAGAGTTGGTGAGGATCCTTCTCTCAGATCTATATGAGAGGAATTACCGGATTCCGATGGACTCTTGGAAAGGGCCTGACCCTCCAATCGGCTGTTTAAGCGACTGCCGGACGGTTGCTGAGTTGTCAAGGGAGGTCTGAGAAAGTAAAGGGTTTGGCTATCCACACACGTTTGGCAGGGCCGTGGAAATGGTGACTTCCTTTAGCTTAGATCCAGTCCGTTGTTTAGAGTTGGGGTTGTCAAAGCTGAAGTTCTTCCCAAAAATTAAGTATTGGGATGAGAACAGGAACGAGAAGGCGCGCTGGAACTTCAAGGACTTTGTCGAACTCTACCGTCCTACTCAAGTTCCAACTGCTGCATCGCACACAGCAGCTTACCTTGGAGACGTGTGCGCCAAGATTGAAGAGTTGGATGTTTCCTACTCAAGGAACTTATTGAAGTATCAAGAGCATGGGATGCCATGGATGGAGACTTGTCTTGAGAGGCTACTTAAGTGTTTGCCCAAAGACCGACTATTGATGGTGCTGGTCTTCCTCGGCTCTATTGTCCGAACGTTCAGTGCGTTTAAAAGAAAACACCAGCGTTTGATGTCAGATGTGTGATTCATACACATCTTTTTTTTCATGTTCTAAATGGTTCCGTTTTTGCAAAACAATATACTTCAAAGTGAAGATTTTTTGTTAGGTTTTTGAAATTATAAATTTTTTCCTGTTTTGGAGAAAACATCTACCTCAAAGTGAAGATTTTTGTTTTTTTAAAGTATTTTACTTTATTTTCCATTTTTTCTAACGCAAGTAATGGTTCAACAAATGGTTCGATCAATAAATAAACTACTAAATTACAAAAAAATATAAATATTTTTAACCCAGCCTATGACATTACACAAAGCAGTGTAATGTCAGTGCCGGTCCCAAGCCCGGATAAATGGGGAGGGTTTTTACTCACTTAGGGTTAGAGGAATGAAACATCCATACACTTATACAAAGATTATGGGAATGAAAATTCAGGCAATGTGGGCTTTATGCAAGAAAATGAATGGTTTGGTTAGGTTTTAAGTGGTTTTGGGTGGTTTGGTTTAGGTTTTAGGTTTTTTTTTTTTTTTTTTAGTGGGACTTGTGTTTGACTTGGGTGGGTCTTGTGTTTGACTTGGGTGGGTCTTGTGTTTGTTTGTTTTTTTGGGTGGGTGGGACTTGTGTTGTTTTTGGGCTGGGACTTGTGTTTGAGTTGGGTGGGACTTGTTTTTTTTTGTGAACATATAGCTCTGCCCAGGAAGCTGTCAGTGACATAATCTATACCATTCGAAAGGGTAAGTTCTCAGCTTTCCAAAGAGTGTAGTTTGATGCCTCTGTTATGTTGGGTTCATGAGATATTGACACTCCAAATTTAACCGGAAGTGACCATATATCCTAATTAGAAGGTCCAGATGAGGCCTTTAACCTCTGGGGACTAAGCCCTTTTGGTCTGTTTTCTCTATTTTTACATTTGGGCTTATAAACCATATGTAATGGAGATGGAACACCATGTGGTATCTATGGATTCAGAAGACCCTAAGCTAACAGAAGAATGTATGTAATGTGTTTATAAAGGAAGTATGACTAAAAATGTACAATAAACTAAAGAATTTCAAAAACAAAAATTTTATTTTAGTAATTTATTACTGAAAATCACACCTCACACAACAATAGTGAGCAATTTTTGAACAAAAAAAATATTTTTCAAACCCTTTGCTTGACAGACATTTGTAATTGTTCAATCAAAAGTGTAAAGAACAATGAAATAATGAACTTTATATACAAACAGTCCCAGGCGTTTTTCTTAGGCATGCCAGTGATTCGAATTTCTCCTCGTCACTTTCCAGTAACTTAATTGTTCCAGAGCTTGTTCTGAGGTAAATATTTTACTGCTTGCCATCATAAAAGTGCTAAAACCATAAAATAATAATGCTATAATTGTTAACCCTCTGGGGTCTAAGGTGTTTTTGGGGTCCTTGAGATGTTCTGACATGCCCTTACATTTGTGCTTTTTTCAGTTGCTTATAAACATATTAATGGCAAAGGTATAATTACACTATTTAGCACAAACAGGGCTACCATAATATGTGAGCAACATGTATGTACATGTTTGTATTTTTGAGAAAATAATGTTTATGCATGGTTATTGAAAAAACTAAAAATGAAAATTTCTGAAATAAGGCCACAAAACACATACTAAATATGTGTCCACAAGACTTCTGAATAATGCATTTTGTCGCCTAGAGTTTTTTCTTCAGTTTTTTCTTTTTCTTTTCTTTTTTTCTTCCTGCCTAATCATTCACAGAAAAACAATACATTGATTTAAATTTAAGACACTTTTTGTTTGGAAGGGCAATATGCGAGTGGGCGTGATTCACACCTGAGGAGACAATGCCCCCGCATAATGAGGCTGCATACTTAAAGGGACTATGTGTAGCTTTTTAGGTATTTTATTGTCTAAAATCAATATTTTTATTCATAAATATGCCCTCAATGGTGTACAAATACCTATGCCAATGATCAGACTAATCCTTGTAAACGAAGAATTTATTATCTTTATATACATGGGACAGGTAGGTCCACGGAGGCTTCCATGTAGTTCCGCCATCTTGAAAAACTATAATAGCAGAGAGGGACAAAAAGTACTAGGCCAACGCGTTCCCACAACGCGTTTTCGTTCAGAACCAGCGTCACGTGACTGAAGCCAGCAGAAGCGGAGGAGCAGAGCAGTGAGAGCAAGCCCCCAATGTTTCGGAAAACATTGAAGCTTCCCCGGGCGCCGCCATTGGCTAGCAGACCATCACCTGCTGTTAGCATCCCATTGACTCCCATTCATTTTGGCATCACTTTGACAGCGAATAACTTTACATCTGAGGCGTTTCAAGACTCCATTTGTCCATTATTTATTTCTAAAGAAACACGAAAATGTATAAAAGGCTCCATTACCTTGTATCTTACGTTATGGCCCCGTAGATGCAGTTTTTGTAAAAATAGGCTACCGATTGCGTCATACCCACGCGACTCTCTGTCGCACAGTAAAGAATTACCGTATGGACAGGAGGAGAAGCTCGCGTGCAATCGGGGGGACGTGGAGGCAAAGTGACAAAGTAATTAATCAAAATACTTAGCAAAAGTTACTCCTGCTCCTAGCTCATGGACACCTCCTACTCACACTCTCCGTCTCTGCAAGATTCGGAAGGGAATGATTGAGATTTCGCTTGGCACAGCTGCTAGAAGACAGATGGGTTTCTCACGTCACATCTACGTCGTCAAGCTCAGTTCGAGTCTGCGCAGTATGCTCGACCATCAGGAAGTTAGTGCTTCTAATTGACTTCATTTGTCTCCGTTGAATCCAATGGGGTCGCTGTGTCCAGTTTATATACTGTCTATGAGTGAGAGGCGCTTGTCACTGCCCCGGCAAGTTTAAAAGGCTGCACTGCACGGTTATTTATACACCGTTCATTTATACATATGCTGAGTCACAGGATAAGGAGTCCTCATCGTCGAAAAAGTCCAAAATAGACCGTAAAAGGAAATGTGACCGGAGATTACAAAATCAAGGGTTAATATGTCAGGATAGCTAATGCAGGAGAAAGCTTTCAAAAGAGACCCTGAAGTTGCCTGCTTTCTTCTCGACAGGTAAGTCAATGTTACGGTCTTAATTACAAGCTTTTTTTTTCATTGCTTGGTTGTGTACTTTATTATATAGACAGTAGAACATTTATAGTTTAAAGTTAAACAGGCTCTTTGTTGAATAGCAGCTAGGGGTGGGAGATATTGACACAAATGAATATCTCGATATTTTTTTCCAATAGCCTATCTCGATATCGATATTCAGACGATATTTTTGCCATCCTTCAAAGAAATGTGTGCAAACTGGCAAAGAAGGTCCAGTTGGTCTTTTGACTTGCTGCATTTGACCTATTATTGTAGGCTATAGAAAAAAACAATAAAGGAGCTAACTAAACAGAATCTGAGGTAGCCCCTACTTTTTCCACTTACAAAAAAAAATGGAACTAATCACCTCTTGCAACAGTGATTATTAAATCAAACAACAATATCGTTGATGATAAATTCAAAGTAAAAAAAAAATATTTTCAAAACGCTATAAATCTATCAATTTTTTCCCCAAAACGCTATAAATCCATATATATATATTTTTTTTCAAAAGTTGATGGGTTGTCTTTTAAAAAAAGTCTTTTGTCTTTTATTTTTCGTGTTCGCATTTGAGGAAAAAACAATATTACGTGACAGTTCTCCATTATAGACGCGAGCGCTCTGAAAGCAGCACTAAAAGACTTTCAAAGTTTCACAGAGACCTCAAAACAGAAAGCACAAAGCCTTTCTTTAAAACGAATTTCGTTTTGTATTAATTGTATCTTAATTTTAATACATTTTTCATTAACCAATTTCCTGGATTTAACCCGCTGGGGTCTGGGGTGTTTTTGGGGTCCTTGAGATGTTCTGACATGCCCTGACATTTGTGCTTTTTTCAGTTGCTTATAAACATATCAATGGCAAAAAAAAAATAACACTATTTAGCACAAACAGGACTACCATGATATGTGAGCCACATGTATGTACATGTTTTCATTTTTGAGAGAATAATGTTTATGCATGGTTATTGAAAAAACTAAAAATGAAAGTTTCTGAAATAAGGCCACAAAACACATACTAAATATATGTCAATAAGACTTGACTAATGGATGTCGTTGCCTAGAGTTTTTTTGAAAATCATCCTGCCTAATCATTCACATAAAACGATACATTGATTTAAGTTTTGCGAAACACTTTTAGTTTGGAAAGGCAATATGCGGATGGGGCGTAAACGCTCCAACAGCATCATGCATATTTAGTAGTTCACACCTGATGAGACAATGCCCCTGCATACTTAATGAGCCATTCATTCAGGTGTGTCACCTATAGCTAACATAAATATACAAGCTTCATAAAAATGATCATTCTAGAAGAAAATTTCAGATGGCATTTAGAGGCTTTTGCATCTGAACTCTTCATACACACACACACACACACACACACACACACACACATATATATATATATATATATATATTAGGGCTGTCAAAGTTAGCGCGTTAATAACGCGTTAACGCAAAATCATATTAACGGCACTAATTTTTTTAAAGCTCGATTAACGCAGCGCGTATTTTCTGTTTAACCCGTGGCCCAAAACCTAGTTGGAGAAATGGAGATACACAATGTTGCCAACTTAGCGACATTGCAGACCCATTTAGCGATTTTTTTCCCTTCAACAAAGCGCCCAAACCTTATTTAGTTTCTGAGAATCTACCGGTACCGCCGGTACTGCTCTCCCAGCACGCGCGCGCGCCTCTCTCTCTCTCTCTCTCTCTCTCTCTCTCTCTCTCTCTCTCTCTCTCTCTCTATGCGTCTCGCGATGGAGAGAGGAGCAGTGCTTGACGTTAAACACAGAATTCATGTTGCTTCTCTAATTTTACATGCAAGTATAGCCGAAATCAGAGCACAGATATTGTCTTTATTTTATGTGTATTTGATTTCACCAGACGACGGCTCGATTATCAGGATTTTTTTGCAGATTAACATCTTGGAAGGGAGAGCTGGTTATGTCTTAATGGGTCGCGTTTCAGTCACCATTTCATATTCATTGCGTTGTTTGACAACAGAAACAGCAAAATACCAATGAAAACAGTTTTATTGAGAATTTAGCTTCATCAAAATGGGCACAGAGAGAGACAAACTATAATGTAATAATAAATAATAAATGTACATTTAGCATTTTCAGAAAAGCTGCCCTGTCATGCAAAAATCTAAACATGTTTGTGTTAATTGCTCAGTGCAAAGAAAGAGAAGTAATGGGAACCTGGTATTTCTTTGTTCTTTCTACATGTGTCTAATAGACATGAACAAGTTCTTTGAAAAACATCTATGACCTTTGAAACATGTCTCTTCATGCTCTATGTTGACTATGGTTTCAATAATAAACATACATTTGCATAAAGCATCCATATTTATCCATGCCCACGTTGATTAGAGTATTACAAACTTGAAAAGTATTAATTTAAGGTACATTTAGAACAAATAAAAAAAATGTGCGATTAATCGCGAGTTAACTCATGACAATCATGCGATTAATCGCGATTAAAAATTTTAATCGATTGACAGCCCTAATATATATATATATATATATATATATATATATATATATATATGCATACACACACACACATATATATATATATATATGAATACACACACACACACACACATATATATATATATATATATATATATATATATATATATATATATATATATATATATGCATACACACACACACACACACATTATATATATATATATATATATATATATATATATATATATATATATATATATATATATATATATATATATATTTATACACAAATATTTTTTTATACAATTTTTTTTTTTTTTTTCACAAATTGTGCTTGCAAATTGTATAATATCCAAGGTAAACATGTCTAGTAATTGTGCAGTTAACTCTCATACTGTATTTTCAGTTTTGGAATATTTATCCTCTTCCCAAATTTGTTACTAATAAAATACAAATTATTTAAAGAAAAAAAATATATTTACCTTTTAATAGTTTGTTTACATCTACCTTGTAAATATATTTTTTTAATTAAAAAGGTTACAATTACAACAACAATTCAAGCGTAATCTTACAGTATATTCTACAGTAAAAACTGTACCCAAATCTAGTCAACAAAATGTTGTCTTTCATATTTCGCCTGACTGTAACGTTGTCTTTATGAAATATTAGGGCATATAAATGTTAATTTGCAGTTTAATACGTTGCTTATACAAATAGCCTACATTTTATTTCAACATATTTCAGTCGATTTTTACTCATCTCAGTATAGCAATACAGTTTGCTAAAACATCATCATTCATTCACACACGCGATTTAAATTTAAACTGTCTTTTGCGCATCTCTGCCGTTCATTCATTCATAAACAGAAACCCGATTCACGTGAGAAGGAAAAAACTTACTAGTATTCCTCAGCTCGCTCCTCGATATACCCGCACTTCTGAGGGACATTTTCCATTATTATTATTCCTTACAGCGCTGCGAGACGGTGTAAACAAGTAATGATCTGAATAAACTTGTGTTTTCTCGAGCTGATATAGGGGCGTTCACAGGATAGCGCCGTGGATTGCCTCAGTCATTTGCGTTTGAATAGCGCGCGCTCTCCGTGGGCGTGTCACATTACATTTGAATCAGCTGTAATGAGCTCGACTGGAATCGCTCTCTTTTAATACAGATTTCACAAGATGAGAACATTTGTTTTTTATATAAATTACTTCATTTAAAATAAGAGAATTCAAGCTTCATGTCTGTATGTCTGTTTGACTGAGTATTCGCTGAGTTATTGTTCATTTTCGGGCTCGTTTCAGAATGGACTACACTGACAGAGAGAAGGCAGAACTCGCATCACGTTTATTTTTCTTTATTTGGCAAAAAGCACAACACTGTTTTTATTGTGAGTATACACAAAAATAATACACATTTAACAGAATCGATTGATGTATGAGACTCCTATGGAAAATCAAAGTCAACAGAGTTTTTATGAGTTTCTTTTACACTGATAAAAAAAAAGCGAGCTGGTATCGCCGGCGATACCGCCGACCTCAGGGGGTTAATACATAAAAAGTAAATATAGGCTAGCGATCACAACATAAGGTGCTTGAACTGGAGATCATCATGAACCGGACCGTAGCCTACTCGCCTCACAGGTCTAAAAAATGTGAAATATATTTACAGAAAGCTGGTTCTAAACAAAACCATCCAAAAAAATAAAATAAAACTATGTAACCTAATAAATGTGCATTTCTCCGGTGCGTTCACTAGCCTACTGCGAAGATCGCAAGTCAATAGCCTTTCGTCAACTTCATCTTTGCAGCCGACACAGAAATTAATAAACAATTAAAATGTCTTATTGCAATATTTTACATATTCATAATCATTACTTTTGCTGGTTCTTCAGCTTTTTAGGTTTATGGCGTTTTGGAAAAAAGCTCTTGCACGTACAAACACCGTTTCACCAAGGCACAGCGGCCCTTCAGCACATAAGAAAAAAAAAGAGAAAAAGCATGGACTTACTAATTACGAAACTTTGATGTGGTTGAACAGGTGAAACAGTCACAAATTCCTCTGCAACTCAAACCTTCTCAGTACAAGTTATGAAGGAAGAGAACAGCATTACAGTTTTCAGCGCGTCCTCCTCTGATTGCTGTGTTCTGACTGAAAAAGTGCGTGCAGGAGCACATGCACAAAACGTAGGTTTGTAAAATGTCCTTTTGTAAAATGAAATGATAAAATAAAAATAATTCAAAATAATTGATAACTGTAACAATCTATTTTTCGTTGTTTCAAGTTTCAGTTTGTTTTAAATAACAAACCTGTTCACCCGAAGAAAAACTCAGAAGTGCTATTATAAGACATCCTGTCATAGCTTTTTGGTACATAACAGCTACCGTAGATGCAACGCGCATTTAAAAAATTGAGGCGCTGGAGAGCATTATTTGTTTGAATGCAAAATGCAATTTCACCACTAGATGGGAGAAATTCCTACATACAGTCCCTTTAATGAGCCTTTCATTCAGGTGTGTCACTGAGCCACAAGAAAGAATGCAAGGACAATATATACTGATTTATATATATATATATATATATATATATATATATATATATATATATATATATATATATATATATATATATATACTGCTCAAAAAAATTAAAGGAACACTTTGAAAACACATCAGATCTCAATGGGGAAAAAAATCATGCTGGATATCTATACTAATATGGACTGGGTAATGTGTTATGAACGAAAGGATGCCACATCGTTTGATGGAAATGAAAATAATCAACCTACAGAGGATTGAATTCAAAGACACCCCGGAAATCTAAGTGAAAAAATGATGGTGTTTTAGTCATAAAACACCACACTTAGGGAGATTAACCTGTTTTTTTTCTTTCTTCAAACAATAGTGATAAAAGTAATATGCTGGCAAATCGGTGTACACTGATGCACTGAATTTTGTTTTACACCATAATTTGTGAAGGTCTCTGATAGACAGATGTCTTCATACCTTTGTTTTACTGTGTTTTTAAAAACATTACATAGATGTTTTATTACATTAAATATATAAGAGTTTCTTGTGCTGCATTCTATATCCACATACCACCCCAAAATTCATGGGAGCATTGTCTTATTTGAACAAGGAGAAGCCGAGAACACCTAGAGCTCACTAAAATTACAGCAGATTAGAGGAAACATTTGTTTTTCAAAGTTGCTTTGCAAAGTGTAAGGAAAACAGACACACACACGCACACACACAACTGTGCAATCACACGGTCAACAGTTTCTAAAACAGTTTGTTTCAGTAAAAGTACAAACAAAATCAAAGTAGCATGAAAATACAATAAAATAACCCCCCCCCCCCCCAAACAGTCTCCAAACTGTTACATGCTACAATGAAACTTTGAAACAATGGAACTTTGGAACAATGAAACACACTACAATGAAAACGTTGTGACTTGTGAGAACACTAACACTGTTAAACATGCAGGACAATAACTGTTCCAATTCAACTCTGATGTGACTGAGCTTGTTTCACATATAAAATTATCACAGTAATAAACAGTTCACATGCATTTGCTAGCTAACTATTGAAATTTACAATATGCTAAAACATTTTGGTATTCTGCTGTTGAGAACTACAACTGCATGTTTTCATTAAAAAGGAGAACAAAATGTTGAGCCATAAAACACAAGTTCTGTTTTCTGGACCAAACCTAAAAGACAGACGCCTAAAACACTGGTGTCATAGTATTGGTGTGGACAGAATAATAAAAAAAAAGGCATGAATCATCCCACCTTTCACTTAAAATTACTACTTATCAACTGTAATTCATTTACTTAACAGTTGTTTAGAGACATAGACAAAAGAACTGTGTATCTATGACTGTGCGGTGAAATGCAGAGTTTTAAGTGTAATAGTTCTAAAAGTTTGAAGTGTAATGGTTGAGTAGGTAACAGAAAAAGGACATAACTCACTTTTCATGTTGGGTCGGTGTGTCTTGCGATCCCACAGCATAGACAGACCAGAAAGATGTCCTAAAAGAAATGTCATTTGTTTAGTCTCAACCAGTGTCATGTAGAAGGACTGACATTTAATTCTCAAAATGCTGCATTTGTTCATGTTTTCATTCTTCCTATGAACATATTTGACCACGCTCAGAGAGTAGTACAAAAGACTGTACAAAAACAGAGAAACTAATTGTAAAGCGTGACATAGTTTAGTGGAAAAATATCATTTTACATACTGTATCGACATAAACGAGGAGTTCTGTATTCTTTATGGCTAATTGTCTCTTTTCCTATATGCCTTACACAAATTGACCTTGAATTTACTTTTGTGCAAACATAATTCCTGTATAACGATTATGTTTGAATGTTATCTATAGTCTTTACAAGGACGTGCAACTTTATAGTTCTTAATGTGTTTGCATTACAACAGTGTGGCATAGTTCCTCTAACAAATCTGACAGAAGAGAAAAAAAAAAAAATTACAAAGATTTTTAGCACATATAGTAACTTTATTTGAGTCAAAGAAGATGGTGATAACAACTGAAAACAAACTATAATCTTTAATGTTAAGCGGGACGTTGAAATAAACAATTCTGCGGACATTAACTTAATATAATATTAAGTATAATATAATATAATATGAAATACTGGTTTGTCAAAAAGAGAAAGCTCAGTCATATATTTAAAAAGCCTCTTAAATGAAAGGCCTGCGTTCATCACACACATTTTCCCATGTGTGGAATAGCATGAACTAACATCGGTTTCACCTAAAACTAAACACAGACCAACAAACAAAGAAATGTGAACAGTGTCATCTCAATAAGATGACTAAATCTAGTGGAGTAATAAAAAGTCATTTGTGAAACCATATTTACAAACGTTTAACAAACTTACAAATTGTTCATCATTTGAGTTTTCTACATTCTGTATGCATCATAAATGATGTTTGTATGGCGTAACTTATTTTCTTAGTGATTTGGGGTCTTGAATTTACATGATGAATTTCTACACACGTCATTTTTTTAATTTTATCTGCGGGGTTTGCCAGCCTCAATCTTAAATGAATGTGCAGCTCTCAGTGCAATAGTCAGATGTGCTTCAGTTGTAACAGATTAAGTGTAAAACAGCATAACTTACTTTTCGTGTTGATGCTTTGTGTAATCCGAAAATCATAGATAGCTGTGAAGTTGCACTAAAAGAAATATCAATTTAGTCAAACACTCTCAAGCAGAAAGACTTTCACTTAAATTCTTAATTTGCATTTATTCCTATAAACACTGAATGTTGACAGTTCTCAAAGAAGAGTCCAACAAACAAAATAGTGCTATCTGAATAAAGTGACTAACACTAGTGGAGTGATAAAAACATCACTTACAAAACAAAATTTACAAACTTTCACAATTGCTCACGTATGGATTTTGTGTATTTATTATAAATGTTACTTTTCAATGTATGCTGAGCCCTCTTTTCTTACTGATTTGGTCTTTTGAATTTCACAGGTGTTTTGGACACACATACAGTAACTCCTGTATAAAGATTATGTTTGTATGTTATTCACGAGTGTGAAACTTTGCATCAGAGTGGTGTGACATACCCCTGACAAAATATGTTGGCATGTAAAAATACACACAAAGAGTTTAGCACAACTATTTACACACACACACACACACACACACACACACACACACACACACACACACACACACACACACACACACACACACACACACAAATATCTAACTATATATTGTGTCGCTTTAATAGAACCACAGAACCTTGATATTACCCAATATTCTTTTTAAGCTCATCTCTTTAATCGTGTGCTGGATGTTGAAGGGCTAGTGACTTCAATGATATTTTCTAGCATGAAGCTTTGTCTGGATCACTCAACACAAAGTTTTGTGTTCTGACCTCACAAAGATTTACCGTAAGATTAGATTTCTTGAATATTGCATGTTTGCACTGTACACTGAAACATGGAATCAACATGTATCCCTTGTGGTTGTTACACACAGAGGTATGATTTGAAATGTAGGTTTGTCAAAAGAAAAAAGGTTCGGTCATACATTTAAAAAGTTTTCTAAGTGAAAATTGTGTTTTACTCATGTGAGGAAACTGTTCGGCTACAGTTCTAATAAAAGATGCTGGTCATCAGTCTGTTTTAAAAAATAAAATAAAGTAAAAGTTTTATTTAAAGAAAAGAGACAACTTTCATTGCTTTTTGTGGCGAATTTTTTTTTTATTATAAATGTTTGAATGTTTCAAATCCCTATGCGTTTTATTTTACTCAGAATATGTAATTTGTTGTTTTGCAACACACACACACACACACACACTATGGCCTGGGTTAAAAACTAAAACATTTTCTGTAAAAAATACTAAAATAACAAAAGTAACAAACAAATATATATACACTAAAAAGATGTTTTTGTGTGCGAGCCCAGAGAATCATCAGAAAGCTTTTGATGAAGTGTCATTCTTTAAACATCTAGCCTAAGCAACTGTCGTAAAACCATTAACAAACCCATTTAGGATGCACTCTTCCCCCGCCAGTTCCACTCGTAAACACCTTCACTGTGAGTTAGATAAATGTTTAGATTTTTTGTATTTTTTAACACTGATCCTATTGGCGTCAGGAAACAGATACAGATGTTCTAGAAAAAAACAACAACAACAACACCTTTTCTTATTGAGAAGAATATAGTATGGGGTGTGTGGGTATAGGACTCTTTGGCTTGATGAACGTGTCGTCTTAGGCATTAACATAAACCTATAGTTCAGGTACTACTGATCCTACTGAGATGCTCATACACACACACACACACACACACAGTTGTTCTTAAAACATCTCCAGACATATTATTTTAATGAATATAGCCAATGTTTTGTAGATGTAATGGTATTCCTGAATGTCTTGACTCAAATATTTTGACTCAGTTAACATATAGGCTACCCTATTGATCAACCAACAAAGATTTTGACACTCAGGGTGTCGACATTGCGTAATACTTGCTTGGGTGAATTTCACCCCCAACAATCAAAGAAAAATACAATCAGCAACAGTTTACCCCCAACAGACTGGAAGGAGCCAGTTACCCAGGATTCAACAAATGACCAGTCAGTTTGGCACTGTAAATCAGAGACACATCTTTTTGATCTGTTTTTGTCTTTTAAAATATCCTCCACCAGACAACACCACGGGTGGACATGTGACAACGCGGTCACACGTCAACCAGGAAGCAAATCTCACCAAGCTTGACACTGTAAATCAGAGACCCTGTTTTTGACACATGGATTCCCTGTCAATCACTAGGATCATAAATCAATCAAATATCACCCCAAAAGTGACACATGGTATATGTTAATACTACTAGCCTACACTGTAAAATAATTTTTGCTGCATTAAATTAAGGCTGTATAGTCATTTCAACTGTTAAATCTTGAGTAATGATGTATTGCTTTGACTTGTGAAAGTGAAAACTGATAAACTTATGTTAATGTAAAAATATTTTGCTATGAGTTATTGATCACATTTTTCCCCAGTGTAGTTCATTGTAATGACATTGTGTTTTCCTCTTTTGTGCACTTTTACACAATACACCAACACTTGTATCTGTTCCCAAGAAAGTGGCTGAAATATGTGCAGTAAGTGGACATTTTCTAACTTTCCAAAGGAAAGAAAGTATAAGACTTTGTAATGTCCATTTGTTTCCATTGCACTGGACAGTGAATAAACCCTCTCAGATAACTGTCATATGGATGAAGTAGCCTACCTGCAAGTGCATAAATAACTTTACTTCATTTATACTTGTATGCTTTATGGCTGCAATATAAGTTGCAGGATTCCACATCTACAGAAAGGCCTACAGAAGAGTCTGCACAGACAGAGGAGACATAGGCCTACAGGTGGGCAGTGAATAGACAACTTTTCCTTTTTATTTGTTGCATGAGGCATGTGTCTAATATCTCTTGTTTCAGGCACTTGACCACTGGCTTTTCTTTACAAAGAACTCAAAATCAATAAAAAGTTACAAAATTTTTTTTTATATTCAATCAATAGAAATATTTGTTGTGGATGCGGTGTTTCTGAAAAATGTTCCTGTGGCGTGAGTGTTTTAAAGCTACACTGTGTAACTTTTTTAGTTGATTCTTAGCAAAAAACACTTAGTTCTTTCAAAAATATATGTGCTCATTACAGACATCCCAACCTGCACAAAATCATTTCCGGGAGTCAAGAAATCTCCAACGGGGGGGGGGGGGGGGGGGGGATTCGGTTCTGATTAATTCGGTTCGAGAGTAGAGATAAAATTCCGAGGCACACACGCACACTAGCGCACACACGCAAGGTCTCTCGCTCCCTCTCTCTGCCGTGCGCGCGCTACGCTTGCGTGCTCTTGCTTCCGGGAGATTTTAACTGATTTGCGGGCATCAGGGAGCCGCTATCAATATGCGGGAGATTTCCGGAACTTCCGGGAGACTTGGGATGTCTGTCATTAATGTATATTTACTTCTTTCAAGTAATAAAGTATTCTCTTAAGTTTATAATCTGCCATTGAAAGTACATACGGGTGAGGGGTTCGAATGCCGGTCGCCATGTTGCCCCTCCATCTTGAAACTACATTAGCCAAAGAGGGACGTGCCTGTAAATTCAAGCTTCGCCTTTTGCGTTTTTCACTCAGTGACACTGTGACGAATGCGAGGGGGAGATTACTCGCGAGCTTGCGAGTGCCGGCAGATTTGAAAGATAGTGTGGTGTGTGTGTGTGTGTGTGTGTGTGTGTGCGTGCGTACTCACATTTGAAAGAGAGAATTAAAACGTCAACGCGACAGACAAATCAGCAAGACCATAGTCAATATTGGAGTAACTTTTCCCAGATGGAAAGAGCTCATGAGGAGAAAAGATTTTAAAACAGACGCCGAGGTTGCCTGCTTTCTTCTCGACAGGTAATTCAGCCTGTTGTAATTCATTTGTGTAAATTCGAAGTTTTATAGTTGCTTGTCTAACCATAGCATGGTTGTGCATAACGCCAGAACGACCTCTAGTATAACTTCATCCTCGCGTCAATGGTGAAAAAGTATTGTTTACCTTGTAACATAAATCTGTGCTGCGACGGATCACAGGTAATGAATAGTTTTAAAGGCGCAATTTTTTAAAGCTATATATAAAAAAGGACACTGTAAATTTTAGTTATTTTTAATTGCTTTTACTTTGTACACATTGTAACGTTAGCCTAATCTGATTATGCTGGGATAGCCGATTCCAAGGGTGACGTTTACCTCCTGACATCTGTCCTGTAGTTTTATTATTTTAGACGTATTGTTTATTATTGTCATGGACGAAGTGATAACTGGAAGCCATGTTAATCTTGGAATAATACGGCCACCGTAGGAGTTAAAACGCCCTCGGAATTGAGAGGAACAGAAACTAATATTCACTGGGTAGTTGATTCCAAGGGTGAAGTTTACCTCCTGACATCTGTCCTGTAGTTTTATTATTTTAGACGTATTGTTTATTATTGTCATGGACGAAGCGATAACTGGAAGCCATGTTAATCTTGGAATAATGCGGCCACCGTAGGAGTTAAAACGCCCTCGGAATTGAGAGGAACAGAAACTAATATTCACTGGGTAGTCATATACAATTTCACCGCTAGATGGGGGTAAAAATCACACAGTGTAGCTTTAATGTTTTAACCACAGAGATAATTGCTTATGATAATACCAGATTGTCTGAGAAAATAGTTTCGTGCAAATAATGCCCAAGGCCTTTCCGTTTCCATTAAAAATAGATAAAAATAAAAATACTATTTGGCCAGTGGAAAAGATTGAGAAAAACTTTCTCTGAAATGTATTTTACACTATTTGATTTATGTATTCAAAAACAAGGCAAGGATAGGCAACTACTTGATTTTTATTAATGTAATGTCACGTGTTTTGTACTTGTACCGTTAAACGTTATCACGTGGATGAATAATTATATGCAAATGATATGCAGATGAGGATCTGCATAGTAAAACTAGGCGTTGTAAGCTCCATATATGGTTATTTCAGGGTGGAGACGCATGTGCGCACAATCCTCCGCTGACTGGGGTTTATAAAGTGAATTCTGCACAGGTTCTGGCGTACGAACGGTTTTATAAGTCTAAATATTTTTTTCTTTTAGGCTTTCGGGCGCACGTACACTTTTAGTAAGGTTCCTACGCACAGTTTTATAAATGAGGCCCCTGATCTATGAAACCATAGAATAATGGATCAGAAACCAATTAGGTGGCATCACTGTTTGATTGTACAGAAATACAAGCTTTTAAATTTTGACAGTTTTATTAAGTTCTCTTTTCTTAAGTTGATTTTTAAATGCACAAATAATCTAGCTCCAGCCGTACTCTGTCCTTTTGTGACAAAAATAAACACAAGGAGAGTTGCCACAAGGAGAGCAGTGGGTGGCAACTGCATAGCAGAGGGGCACAAAACCACTTTTGGCCAGTCAAGTTTTTCAGTGATAGGGACCCATTTTTGGAATGATTTACCAACGGAAATAAAAACAGACACCGACCTGAAAACATTTAATAGAAAGGTGAAACACTGGCTGAAAGAAAATCAAATATGTGGACATTGAGTCATTTTTGTTGTAATGTATTGTCTGTGCTGGATGTGATGTGTTGTTTTGTGTAATGTGGTCGGGATTGTGTAAAATAAGGTATTTGTTGCATGATTGTGTATTTTACACTATGTAGTTTTTTATAAATTATATATTTGGTATATGTTTTTAGAAAGGCCTGACCAGGGACTGGGGTTGCAAATTAGCCTATTGGCTAGAAACCTTTTTATGCAACACATTTACACATTTTGTTATGGCTTTGTCTATGATAATTATGTATGTAATAATGTGCGCTGCATTGTCCCTGATAAATAAACTATAAATAAAAAAATAAATAAAAAATGATGTCCACAGCCGTCCTCCAGCATTCCTGCAGCTCCCGGACACGTAAACCAAGAGGCTTCTGGACCCGGACCCGGACCCGGACCCTGGGCAGCTTCTGGGCCCCACATTATAAGATTAAGGTTATTATTATCATGAAGAATATTATTTTCATCAAGCTTTTCTATGAGCTCTTTCATTCAGCAGACTCTTGTATGCTCAGAAACAGTGTGTGTTTCAGTTCATCCTGTGATATGATTCAACTTCTGCTGTGCAAATTATTCACTTGTGTTTGTTTCAATTTAATTTTCAGATGGAGCGTGACAGAAATAAATAAAACAATTTTTTTTTTACAAAACTACATTTGTTTCTAATTTTTTTTTTTTTCAATAATTTGTGCTTTGGAGCACCAAATGATGGTCATAGAAAAAATATAATAGCAAAGGCCAATCCACACGGCCCAGACAGATGCCCACAAATGCCAACAGACAGTTCATGAGTTCACACTTACAAATAATTAGAGTAAAAGACTAGAGTTAGTCAGAGTAAAAGAGTATTTGGCCCGAACCTAACCTAGCCAGAGCCATCGGACATGACATACCAGGGCATATACAGTCGGTGGATATTGGGGATACGGGTTTTTGACCCAGTAGGGGATAATGTATATGTATGCAGAGTGAAGAACCGGATGTGTAATTACGCAGATTTTATGTCCTTAGGAAAGAAAGTATCAAAAGCATGGAGAGAGGGAGAGAAAGAGAAAGAGAAGTTCAGGGAGGAGCAGAGAGCGGATGGAGCGAAGACAGGTGGATGAAAGGAGGGAGAGGAGTGGAAGAGAGGAGCGGCTAAGATATTTTGGAGAAAGGAGGCGTGGAAGAGAGGAGGTGGGAAGAAGGTATCGAGATGGGAGGAGATGGGAGGAGTGGAAGAAGGGAAGAGTTGGGAAGGTATCGGGAGGAAAGGAGTGGAAGAAGAGAGGTGGAAAGAAGACAGATGGATGAAAGGAGGGAGAGGAGTGGAAGAGGACAGACGAGCGGTTGGAGAAGGAGTGAGCCGGAGGGTGAAAGGAGGTGGAGGAGAAGGAGGAATGCTGATAGCGAAGGAGGAGATAGAGGAGGAAGGAGGAATGAAGTGAGGAGACAGGAGAGTACGAATGAAAGGAGGCCAGCGGGGGATCTGGAGTTCAGAAGCCTGATCCGAGCCCTCCATGCATTCTTGAAATTATTTCATTACACTGTGGAGGTCGAGGATGGCTAGTCTGGTAGACTGGCGAGGCTGGCGGCCCAGGCTAAGAAGGTCCAGCCGGCCTTCCAGTCGGCAAGAACAGAATGTAGACTGCAGGACAACACCAACGAGTGGCTCCAGAACGGCCTAACAATTATGGAAGAGCATTTCCAGGGGGCCCTAAGGAGGGCGGCTAAGGAAATAATAGCGAGCCCGGGGATAGATTGGAAAGAGGCATGGCAGGTGGCAGTAAAATGGACCCGAAGAAGATATAAGAGGTTGAAGGAGCAGACCATACGGCGGGCCTGGAACTTGGTCAAAACCCTTATGGCACGTAGGAGGTCTGAGGAAGAGGCCGAGGAGGGGACGAGTGTGGGCCTGGATGCCGAAGCCAGACCTGAATCCCCGCGGGAACCGGAACAGGGATAGCGGGAGCAGGAGGAACAGGGCGAAGCGGTCCCCATGGAGGTGGATCAACCCCAGAGGCCAGCATCCCCAGTAGCACCCACAGCCGAGGTTGTGGGGGAGGGGGCAGAGATCCCTGTGGGGGAAAAGATTCCTAGGGCAAAGAAAAGTTGGGCCCCTAGCACGAGTAAGGCAGTGGCGAGGGGGATAAAATCCACTGGACCCCAGCAACGGCCCGAGCAATGCTGCAGCACTGGCTGGGGCATTTAAACTGCTGAAGGGGCCTTCCCATCAGGGTCCCGATTCTGATAATAAAAAGGGATTGGTCATAAATTTGTCTCATGTCTTCGTGTCCATGTTGTGCACAAAGAATAAAGATTATATTCTATATTATATTCTCCTTCCTCATCTTTCCCTCTGTTAGGTTCACGGTCCGGGTCGGGCAGGAGGAGTTTGCTGAGGGGTCCGGGAGCAACAAGAGGGCGGGCCTACAAGCTGAAAAAGTCTTCAACTTTTCCTGTGTGTATATTATATATATATATATATATATATATATATATATATATATATATATATATATATATATGTACATGTATATGTATATTGTCATTTTAAATACTGTATTAACTATCTTTTAATAAAAAAATGAAGAAGAAGAAGAAGAAGAAGAATACCAGCTGTCTACTCTGCAAAATTTAAACATTGCTATTTAAACAGTGCTTTCAGGTTGCGATAGGAGACAGGCACCATTGACCGTATGGAATCTGATAAATTCCAGAGTTCTGTCACATCACGGGGAACAGCAGATCGTCTACAACTCCGGGAGCAACAAGAGGGCGGCAGCGGCTCGATCGGCTCTGGAGGAGCTCAGGAGAAAAGGGTCTCTGCCGGAGAGGGGGAGAGAACGACTGACACCACAGAAAGAGTGTGATGACCGAGAGAGGAACAGGAACAGGAGAAATGGGAGCTCTAGAAAGATGGAAACTGAAGGAGAGATGAGAACTAGTCCGTAGAAGTCCAAGATCCGGCCGTGAAACAACCAAATGTGTTTCTGACCTCCTGTGGCGTTTAGGTGCGGCTCGAGCTGAAAGCGACACCGTAATGAAAGCCACTGATATGAACCCGTGAGCGGTTCCTGCTCTGAGGTCAAAGGTCAAGCCTACAGTACAACTGTCACATCGAGACTCTTCACTGAAGTCTCCTTTAATATCAGGGATGAAACGCTTTCGTTTGCTCACACTGGAGTTCAGCTTTATGCTTTACAGTAGATTCTTCATATTCCACTCTGGAAATATATTATTTCTACACTGATCGGCTGATAATTACGCCAACGGTCCCCTTCAGATGATATTCTATTAATCTGTGAACCGTCACCAGTGATTGTAATCTAGTCTCTGTGAAAGATGATTGACACTGACAGCTAGTGAAGAGCATGAGGGTTTAGTTCACAGCAGAGACTCGTTCAGAAACAGAGAAATGCACTAATAGTGCTAAAACTACTCCGACTAGTAGCCATCAGTGTCTGGGACTGTTTTCCATTGTTATTCCAGGTAAAACAGACGAGACGCACCGCAGTAAACCTGTAGCGACCCGTATGGCTTCTAGAGGAGACGCTTCAGCCGTTTAACCCCCTGAGGTCGGCTATCGCACCGGCGCGATAGGCTCGTTTTTTTCCTTATCAGTGAAAAAAATAAATAATAATAATTACTTTTTATCTTATATGCTTGTGTTGTACATCATTCGATCCTGTTAAGTGTGTATTATTTTTGTGTATACTCACAATAAAAACAAAGTGTTGTGCTTTTCGCCAAATAAAGAAAAATAAACATGATGCGAGTTCTGCTTTCTCTCTGTCAGTGTAGTCAATTCTGAAACGCGTCCGAAAATGAACCATAACTCAGTGAATACTCAGTCAAACAGGCATACAGACACACAGGCATGAAGCTTGAATTATCCTCTTTTAAATGAAGTAATTTATATAAAAAACAAATATTCTCAGCTTGTGAAATCTGTATTAAAAGAGAGCGATTCCAGTCGAGCTAATTAGAGCTCATTCAGATGTAATGTGACCCCGCCCACGGAGAGCGCACTATTCAAACGCAAATGTCTGAGGCAATCCTGCAAACTGTGAACGCCCCCATATCAGCTCGAGAAAACACATCAGATCATTGTACTTGTTTACACAGTCTCGCAGCGCTGTGAGGAATACTATTATAATGGAAAATATATCTCAGAAGTACGAGGAGCAACAGATCCGAGGCTATGGAATAATGTAGTAAGTTTTTTTTTTCATTCTCAAGTGCGGCGTGTTTCTGTGCATGAATGAATGAATGAACGGCAGAGATGCCGCTGTTTACCACAACTGGCAAAAGACGGTTTAAATTTGAATCGTTTCTGTCTGTGAATGTTTGGCTTTTAGCAAACTGTATTGCTATAAGCTACTGAGTAAAAATCGAGTGAAATATGTTGAAATAAAATGTATTTGTATAAGCAACGTATTAAACTGCAAATTAACATTTATATTTCTTATAATAAAAACGAAAGTTACTATGTTACAGACATATGAAAGACAACATTTCATTGATTAGTTTTGGATAGATTATACATTTTTACTGTAAAATATCTGCTACCTCAAATAAGCTTTTGTTTGCCAATTTTTGCTCATATGTTAAATATAGTATGTTTTGTCAAAAATAATCAAATAAGTTATAGTGTTTATTCCAATGTAGCCTAGGCTATATTCAAGTAATGAATCCTTAACTTTGAAATATGTATGATAAAATGTATACTTTAGTTTTTACAAAGAAAGATTACACTTGAATTGTTGTTGTAATTGTAACCTTTTTAATAAAATAAAAAAATACAAGGTAGATGTAAACAAACTAATAAAAGGCAAATATAAGCCTTTTCTTTAAAATAATTTTTTATTGTGTTTTATTAGTGACAAATTTGGGGAGAGGATAAATATTCCAAAACTGAAAATACAGTATGAGAATTAACTGCACAATTACTAGACATGTTTTCCTTTTGATATTATAGGCCAATTCGCAAGCACAATTTGTGGAAAAAAAATATATATTGAGATGCTTCCAACTGTTGCTCTTGCATTCTTTCTTGTGACACACCTGAATGAATGGCTCATTAAGTATGCGGGCCCCATTGTCTCCAGGTGCGAACCACTAAATACAGTGCCCTCCACAATTAATGGCACCCCTGGTAAATATGATCAAAACTGGCTGTAAAAAATAAATCTGCATCGTTTATCCTTTTGATCTTTCATTCAAAAAATTAGCAAAATTCTAACCTTTCATTTAAGTAAAAGAATTGAATGTGGGGGGGAAATCACATTATGAAATAAATGTTTTTCTCCAAAACACGTTGGCCACAATTATTGGCACCCTTTTATTAAATACTTTTTGCAATCTCCTTTTGACAAGATACCAGCTCTGAGTCTTCTCCTATAATGCCTGATGAGTTTGGAGAATAACTGACAAGAGATCAGAGACCATTCCTCCATACAGAATCTCTCCAGATCCTTCAGATTCCCAGATCCATGTTTGTGCTTCTCTTCAGTTCAGCCCACTCATCAGGTCAGGGGACTGGGACGGTCATGGCAGAGGCTTCATTTTGTGCTCCGCAACTAATTTTTGTGTTGATTTTGATATTTGTTTTGGATCGTTGTCCTGATGGAAGATCCAACCACTGCCCATTATAAGATTTCTAGCAGAAGGCGTCAGGTTTTGATTTTTTATCTGTTGATATTTGATAGAATCCACGATGCCATGTATATGAACAAGAAGTCCAGGACCTCCAGCAGAAAAATAGGCCCACAACATTAAAGATCCAATGGTATATTAAATTGTACACATGGGGTACTTTTTATCCTTGTGTTCACCAAACCCATCTAGTGTGTTTGCTGGCAAAAAGCTATTTTTTTAGTCTCATCTGACCACAGAACCCTGTGCCGTTTGAAGTTCTAGTCATGTCTGACAATTAAATTTGCTGGAGTTTGTTTCTGGAGGAGCGAGGAGGATTTTTCTTGAAACCCTCCCAAACAACATGTGGGGATGTAGGTTTTTTTTTTAGGTTTTTTTTTTTTTGGCTTTCTGACCCCAAGACTCAACTAATCTCTGCAATTCTCCATCTGTGATCCTTGGAGAGTCTTTGGCCACTCAAACTTTCATCCTCGCTGTGCATTAAGACAGTATAGACACACGTCCTCTTCCTGGCAGATTCGTAACATCTTTAGTTGATTGGAACTTCTTAATTATTGCGCTGATGGTCAAAATGGGGATTTTCAATTCTTTAGCTATTGTCTTACAGCCACTTTCTATTTTGTGATGGTCAACAATCTTTTGCTACACATCAGAACTATATTCTGTGGTTTTACTCATTGTGATGGATGATTAAGGGGATTTGGCCTTTGTGTTTCCTCATATTTAAACTCCTGTGAAACAAGAAGTCATAGCTGGACAGTTTCATGTTCCTAGTCACCCTGGTGTACTAAAAAAGGTAAATATTAATGGGAATATACTTCAGAGATATTTTACTCGTAAAAATTCTAGGGGTGCCAATAATTGTGGCCAACGTGTTTTGGAGAAAAACATTTATTTCATAATGTGATTTCCCCCCACTTTCAATTCTTTTACTTCAATGAAAGGTTAGAATTTTGCAAATTTTTTGAATGAAAGATCAAAAGGATAAACGATGCAGATTTATTTTTTACAGCCAGTTTTGATCATATTTACCAGGGGTGCCAATAATTGTGGAGGGCACTGTATGTATGATCGTTGACGCCCACTCCGCATATTGCCTTTCCAGACAGAAAGTGTTTTGCAAAATTTAAATCAATGCATTGTGTTTTGTGAATGATTAGGCAGGATCATTTTCACATCATTTTGAAGAAAAAACACTAGGCGATGACATCCATTAGTCACAAGTCTTATTGACATATATTTAGAATGTGTTTTATGGCCTTATTTCAGAAACTTTAGTTTTTAGTTTTTTCAATAACCATGCATAAACATTATTCTCTCAAAAATGAAAACATGTACATGGCATGGTGCTCACATATTATGGTAGCCCTGTTTGTGCTATATAGAGTGAATTTACACTTTTGCCATTAATATGTTTATAAGCAACTGAAAAAAGCAAAAATGTCAGGGCATGCCAGAACATCTCAAGGACCCAAAAAACACCTTAGACCCCAGAGGGTTAATACAGAACTAGAGTCAGACGTTCAAGAACACACGCTTTCATTCCCATCTGCTTCATTTTCTGTGTGTCACATGATCTAATCTCGAGTCTCTCTCTGGCCTGGCAGGGACTCCGAGGACAGCCGACGCTACAGGACTGCCTGAATCGTTAATTTTTTATAGGGCAGCAATAGAGTCTATCTTACGGTATGGTATCACCAGTTGGTTTGGTAATCTGAGTGTCAAACTTAAATCACAGATTCTCAACCTGGTCAGAGTAGCGGGCAGGATTATGGGTCCCCAGTAGGATCGGAGCTGTTCTTCTGTCGGACAACATCTCCAAGATGCTACACACCATATGACTAGTAAGTCAAAGTCCAAATCACACTCTTTGCTGTCCAAACTTAATTGATATAAGTACCAATGTAGAACATTATATTGAAACTGTGTCTATTCCTCGTTTAGTGAGATCAAATAATAAATCTACTGCAGGATCTAGGAAAAATCTAATTGTGATTAAACCAGAAAATCTCAATATTAGTGAACAAAAACAATTTATAAAGCTAGGTCTTTTAAACATTAGATCGCTTACACCTAAGGCGGTTATTGTAAATGAAATGGTCACAGATAATAGCTTCGATGTACTTTGCCTTACTGAAACATGACTTGAACCTAATGATTATTTCGGTCTTAATGAGTCTACTCCTCCTGGATACTGTTACAAGCATGAGCCCCGTCTGATTCAATTCAATTCAATTCAATTCAAATTTATTTGTATAGCGCTTTTCACAATACATATTGTTTCAAAGCAGCTTTACAGAAAGTGCATTTCAGAAATGTACATATAAACAAAATAGTTAGTTAAACATGCATTAATTTAGGGCATAATTGTACATAGAAAAAGACATAGAAATGTACATAGAAAAATACAGTTAGTTAAACATGCAATAATTTAGGGCATAAACATATCGCCAGCGTCGAGTCGTCTCTTCACAGGCTTCGAGTCGTCTCTGCACGGGTGTTGGGGCATCTGTAGTTTCCATGGGAGGCTGGATACAAACTGGAGCTGACAATCTGTATTTACTAGCAGATTAGTTGCAAAGCGCTGTAGTTTTTCTTGAGGGGCGATAATTGAGGCTGAATCATAAGACACCATTAAAGATTGTACGTTTACAATTGTATTTCTGATGCTTTCTATTTTCTCAGTGAAGAAATTCATAAAATCATTACTACTAAACTGTAACGGGATATTTTGTTCGGGTGACGTCTGTTTATTTGTTAGTCTAGCCACGGAGTTAAATAAAAACCTAGGATTGTTTTGGTTATTTTCTATTAGTTTGCGGAGATGCTCAGCCCTGGCTGCTTTTAGGGCCTTTTTATAACGTGACATACTGTCTTTCCATGCGATTCTAAAGACCTCTAAATTAGTTTGTTTCCATTTACGCTCTAAATTACGAGTTTCTCTCTTTAGAACATGCGTAGCACTGTTGTACCATGGTGCTTTAGTTTTCTCTCTAACCTTTCTTAATCTAATTGGTGCAACGATGTCTAATGTACTAGAGAAAATGGTGCTCATAGTGCTAGTCATTTCCTCTAGTTCATCTGTTTGTTTGGGTTCACTAATCAGCTGAGTTAGATCAGGTAAGCTATTTGAGAATCTATCTATAGTGGTTGGAACGATTGTTCTGCCTGGTCGATAACGTGGCACAACATGACAAATTTCAGCGGTACGTAGTATGCAAGTGACCATGTAATGGTCAGTGACTTCTTCACTTTGCGGTATAATATCTATATCGGTTGGATTGGTTCCATGTGATATAATTAAATCTAGCGTATGATTAAGACGATGAGTGGGACCAGTTACGTTTTGCTTGACCCCAAAGGAATTTAATAAATCTGTAAACGCAGCCCCTAACGCATCATTTGAATTATCTACGTGTATGTTAAAATCTCCAACAATTAATGCTTTATCGACATTGACCAAAAGATCTGAGAGAAAGTCTGCAAACTCTTTTAGGAAATCAGCGTAAGGCCCAGGCGGTCTATATACGGTAGCCAAGGCTAGAGATAATAGGGATTTCTTTCTTACATCTAAGAGAGTAACATTTAGCACAAGTACTTCAAACGAATTAAACCTGTGACCTGTTTTCTGAGTAACAGTAAGAATATCTTTATAGATTACCAATTGCTATCTGTTTCTGATGCAGAAAAGTTAGTTCATGCATTCATGACCTCGAGACTAGATTACTGTAATGCTTTATTAGCAGGTTGTCCTGCATCCTCAATAAACAAGCTACAGTTAGTCCAAAATGCAGCCGCTAGAGTTCTTACTAGATCAAGAAAATATGATCATATAACACCAATTCTGTCGTCTCTACATTGGTTACCTATAAAGTTCCGTATCAATTACAAAGTATTACTTCTGACCTATAAAGCCCTAAATGGTTTAGCTCCAGTCTATTTAACGGATCTTCTATCACCCTATAATCCATCACGCTCTTTAAGATCAATAAATTCGAGGCTTCTGGTCATTCCTAGGATATCTAAGTCCACTAAAGGAGGGAGGGCGTTTTCACATTTAGCTCCTAAACTCTGGAATGGCCTTCCTGATATTGTTCGAGGCTCAGACTCGCTGTCCCAGTTTAAAACTAGATTAAAGACGCATCTCTTTAGCCAAGCATTCACATAATACCTACCTTTTATACTACAGTTGAATCAGGTTGAATGCATTAATATTACGAACAGCAGCTACGCTAATTATTTCCCATCTGCTTTTCTGTTGTTATCTCGGGACGCCAGTCCCGAGGTAAATACAGATCGTCCGCTCCAGTTTGTATCCAGCCTCTCATGGAAACTACAGATTCTCCAACACCCGTGCAGAGACGACTCGGCGCCTGTGAAGAGACGACTCGACGCTGGCGATATGTTTATGCCCTAAATCAATACATGATTAACTAACTGTATTTCTTTATGTACATTTCTGAAATGCACTTTCTGTAAAGCTGCTTTGAAACAATATGTATTGTGAAAAGCGCTATACAAATAAATTTGAATTGAATTGAATTATTGAAGCTCTGATCCTCTTGCACTTTGGTCCCTATCTGGTTGCCAGTTATGTACCCTCTCCTTTGTTTGGATGTTTTATGTTGTCTATATGTTTAATGTCTGCCTATGCAGCAGTACCCTGTCTCTAAACCAAATTTCTCCCAAGGGAGACGAATAAATGAACTTGACTTGACTTGAACCGTCACTCCCTCTCTGGCCTGCGGAGATTAGCGGACGCTCATGGGGAGACGCTCACCCATAGTTCTGTGGAGCACAATGGGCTCCCCAATTCACAGAGGTTAGGGTTAACACACACACACTACGTTATGCAGCCGCTCGTGGGGAGGTGCTCAAGTTTACATCTAACCCTAACCGGCTGCAGGACTGCCTGAACCGTCACTCCCTCTCTGGCCTGTGGCGTTATGCAGCCGCTCGTGGGGAGGAGCTGCAGGTGGTGGAGCAGGAGAGAGGGGCCCCCAATACCAGGAGGTACACACACACACACACACACACACTCACTCACTCACTCACACTTTCTCCCACACACACACTTTCTGAGATATGCAGCCGCTCATGGGGAGGAGCTGCAGGCAACATCGGTGCAGCGCCCCGGCCTCCCAATTGTTTGATACTAGCCGCCAGTTAATGCATAAAAGAAGAAGAAACGCGGACGAACATCAAAATTCTCAATGAACAAAAAAATAAAAATAAAAAAATGCACCCAGTTAGTGAGTTGTGCATCGTCGGCCAGAGGACAGGGATGGCGGTGGACTTCATTAAGGAAGGCCACACTGGAGCCCTGAACGGCCTAAGGTAACACATCTAGTGAACTCTCTCAGCCGCTGCTGTTTCTGTGAGTTTACTCCTGTAACCTGTTGATCATCAGTACTGTGAATCTTGAACCGGTAACACTAGTGTTGAGGCTCTCGACTGCATTGACTCGGGTTTGCTTGTGTTGGCATGACATGTTTAGCCTCATTGTGCACCTTGTGTATATTTTAAATGTAGAAGACACGATATGTAAATATATGAGATGTAGAGCAGTATTTCTCAACTAGTGGGTGCCGTCTCAGAAACCGCAACAAACGTTTATTTTGTTTGTTTGTTTTTCACAATAAACGTAATGGTCGCTTTGGTGGCCATGGGTCTGTGAAAGCGCTATATAAATGCAGTCCATTTACCATTTCTTCTGTCTGTAATCTGTTAGTCTCTTAAGGACTGTTCCTCAGGTGCATGTGCAAACATTTCATGAACAACAAACCCTTTCCAATAAGAATCTGTAAAGCGTATTTGGATTTTATAACATTCTTTTAAATACAGTATCTTGAAAAAGGGACACTTCTTTATTTGCCTATAATTTAGGCCATTTACTGTCGTTCCAGACCAGCATGAAGAATGAAGATTTATATTGAGCCTCATTTGTGTCTTCATCTGTGTTTAGCACACAAATTAATGTTTTATTTTGGATTACAGATTAAATATTAAAGGAGCTGTATGTAAGATTGTGGCCAAAACTGGTACTGCAATCACTTTCAAATTACGGTAGAGCAGTGTATCCCCCTCCCCCTTGGGAGGAAAGCAACAGTTTGTTAAATTGCAGTAGTTTGATAGCTACAAGATCTGCTGCTTTTTGTTTTCTTTTTTGCTGCATTAGAGATTACATTTTCTAACTTCTGTCTTCGCACAGGCACAGTAAGGGGGAAAACTCTGAGTTTAGGGCAATAGATTCGTAGCTCTGCTTCACCTGTGTGATATAGTCACTCAGTTTTAGCCGTAAAAAGGTAAATAGCAGCGCGCAGGTGGGAGGAGCATAGTGTGTGACGAGTGATGATCGGTGTTGCTCACAAGTGAAGAAGAAATGGTTCGCGTTTGTGCCGTTCCGAATTGTGGCAACAGAATGCGAAAATACAAGAACTTACATTTTCATCGTCTTCCTTTCCATGACCTCGAGATTCTGCAGTTGTGGCTAGTTGTACTTCAACTTGATGTGCAAACTCCCATACAAGTTCTACGCACTAAAGATAACCGCATTTGCAGCGAACACTTTGACAAGGATGACTACACAGACACAACACAGCGGGGCCGGTTGAAGAAAAAAGACGGATGCAAGCACTGTGGAGGTAATGTCAACTTTATTTATCCTTTCATTTGGGCACACACGGCTTGAGAAGAGATGTGCAGAAATACGTTTTTGTAGTCTTATTGCTCCTCCCACCTGCACGCTGCCATTTTCCTTTTTACGGCTAAAACTGAGTTCCCACGGGACTTCAGCGCGAGACTACAGCTAGCCGTCTAAAACACTATTTAGGTGAATTTAAACAATGGCTAGGTTGCTAAACGCATCTTGTTGTCATGTAAGGGCCCTGTTGATGTTGGACAGACATTTTAATTGCATTTTGTGTCTGTTAAGAGGCACAAATACACTCTTTATCGTATATGCTCCCATAACTGCCGTTTTAGCTGAGTGGGAGCTCTGGGCATTAGCTGTAATATCTCCGTGTTGCAAGCTCCGATCCGGTTCGTTTTTTTTTCTATAGACAGTACTCACAAAGGTCTAACGATCAAGATTAACTTAAAACTTAAAACTTAACTTATTAACTTGAGTTCTCCTTTAAAAGATATTTTCCACGATTCACAAATAGCCCAAAATATGACCCTCGGGCACACAAAGACGGCTGCTATAACCAAGCATGTCATTGGGGATTGTTATTCTGAAAGTCTAACAGAAATTCTTAAAAGAAAGAAATTCAGTGTTTTGATTGACGAATCAACTGACATAGGCAATGTAAAAACGCTGTGTGTGGTTGTTCGTTTTTTTGACGAGGGACCAAAGAAGATTCAGACCAGGTTTTGGAAACTGGTGCAACTCTTCTCGAACACAGACGACCACAGACATGCTAGAGAGGGATTACAGACACTCTGAATGGACTCCTGCACACATCGGAGTGTGTGAAGAATGCTGGTGGGTGTCACGCCTTCAAACCGACGAACACTATGCTGCGCTCCATGACAGCATCCAATCTGTACAGTAAAATGATTCCCCAACCAACAACATCTGCCAACACAGCACAAGTGGATGTGGCATCCGAAGATGACAGCGACTTGGAGATAGAATTCAAATCTTTCTAATGTTAATTGTAAACGTTTTTTTCTCTCTGTATCATAGTTTAATTATTAATCTTTTATTTATTTATTTTTTTAAGTTGATCATAGTTTAATTATGGTCTAGTTCAAAATGTCTTTCAGCATATCTTTTGCACTTCGGCAAAAAAAAAAAAAGTAGCCAGACTTCCTCCAGTTAGTGTGAGTGTATTACACGGCTTGTTTAAATTGGCTGTAAAATTATTTGGAAAATAAAATTGTTGGAAAATAGCTATATTGTCTGTGTTTGGTTCGTGTACGATAATTTTTCACAAAAATGATAATTTTGAGGTTTTGGTACGATACTTCAACATTTCTAATCTGGCAACACTGCTACCACTTGCTTCATTACTGAATGACTCGATGACTCTCCACCTACTGGCGGTTTTAATTTAATATTTAAAAGCATCACTTCGTTTTTACCATCATTGCATATTTACCTATTTAACTTTTTTTTATTTAAAGCATTATGTATTTTATAAAGGTATTTGTAAAGGTAAAAATGCACTTGAAAAAAATCGATTTAAGGGAAAAAGGTGAGACGAGTGTGGGTACGCAGAAGGACATTAAGCCTATTGGGGTACAACTCTAAAAAGTTTGAGAACCACACAATAAACATCAAAGCCCAATACACACACCAAGGGCAGAAAGTAGGCCTAATAGCCTACTCCCATGGTTTGAATATGACACAGCCCCACCTAAGATATTTTTCACCAGCCGCCACTGCATCTCATAGCACTCAGAGTGACTGGGATAACCGCCTGGACCTTCAACCAATCTGAACTCTTCCTCATGATAAACATAAGGCCTATGGGAGGACACAGTCCTGTGTCTTCTGGCCGTGTTTCTAAATTCCCTTTCCCTATGACCATTTCTGCTGTTAAACATCTGAGAATTCCTAATCATATTTCTTCCCCTTTCTTTCAGGGTGAAATCTGTCATTCGCACGAGCCCGTGCATCTGAAGGAAAATAATGATAATTTGTTTTATTCTGAACAGGAGAACTGCTGGAGAGTCCGAGTCTATAATGTGGACACGGTCTCTAAACACATCCATCCTAACAGTATCTTATCAATCCCTAACGTAAAATAGTGAATAATTGTAAATAATAAAATAAAATAATAAAAGTGAAAAGAGAAAACAAACCTTCGCGACGTTTCGATATATACTCTATCTCAGGGGCGTTTCTAGGTTTTAAAAGCACCAGGGGCTGAGCCCGAAACATCAGGGGCTGGGTAACAAGATAACATGATTCGATACAGAGAATAATGTATATTTTAGGCCTATATGCAGGGGGCAGACTGGTTAAAAAATTCAGTCCTGGCACTGTAGCCACACCAGCCCATATTAGCACACAGACACACACATCCAAAGGTGAGGTAGTTAGGGGGGTTCGGGGGCCCCCCCGAGAAAATTTTGATTTCTCTGACCTACATATGTGCATTTTAAGGTGTTTGAAGGCCAACATTTTTTGATAACAATAGCTTTAAAAGCATGTCAGTGGGCAGTAGCATAAATTATTTGTCAAGCAGAAAACAGATTCTTAAACATGAGAATGAGGATAAATGTTGAAATGAATGATCCACACTATATAATGGAAATGCAAAATATTTCTGCTTATTGTTGACACACAATCACATATTCCAAACAGGAATGGCCTTAAATGAGAAATCTTTCAAGGATTATTTTGCATAGATGTAAACTTTTTAGCATTAAAGATTAAAGCAACTTGTTTCTTTCTTGAGTTAATCAATGTTTTTGGCACTATTAAATCAGTTCAATTAAATTTCAATTGTTCACTCATAAAGTCACTTGTCACCATTACTGGCCTAATGATGCAAGTTGTGCAAACATAGACAAGCGGAGTGATAGAAACTGTGAAAAGGCTGATGCTGGTGAAATATTCCAACACATTCGAGGACCTTATATATATAGGCTACATATCAGAGTTAAATAGAAATACATTGTAATAATGTTAATTAAGCAGACTAAATCACATGACTGCGCAGCTGTGCTTGTATAATTAAGCACATTATACAAAGGAAATAATACAGATCTAGACAAATTGGGTTGCTTATTGTTAAAAGAATGTCATGAACGATAATTTAGGCTAGATGTAGGCCTATTTTTCACATTTTTGGTCACAAAATATTTAGTCAGTTTTGATGACTTTATTAATATTCTAACATTTTATCAATATTGCAATGAAAATTGAGTAGGGCTACGCCAAAATGTGTAACATTTATGTAGCCTACAAAGAAATACAAAAGCCCCGACATAGAGTTTTGACGCAGCTTTAATCTCCCTTTTGTTTATTTCAATACTTAATTGACGACAGAACACGACGTTACATGCTAGTTTATTTTGCGTGATACAGGGCGCGCCGCATTTGCGTGATTGAAGAGTGCGCGCCGCGAGCAAATGGCTGGCACGACGTAAGTAAGTTAGTTTTTCTGAGTTTTACTGACATATAGCCTGACAACATCTGGTCTGACAGAGGACTGTGCGGCGGTGCTGACTGCGTTATTTTTTTTAAACCGGTGCGGCGCGCGCCCCCCGAAGTTCATCCGTGAGAAACTTGAAACCGGCGCTTGAACTTGAACTCAGGTGACTCATCAACACTCGCGCTACTGGCCACGCCCTGCTCTCACGGCTCGTGGACTCGTGCTGCTTGCCACTTTGCCTATTTTGTGTTTTCTATCACAGGAAAAGCAATTGCTGAGATTTTTGTTTCTGAATTTTTTTTTTTTTTTTTGGGAGGAATTGACTCGCGGGCCGCATCAAACTCTTTTGCGGGCCGGACGTTCCCCACCCCTGCTATAGAGTCTGTCTGCAGCCTCCCCATATCGCTAGGTTTGTTCGACTTGAACCGGCGCTGCACAGACCGATCGGGGAATGACATCATAGTACCGCGAGAGCGAATAGAAAGTAGACGGCTCCTTATGCTTTCAAATTGCTCTCGCGGTACTATGATGTCATAAACCGATCGGTCTGTGCAGCGTCGGTTCAAGTCGAACAAGCCTGATGATATGGCAAGCCATTTTAACATTTAAAAGCTAGACTGGATATGTGTTGCAGATATCTTTAATTCAGTTTTTCCTAGTCAAAAAGAACATTTCAGATATCCGCAACTACATTCTTCCTATCCATAATTGTAATTTCAGATATCCACAAAGATATTCTTCCTAGGACAAATGACATCACTTTTGCCATTCATTTGAATGGGGTTTATCATTACAGATATCTACAATTCAGTTGCAGATATCCACTATGTGATTTACGGATATCTGTAACTGAATTGTAGATATCTGTAATTCTAGTTTGAGATATCTTCAATTTGATTCTGACTAGTCATAACTCCAGTTCAAGATATCTTTAATTCACCTTAATTCAAGATATCTACATGTTCCTTTTCAGATATCTTAAATTAAGTTTTGACTAGGCGAAATGACGTTGTAGATATCTGTAACTGGAGTTATGACTAGGCGAAATTACGTTGTAGATATCTCAAACTGGAGTTAGGGATAGTCATAATTTAATTGTAGATATCTATTATCAAGTTATAGATATCTTGAAATAAATTTTGATTAGAGATATCTGAAATTTGAGATATCTGTAACTTTCATTCTGCCTAGTCAAAATGTAATTACAGATATCTTAAATTAGAGTTTTGACTAGGCGAAATGACGTTGCAGATATCTGTATGCAAATTAGGCCCGCATCACACTTTAGGCGGGAGCGTTGTTTTTTTTAATCATTCAAATCGCACCTGTTAACTGTTAACTGTTAACTTAATTAGCACTGATTAGCACCATGTTGGAGCAGCCAGAGGGCGAAGGAATTTTTAATCGTCTTTTTAATGCTGCAGCCCGTGCAAGACAGGAGCTGGCAGCGAGAAATGATGATTCCTTACTTTCCACAACAAGACGATTATTTCGCCGGCGAGTTCATCGAGGTCGAGGTAATTTTTTATTTTTTAACATCAGAATTGCTAATGTGCTATCAGAGGTTCGGGGTAGTTGTTTAATAACTTAAAGCAAAACAGTTGCCAAAATGCATTATAGGGTCTTTTTGTGAATGTACTCGAGTCAAATGTAGCCTGCTACTTCGTTTAAAATTTATATTGACAATAAAAACTTCACTTTTAAGGTCTAACTAATGGCTTTTTGAATGGGTTCGCTAGGTGCACTAGCAGCTAGAACTACTGCAAATATACATGAAAAATAGCTATTTCTTAAATCTCAAGAAGGCACGACAACATGACACTTTGCTTTTAGTATTATAAGGGTCCCTATGAACTCAAGCATTGAGAACATTGTTCGTGTACAAAGACGAGTTTGTTAGCACAAGACCTAGCTCACTTTTTTTTTTTTTTTTGCGTAATTATAAATCAGTACAAATGAAATACAGAACCATGAACATGTGGGGATACAGAGAAAAGGAAAAACTAAAAGTTACATTTATAAAACGTAAAGCTTTTTTTATTGGAGGGTTTTTTTTTTTTTTTTTTTTTTTGAAGTGATGACAATAATTGTAAATCATAAGAAAATACTTTGCAGTTAGGTATTTGAATTTATGGTAGGCCTGTCTTGCTTTGTGAATATGATACCATCATACAAACATTTTATATATCTAGCTTTTTATTTTCAGAGACATCCGAGTGAAAAAGAACCTTACTGACAGAAATATTACACAACTGATGAAATGCAAGATGGAAGCTGAAATTTAAAACCACAATTTAGTCTTCGTGAGCTTAATGTAGTTCTGTTTTGATACATTTAAACCATATAGTTCAATAATATCTTAAGAATAAAGTCTCCACTATTGTTTACTAAGTCTGAAACAAAAAAACAATGCCCTTATTAAACCAATAAGGGAAGAAAAATGATTTACAGGCTGATAATATTGGTTGTTCCATATGATATGAGGAGAAAAATTGTGTTTAGATCAGCTTCCATGACATAACATGGAAAGTTTCATAGGTAGTCTCGTACATTTAAAGTCACAAGAAAGCAAAAATTTTAAATTTCCACATCTTTTAAAAATCAAATTAGGAATCCAAAACCAGACTGAATTCCCCTTTAAACATTTTTTTCCAACCAGTTTTTTAAAAACCTGGTTCAAGGTAAAAAGTCTAAAACATGCAAACCTTCCTTTGAGTACGGTTGAGTTCAATATTTCCTGCTGGTGTGTTGCCCTTTATTTTTCCATATAAATTTAAAATTAAGTGTCAATAAATTTACAGGCGACTGAATCAACATAAAGGGATATAGAAGGATAAACAAAGTGCACTGAAAAAAATGATTCATTGACTAGTTGAATTTACTAAAAAAAATTATGTTAATTGGATCCACATAATTGATTTTAGCTACATTTAAACAAATGCATTACGTTGAACTAAGTTCAGCTTAATGCATTTGTTTAAATGTAGCTAAAATCAATTGTGTGGAACCACTTACGATAATTTTTTTTTAGTAAATTCAATGATTTCAGTAAATTCATTGAATTTACTAAATGTTTTTATCGTAAGTGGTTCCACACAATTGATTTTAGCTACATTTAAGCAAATGCATTAAGCTGAACTTAGTTCAACGTAATGCATTTGTTTAAATGTAGCTAAAATCAATTGTGTGGAACCAATTATCATAATTTTTTTTAGTAAATTCAACTAAGTCAATGAATCATTTTTTTCAGTGTGTGAAATTCCTTCAGCTTTAGATAACAGCGTTCTGCCATATATTGTAAGTTCTCTTTAAGCTAAAGATCTTTTTGGCAGAATCTAATTTAGGGGAATTCAGAGAATTCTTTTTTTTTGTTCTAAGGAAGTTAAGTGTTATTGCACTTCCATTGCAAGAATAACATGCATGCCAGCATCTTTATTAAAGTGTATTAGAGTGAATCTCTCTCATACATCTTATGTTAACAATTGCTTACAGTAATTTTAAGCATGAACCCCATGGAACCCCATTAAGCATAGATTCAAAGCTGTAAACTTTGTAGAAACACAAATGATCTTAGGTTAACTGTCATACAGGTGTACTTTTGGGGTTTGGCAACACTACGATTATGTCTGAAAATGAGTCCTGAATGCTAGGAGTCCTGAAAGATCTTGCAGCAACTAATGAATGTTACTTTGCCACTAGGAACTGATTATACTGATGTTTACTTTTCCATTTTTAGGAAAACCTGTGCATGAGTCAACGGAGGCCGGATGCACAAACTCAAAGATTGTGTTAAACTGGAGTTTATCTGAATTAAACAACTTTGTTTGCCAAAGCTACCCTCGTATCAGTTTAAATTTGGTAGGCTTTGAATTGGCAAGGACAGGCAAAGGACGCAAGATCCAGAAATTGCAAGTTAGTTCTGTAAAGGAACTAAAAGCTGTTGTTGGCAAAAGCAGGCTTTACATCGTGCCACGAGCCAATGTTTTGCAGGTATGGAATTATGCACAGGGATTTATATCATACTATCATATAAATGTGTTCTCTGTAATGTCTATGCCTATAACTGAAGTTACCCTCTGCTCAGGTAACATCACCACCCTCTGCCATGTCCCAGAATTCATTCCCACCACTCGCAGCTCCAGCAGTAGATGAGACCTCAGAAGTGGTTTCAGATCAGGTCCATATTAAAATGATTGCACATCTAATGATTTTATGTCCACTATACACTTTTTAGTGATGAGTGACAAATACAAATAAAAACCCTTTTGTTATTTTTTTTTTTTAAATGTACAGTATTAAGATGTATTCTGTGTGATGTCTGAGCAGTTACATTCCCTAGGATAACAGTTTTTTCTACAGATGGATATTTTCAGTTTCAATTCAGTTGAATTGGCCTTTCATTAACCTTAATATAAATGATATGTTTTTGCACAGTGCACATTTAATGTTAGGTGACAGTTCAAGTAACTTCTTTACTGTGCAGTGACTAACAAATTCTTTGTCATTATATATTTTTTGTCTTCTCTTAGGTAATGACACCATCCGCAGCCATTCCCCAGAACTCACAACAACCATCCAGCACTACAGCACTTGATGAAATCTCCTTCAGTGCTGAGACAACAGAATCTGTAAATCTCCGTGTGAGTGAAGTTATTTTTGATGTTGTCAATGGTTGTAAATATGACTGATTTGTGACTCATAGTTGTACTTTATTTCCTTCAGGAGTGGCGAGCTGTACGTTCCCAGCAAGATGAAGAATATAATGCTTCTTTGTTGGCAGATATAGAAAAGGTAATTTGACTATTCACAGTTTGCTTGCCAAGGTTAAATTTTTGTTTAAAACAAAAAATGTGTATTACATATATGGTATTTCAGGACAGAAGGAGGCACAGCTATGAGGTTCTGGAAGAAAAGCGCAAAAAGGTTAGTGCTGCCACTAAATATTTTGTTTAATTTTTAGCGCAATTTTCCACCGGACAAAATTTCTGTTCTGTCTGTGCGCACCAATCTTGCACTTCTATCTACTCCTCAACCAGACCACCTAGAGACTTCGGGTTTTCGGCATTGTTAAGGAAGGTCTAATCTCGGGAACGCACAAAAAAAAAAAAAAAAATCCAGGAAAAGATTTACTATCTCTTAGTGTTGTGATCCCATGAGGTCAGAAAATTGCGCTAAAACACTCACCAAGGTTTTATTACTTGTTTATATATATATATATATATATATATCTCTATATCCTTTTTTTTTTTTTTTTTTTTTTTTTTTTTTTTTAGGCCATTGAGGAAAGACGCCAGCGAATGACAGCCCGTGTTGAACCTCTTGATGGAAAATATCTGAAAGCCAAATATCCAAATGGAGATGTGAATAAGAGGAAGTTCATCATGTCTGATCCAATTCAAGTAAGACGTTCATTGTGAAGGATTAAGGTGTTTTTTACATAGATGTTTTATTTAGTTATTTTTCCTCATTTCTGGATATCTTTATTTATTAATATTTGCCATCATGGGCTCTGTTTTTAGGTCTTGTTTGATTTTATTGGAACAGATGAAATGGCCAGTGAGGTGTTCAGAATCCAGGAAGCTACTACTTCAAATGCTATAGAAAGCACTTCTACTGGGTCAATTTCAGATCATGGAATCAAACCGTTCTCTACATTGTATGTCCTTTGGACATCCCCTTTTGATTATCTGGTAAGTTACTACGACAGTATCACTTGAACAATTTTTAATTTTTTTTCATAATGATTTTGATTTGGCCATATGCATTACCTTTTATTGATCAGTTATCATTTTTTGGCCTGATTGTCCCTGTTAAGTTTTCTTAAGGCTTGTTAAGAATCCCTGCGTCCCAGTTTACCTACTTATACCATGCCCTAAAAGTATGTGCTCTTTTTGTGAAGAAAAAGTACATACTTTTGAGTGTGTGAGAAGACTAGGCAAGCTTTTGGGACATACTATCCAGTCATAAAACGGACACCATAAACTGGCCTGTCAATCATCTTTTCACAGTTAATATCCTCCACAATTTCATTTAATTTGCTACTAGCCTGAGAGAAAATATTTATGAGCCTTGCATGTAAAGACATTTACATTTATGCATTTGGCAGATGCTTTTATCCAAAGCGACTTACATTGCATTCAAGGTACACATTTTACATTTTGTCAGTTCTTGCTTTCCCTTGGAATCGAACCCATGACCTTGGCATTGCTAGTGCCAACGCTCTACTGTTTGAGCTACAGGAAAGCCTGTAAAGACTCTAAAAACTCTTCTAGAATTAATGTGTAATAAAAGTTCACATTGTTAGTTAAGATGAAATCTAACATGAATAACATTAAATCAACATTTTTATCAGTTGAAATTGTTATTATTAGTGACTCAAACCCCCTCTCCATCGGTCTTGCATGTTTGAAACCTCGCTATGTGTCCATCCACCTATTTCTGTGCATTTTGCATGAAAACATGCACATAAACTAAGATGGAAACACATTTACCAAATAAAATCCAGTACATGACAGATTATAGCTCATCATGCCCAAATGTATAGTCAGTACAGTTGTGTTCAGTCTGCGATTACAGTCTACATTAATGTCTGTGTGTTTCATTTCAGGAAAAACACTGTGACCCTGTAAATGTTGCCCAGCCTCCAGTGGATTCGCCCTTTGTTCAGTCTCCAGTGGCTCTATCCCCTGCCCAGTCTCCAGTGGCTCTATCCCCTGCCCAGTCTCCAGTGGCTCTATCCCCTGGCCAGTCTCCAGTGGCTCTATCCCCTGCCCAGTCTCCAGTCGCTCTGGCCTCTGCGGCTTTGTTCATAGCCCAGACTCCATTCATAAATTTTAATTTTGAAGACCAACCTACAGAGCCAATTGTCATTGATGTTGATGAAGAGACACCACTTAGTTTTCCATCTCCCCAGCAATCAGACATTGTAGATCTATCCCTAATAGATCAAGGGAGGTCCGTGGCCCTAGATGAGTATGTTCCTATATATGCTTATTTACTTAGTTAAATACTTTTTATGCATTCGCAAATTAACAAACACTCGCACACAAAGCCACCATCTCTTCATTTAAAAATAATGGGATGAGGTTGCTTTGTGACTGGAAGTCCCTGCATGTGTGAGCGGGGCTTTATGCAACTAGCAATATTCTAAAATATACCATAATGTTCAGCATTTGACTAAAAACAATCCAATCTTTGTCTCTTGCAGGGTTGACTTACAGACCATTCTAAAAAAACTGCAAAGCAAAATCAATGGAAACATCTGCCCAACAGCAAACCAAATAAATGTGTTCAGAGAAAACATACTACAGTGCAGCCTGCAAGCTATCAAGCGGCGACGATTCAACCCACAAGCAAAATTAGATGTAGTGTTTGTTGATGCTGAGGAAAATGGGGAAGGGGCAATAGATGGAGGCGGCCCTACTAGAGAATACTTGCGGTTGTTGATGCGGGCCATCCATCAATCAAATGTCTTTCAGGGCCATGAGAAAGACCGGAGTTTGGCTCTAGATACACAAGGTCAGTACTCCTGTTATAAAAGAAAGCTTTTGTGTCAGGTTATGTTTTAATGCTATTCAGCTATTTGGTATTCATGGAAAAAATGCTTTTTTTTTTCTCTCCCGCCTCTACTGGTCAGATGATGCTTTTGGATTCCACCTTAACAGTCGAATAGTCTTTTTTTATCTTTTGTGTTTGTATTTTTGAGGGTTCATAAACTGACAAATCAAATTTCCTAAGTTTCACATTGTACTATTAAAACATTCTGCTTGTTTCAGAAATATCTAACTTGGTAGTCCAGTAAAGGGTTTTATTCAAGGGTTTTATTGATTCCAGACTCGTAAAATGTCTGTTATAATGACAGTGCTACACTGTAGTCTCATGCTATTTACACCTTGTTTGCGCTATTAGATAAAATGATTTTGTGAGAACGCAGAAATCATGTTGCAAAGATGAGATCACTGCATTCACTTGATTAATGCTCAGTGCTCGTTCCTGCAACCTTTCAGGTGATGAGGGTAGATCTAAATATAATCCTATAATCTACAACTCACACTGTTAATCTATACAGCTGTTATAATAAAAATTTGTAAAAGTATTCAGTAGTTACACGTGTATGTAACTGTTTCATATGCAAAGATGTTTTTGTTGAAGCTGCCACAAAATAAAAAAGGTAACTGACTTTTTATCTAACAATTCTGACTTTTTGCTCCCAATTGTGCAATTTCTGTTTTACTTTAGCTTTGGAGAATAGGTTGTATGCATCAGTGGGGAAGATGATTGCTATGTGTGTCGTCCATGGAGGAGTTGGCCCACATTTCTTCTCTGAAAGACTTTTTCAGCAGATCTGTGGCATGCCAACATCCTCTGCCTCAGTGGATGAGGTTGGAGATCATACATTGAGGGAGCAACTAATCAAGGTACAGAGATGTTTGAGAATTTCAATAATTGTTTAAAAATGATGCTATTATTAAAGATCATGTGTATTTGGAAAATATGTTGACATGCTTCAATGTTTAAAAAAAACATTATTTTTCATATGCAGTGCATTATTTTAGCTCCTCTACTATGCCCAGCCTCTCTCAAATGTGGCGTTTTCTACAAAGGCCCTCCTTCCATCTGCTCTGATTGGTCAGCTGACCCAGTGCATTGTGATTGACAAAATACCCTCAAGTGTGTGTCAGAAATATAATGCCCCTTACCATAATTGTGAGCTACAGCTTTCAAAGTACATATAAAAACAGTTAATGGGTACATGTTGCTCAGCTCTGCTTGAGCAGGCATCAGTGTCATACAGAACACAGGGCATCTAGAGCTGCTTTTCCACCATCAGGCTGAACGTTTCTCTTTGCTTAACAGTTTCATTCTTTTTTTCGCAACTGTTTTAGATACAGGAAGCAACAACTGTTCAGGAGGCAAATTGTGCCATTGCAGAAGCAGCAGACAGCTTAAGTATCATTGGTGCCTTGAGATATATATCACACTTGACAGAAAGGAACTCTCTTGTCCAGTCAGCTGCAGAGTTCTTTGTGAATGGGAGACTGCGGGCTGCCTTGGACCAGTAAGTGATTTAAAGGGTTAGTCTGCCCAAATATTGAAATTCTGTTGTTAATTATTCACCCTCATGGGTTTCCACACCCCAGGGGCCTCATGTATCAATCTTGCGTACGCACAAAAACTTTGCGTACGCCAGCTTTCACACTCACGGTCGTATGTACAACAGTGAAATTAACGCGAGACTGTGCGTTCCTCCACGCCAATTTCATGTCTAGTGTACGTTCATTTCTCATTGTTTTTGTCCGTTGGCGACTCTTACAGGCAATGAAGGGAAGTTGCAAACATTACACAACGAATTGTTCTACAAGTCTATCGCACCACCAACCGAGGGAAGCATTGATTCATTTGCAATTTATAAAATAATTTACATATATTGTCACACGAGCCTTAAGGGAATATTCTATCAATTATGCAATTAAGTAAGAACATATAAAAGCATATGCAAATTGATACAACCCTTAGTCTATAAATAAAATAAAATAAATTTCTAATATAATATTAATAAAATTATATATATATATATATATATATATATATATATATATATATATATATATATATATATATATATATAATATTAATAATAATAATAATAATAATAATAATAATAATAATAATTTATATAATAATTTAGCATTGACGGCATCAGCCAAACTCTCCCGCTCATATTTTTTCCTTTTTTTATTAATTCCGGAGGACAAAGTTCCAAATAAAATATTTTTTCTCGTTTCTACCTCCGATAGTAGCACCTACACACTTTCTGTAAAGTTTCGAATCTTGCCGCTTGCTTTAGCCATTTTCTTACTGCTTTCTTTTGCCAAAGTGGACTCATTACCATATTTAAATTGCCCTAATTAAGGGAGGAGACTGGGTGGGGCGTTGTACTCGTGCATGTGCGCTCAATTTTACGTTAACTGGGATGTACAAAGAGAATATGTGTGGGATCCTTCGTACGCAGAGATTCATACATCTGATTTTTTTTTTGTGCGTACGCACATTTACAGCTTTGTCCGTACACAATGTTTTAGTATGAATTCCACGCAAGTCTTTGTACATGAGGCCCCAGGACTTTAGTTAGTAAATTAAGCCTTTACTTTTTGACAACATAACTAATCATCAGCTTGAAACTTCCATTGACTGCTTTGTTTGTTATGCAGGTTTTCAGAAGGGTTGCAAACTCTCGGTTTGCTGGAAGAGATGCAGAAATATCCTGCACTTTTTAATGACATGTTCGTCAATGAGCAGAGGCCCCTTCAAGCAAAGGATCTCTGCAGTCTTTTTTATGTGAACTTTTCCCCACAAGGCAGCAACAGAAGGGCAAAGGAAAACCAGACCATATGCTACTGGAGGGACTGGTTGATCGATGTTGAAGGTATGACATGTTTTTATGTAATGTTAAAGGTATGCCATGTAAAAAAAAATACAAATAAATTCAACATGTTTAAAATTTCTACAGTATAATGAGTGAATACTTGAATCCATTTTCCAAATTGTATTTGTGCCTTGTCCTGAATCATTACAATTACAGTAAATATTTATATTCAGACGGTTTCATTATGAGCAGGACACATTTAAAGGAGCATTTAAATTAATAGCTAGAATGCTAACGCTACTTAAAAGCTACATTAATTCTCTTGTAATGTGTCATTTGTATTTGTTTTAAGCTATTGTTCCTCTATAAACAGTGATTAATAAAAACAGTGACTTAGATTTAAAGAAAACAAGTGTTTGAAGTGAAAAATTATCAGATTTTTGGTAAATCTAACCATTATGCAGAACAAATACTTAGGATTGTGTTTTTGTTTTTGTTTTTTTTTTTTTTTTGTAATCAGACAATATATATAGAAACCCTGCAGCTAGATGTAGTCATAATTAGACAGGCTGGCTAATTCTGTTTAGAACAAAATATCGCTGTCAAAGAACTGCATGTACCACACATTTTAGGTTAGTCTTTTGAGGTTTGTGATTTTTCTGTACATATATTTTACAGAGGGAGAGACTGATGGAGTCACTCTTGAAATGATAATGGAGTTTGCCACTGGAGCCTCCACAGTGCCACCTCTGGGTTTCCCCCACCGCCCGGAAATAGAGTTCCTCCATCAAGACAGGAAAATCTTTCCAGAGGCCAATACTTGCCTCATTATACTACGACTGCCGATACACACAGAATATGAACTGTTCAAGACCTACATGACAGAGGGGATCATGCAGAGCCCATATTTTGGTGTTGCATGAAATGTTAAAATGTTGTTTTTTCCTCTTTTTAAGGAATAGTTCAGCAATAAAATAAAAATGTTGTCAATGATTTGACTTACAGAAGTCTCATGCTTTAAGCTTTAATATTAGCCTACCTTTTTACACTTAAGTAATTTTAGGTACAGTCACAACTGAGTACAGCTTTTATAAATTTAAATTTCCATTAAGAAGCACCTTGAAGTCAAATATGTTTGAGATGTGCATCATTGCAAAATAAAATGCATTGTTCTGCATTATGCATGTTCGTGTTTATTGTGGAAAACTGTTACATTGCTCATTAACTGTTCAGGTTCTCTCACTTGTTCACCAGCTTTTCATCGAAAATTTTTTTTTTTTCAATGTTAGCATCTAAGTATCTATTAATTTTTCAACAGAGCATTCTTGTAGTTAAAACTTTTACATATTAAAATATTACAAAATAACATTATTTATAACACTCTAATCTGCAACACTAGTTTACCAAAACATTATCAATTTCTGCACAACAAACCTGAAACTTAATCTTCAAATCTGTAATATGGTCAATACCATGGGAAACCGTTTCCATTTGCTGAGGAGTAAGGTTAATTTGAGTGTTCAAAAGTTACAGCTGGGATTTCTTAATTTTCAGCTGTGGGCAAAGACTCAATGCCATGTGAAGGTTGTTGCTGGGATCAAGCAGTTCAGAATCTTCAAGACTGTAGAATATGCTGTAGAATGATTGTAGCACGTGTAAATATACATCCCTCCACAAACGTTCTATCCTTTGGTTGGATGGATTCCCCAGTAATGTGACTAATGGATTGATGTTAAAGGGATAGTTCACCCAAAAATGAAAATTCTGTCATTTACTCACCCTCAAGTTGTTCCAAACCTGTATGAGTTTCTTTGTTCTGCTGAACACAAAGGAAGATATTTGGAAGAATGTTTGTAATCAACTGATCTCGGTCCCCATTGACTTCCATAGTATACTATGGAAGTCAATGTATTCTGTAGTCAATTATATATTTTCTGTATTCCATAGTATACTATGGAAGTCAATGGGGACCAAGATCTGTTTGGTTACAAACATTCTTCCAAATATCTTCCTTTGTGTTCAGCAGAACAAAGAAACTCATACAGGTTTGGAACAACTTGAGGGTGAGTAAATGACAGAATTTTCATTTTTGGGTGAACTATCCCTTTAAGGATTTTTAGGCAGTTAATCCTGTTGATCTAAAATTTTCATTCAAGCCATTAAACATTCAATCTTTTTTCATACATTACCAGTTTATTCATCTTTTTTTATTCATTTTGTCAATCCCATTCAAAATAGTTAGATCCTTCTCCATTTTTCCAAGGATTAATTGAATTTCTTTTTCATGCATTTTCAAGTCTTGTCTATTGATTCATATTCAATTTAAACCTTAAGATATTTCACATTTTTACATATTATACAGATATTTTACATTAAGAGTTCAACATTTAAATCTCATTCATACTAATTAGATGATTTTCTGTTTTTTTTTTTCTACAAAAAAGGAACAACAGTAGAAAGGAACAATACAAATATTGTCAGCCAACAATACTACAAAAAAAAAAGAAAGACGAAACATAACACAGCACCAACAGTGCTGTTAGCTACTGCCAATGTTTGGACTGGCACCCACAAATCTAGCACACCTGACATTAGCTCCATCAGCTGCAGCTGCACCGACCATACCGCCTTATTTGAACAGAAAATATAACTTAAAGCTCTTTAAACTAAAAATGTCTTACAGTCAGTCCTGGATAATATATGCAGCCAATAAACTTTTGTCTCTGGGCTTGGAATTGGACTATACCTGAGTTTGCAAAATACTGATAATTGCAGTACAGCAAGCCTGATATTTTATCTTTAGATCAGAAAGGTGTTGGATTGCATTGTGTACAGATGTCTGTTGTTGCTGAGTGAGGATGAGTTGAGGTGGCTCTACATTAACAGCTGGGAACTCTTCCTCATCAAGTGTAGGCAGTGTTTGAATTCCATACTGCGCTAGGATGGCATCAATGTTTTGGTCGCTGTAGGGATTTTCCCCAAACACATTGTTGACAGCTGTGCTGTCTGTTGCAATGTTTTTGAGCATGCCCTCTGTCCAGAGTTGAGTTGGTGTGCGATTATTTTCTGTTCGCAACGGATGGAGGTTCCAGGCCTGTCTAAACTGCTCCAGTCTTTTTTGAATCTCAGGAAGATAAGCAATATGCAGTGAAAGTCTGTGGACATCATCATCTGGGTTTAGAACCTCTGAATCCTCTAAGGAGTAGAACATAAGGTAAAACTGCTGCAACACATGCAAAAATACATCACGCCAAAGGCGTTCAATTCTCTGATTGTGAACTGATTGTCCGGTTATGAAACCTCTGTGTTCAAGTCCTTGAACTAGATGCATGAATAAAGCCACAAGGACATTTTCACCACCATGGTCAGATCTGACTCTTGATGGCAAGGCATAGAGGCATGTTGCTTTCAAAAACTGAGAAAGCACTGTTGTGGCACGATTGTCTGTGCTGCAGTTGAGGTAAGTAATCAGACGGGAGTATCCATCAATTGCACCATGAATCACAAAGCCCCATCTAGAAAGGTTGAAAAACAAATATTACTTGAAAATGAAGATACTATTGACAGTAGACTGCAAACAATATAGCTGTAAACTCCATTTTTTTAATTTGCTGAAGTTCTTTTCAAAATATTAAAAAGGTAATAATAACCTTATGAGACGCATGTTCCCATCAATGTGCCACAAACTATTGGGGTAAGGTACATGATAAACACGTCTTGCAACTGTCTGGCTCCATCTCCTTGCAGCAGCAGTAGGATTGACCCGTGTCAACATCTCACGCACCCTGGACCGTGTAACAAGCACACCCTGTGCGCGCAACAGGGCTCTTATCATCTGCAACAGATTTGTGAAAAGATCTAAATTGACATGATATTCACAAAACAATGGCACACAAATGTGAATTAAATACAGCCTAAAGATAAAGACCTCCAATTACCTCATTTCCAGAATTAGGGTATTGGCTCTGAAGTTGCCTCACACGTTGTTCTAGTTCACCATCATCTATTGCAGACAGCATACTTCTAACAGGTATACCCAACAACTTTGATTTCTTGTACAGAAATGATGAGGAGCATCCCAGTATTTCAGCAGTTTTTGAAATTGTATGGCCTTGCTTCAGCAGAAATTCAATGTGTTCTCTGGTAACATCAATGGCTGGTCGGCCTCTTCTCCCTACAAAAAGAACAGTGTTTAATTGCAACGTTACTATGCATCAAGTTCAAATTAAGTTGTGACAAAAAAGGTTTTATAAAAAGATAAACCTCACATATTTCAGCCTTTAAATCATTTTTTATAAAAAGAATGAGTCAAAAAAAGATAAATGAATGATATTTACAATGCACATGATTAGCTTATTTTTTATTATTAATAGTAAGATTCGGTCCGATTTGCCTGTGGCGTCTGTCGTTACTATGCAACCATGCGCTGCTCTCCACAACGGACAAAGATTTCCACCACCGAAAAATGCTTGCTGTAGCTTTGCTACAAGATTTATTAACAAATAAGAGAAAAACACCTGTAATGATTGGTTGGTTCTTGTCATGTCGCGCGCCTACATTTGAATGAACTTGAGCGCGCAAAAGACGCGATATGTGAACGGCCCCTTGGCGAGCTACCTCAAATCAGGCAACGAGCTACTGGCAGCTCGCGAGCGACGTGTTGGAGACCCCGCTAAATGTTTTAAACGGCCGGATTTCCCCTTTAACGTTAATGCAATGATAATGCAGTGATAAACAGACTCACCTGAACTAATGCGCCTGACAGAGAAACGTCTGTCTTCCCCAGCATGGAAATCTGCGTCTATTCGAGTTTTTAGTTGAGCCAAACTGCTTTTGAGTTCATTGTTTGTGTCTGGTGATAGCAAATGCTCAATTCTTCCGAGATTTCTTTCACACTGTTCAATAGAACGACGTTCTCTCTCTCCACAAATCCCCTGTGTGAGGGCTCGTTGAATTTCATGCCATTTTCTGGTGGTTTTTTCGATTACAGCCAACGCCATGACTGCTTTCTTCTTCTATTCACAGAAATAAGGAAATGAACCCACTTCTTCTTTGATTAGGGCGGGGAGGGGAAATTACGTATTTATGGATATCTAAAATAGAGCAACGTCATGCACAATAATTTGCACTAGTCATAATGACGTTTGAGATATCTTTAACTTTAATTCTGCCTAGGTGAAACTGAATTACAGATATCTGCAATTGTCATTTAAGATGTGTGACGAGTTTAATGTCGTTTTCAATGACGTCATTGCAGATATCTGTAATTCTGTTTTGCCTAGTCAAAACTGAATTACAGATATCTCTATCTGTCCTTTCGACTAGTCACAATTACGTTACAGATATCTTGAATGACAATTCCAACTATCCAAAATGTAATTACGACTAGTCAGAAAGACATTGTTGATATCTACAATGTTAATTCCGGATAGTCAAAATTAGCTTTTAAATGTTAAAATGGCTTGCCATATGATGATGTATGATTCTGCGGCTGGCGGCTGTGACGTAATCGGAATTTGGATGACGCGGCATGTTTGACGTTGCTTGGCAACTCGTCTAAAACTTTATCTAGATTCTAAAATATGTTTGTCCAGCATATTTATCTATTATCTATTATCTATGCATATTTCACAGATAAAAATGCAATCACAATCAGTCAATGTTGCCGTCAGAATTCGACCACTAAGCGACAAAGAGAGAAGCCTGAATCAGAAAACGCTGATTTCCACTGACGGCAGAGACTGTTTAATTGAGAAGCCAGAAGCATCGAAAGGCCTTCCGGAAAAATTCTAATTTGACGCAGTTTACGATGTCGACCAGTCTACTGAGGAGTTATATCACGGATCCGTTCATTCTCTTGTAAAGGTAAATTAATGTTGATTTGTGCGTGTGTGTGTGTGTGATCTATCTCTGTACACCTCGCTCACTCGTAATTAAATAACCATAACTTGCTCAATTGTCTACCGATTTTAAAACGGTTTGGTTTGTTATAACATTAAACGTCAGAGATGTAGTTATGACCATAACTTAGATATCATATAAAGTCTAGATGTCTTAAGGCGGAGTCACTTCCGGCATCACCGCCACAGGGAAGCTGTGAATTAAGGTGAGCACGCACACAAATCCTTTTATCTCGCTAAAATCTTGACGGATTTACAAACGGTTTGGTTTCTTACAAACGTTATTAACATGGCTATAATTATTTCATATGGAAGTCCATTGGTATAATTATTCATATGCAGTGTCATAACTACATCTTTGACGTTTATAAAAAACCAAACCGTTTGAAAATCGGTAGAGAATTGAGCAAGTTATGGTTATCTAAAAGTACATGAACCATGTTACGAATGAGCGAGCTCCCTGTGGTAACTCCCTATGGGTTTATTTTTATTGTTAGATTTCTTCGGTTTCTTAGATTTCATCTGTTCGGGTAGTTTGTGATGAAAGCATCCGTGTGTGTGTGTGTGTGTGTGTGTGATATTTTTGTGTTAGCCAAAAAATAAATTTTGGGTGTTTTTTTATTTAATGATCCTGAAGTCCAAAGTCGTGCTTTGTATATTTAATGGTGGGGCCACCATGTAACATCTGTCTGTCTGTCTATCTTTTGTCTTTCTATCTTGTCTGTCTGTCTGTGTTTTTGCAACAGGGTGTTGTTCAAGGCGTCAATGGGACCATTTTAAATTATGGTTCAACTGGCTCAGGGAAAACTTTCACCATGCAAGGATTGCCAAATTCAACCACCAAAAGGGGAATCATTCATAGAGCTTTGGAGGACATCTTTGAGGCAATTCAGGTATTACATTTCACCATCATAGTATTATAAATACACTAACATTCAAAAGGTGGTTTGTGGTTAGTAAAATGTTTAGAGCCAAGATACTATATATTTATTGTGCTAAAATTGTAAAGTGACATTTAACCTGAAATGTTCTATTGCAAAGAACAAAACATCGCGTGTACATGTTTCTGGCATGGAAATATACAACGAGGAAATCCAAGATCTTTTAGGAGAAAATACCAAACAGAAGTTACAAGTATGTCTCTTACACTGATTACTCAAAGCCATTCTAAATTAGCTAAAATGCGCTGAACAATGCTATGTGTTTTTTAGCTGAAGGAGCATCCTGAACATGGATTTTTTGCAATGGGTCTGTCAATGCACACTGGAGAGTGTTGAGGAATGTGAGAGAATCATGTTTAAGGGATTAGACAAACGCACTGTGGAACCAACACTCACGAACGAAACGTCGTCTCGTTCACACTGTGTTTTCACAATTTACGTGGAAAGCTGCTTCACAGGTTTGTGTCTTAGTTTTTGCATGAATAAATCTGCATATCGGTATATGCAACATCTCTGTAATTTTAGATGCTGCTGGTGAAGAGCATTTACATGCGGGAAAACTCAATTTCGTGGACCTTGCAGGAAGCGAAGGACAGTCCCAAACCGGTGCTTCTGCAGATCGCCTTGAAGAAGCCCACAAAATCAACCGTTCTATTTTTACCCTTCGCAAAGTCATAACTGCGTTGGTGGATAGTTCCAGTCATATACCGGATCGTGAATCCTTTCTAACTTGTTTGCTTCAAGACTCTCTTGGCGGAAACACACAAACCCTCATAATAGCCTGCCTCTCACCAGCCAGCTGCAATTACAAAGAAACCATCAATACACTAAACTTCGCTGCCTGCGCCAAGAGAATGCGGAATCGCCCAGTCATAAATGTGGATCCAAAACATTCCCTACTTCGTGAGTTTCAAAGAAAAAGTGTGTACTTTATCAAGAAGTTGCGAGTGTAAATTTGAAGCTCTTTCAATTGTGTTCAATTTTGTCTTTTAACAGCGCTTTTGGCTGGTCAGAATTCAGAAGATCCTCAAAGCAACACAGAGCACGACACTAAACAAAAGGTGTGTACATGGTGTCAGTGGAAGAGTTTTAAAATTGTTTCTGCACTAGGATGAGGCCTTCATCTCGGAAGATCTTGAAGAATTTTTGAGGAAACTTTCCATTTTAATGTGTTGATTGTTCATTGTCAATAGAAATACTTATTTGCATCCATTATTTGCAATTTCTTTGTATTTTTCTGTATAGCATAGCATGGCGCTAGCATAAATGTATGCTAAATTTAAATTAAATTTTAGGAATATGAGAAGACGCGTATGAGAGTGCTGGCCGACATTGAGACTTTGGCCATCAAAGTCCAAAGTTTGCCAGAGATGAAGAGCGATGATGATCTGGCCACCATCCATCTTCTTAAGCAGCTGAGCGAGCTCACCGTAGAACATTTTAAGATCATTCTCAAACATACCCCTGGTGTGAAGGGACTGTAACTACAGTTACCAGGACTAGCTGCCAGTCGGAGCTGTATGGAGCTAGAAGAGTATGCACACACTCATTCACATATGCACACACAGGATACACAAATGCTCACAAAATTACGCTATTGGCGATTCTATTCGAAGCAGACAGACTGGCTAAACCGACCGTCTGCTAGCTGTCTCACGTCACCAAGGTCTGATAAATCCCATTCACATAGAGCCTCTTTCACCTAGATATCATCATATAGAGACTGTGTCTGTTCCCTGAATTAGGACATACAAAAAACTCCTAAACCCATTCAAGGCTAAAAATGTAATTATTTATCTAGTGTAAATGATAAATCACGTGTAACATTTGTGCTGGCTACTGTATACAGGCCACCATAAAGCTCAATTGGAGATGCTTCCAGAGGTCATAGATCCTCTTCTTAACATCATTAATTCATCTTTGTCTCTAGGATATATACCGAAAACCTTTAAGCTGGCTATGATTAAACCGCTTGTTAAAAAAACGCAACTTGATCCTACAGAATTAGTCAATTACAGGCCGATCTCGAATCTACCTTTTCTGTCAAAGATGCTAGAAAAAGCAGTATCCTCACAACTGTGTTCCTTTTTAAAAAGAAATGATGCTGTGAGGATTTCCACTTTCCAGTCAGGATTTAGACCGTACCATAGTACTGAGACTGCTCTCGTTAGAGTCACAAATGATTTGCTCCTATCATCTGATCGTGGTTGTATCTCGCTATTAGTGTTACTCGATCTTAGTGCTGCATTTGATACTATTGACCACAACATTCTTTTAAATAGACTCGAAAACTATGTTGGCATTAGTGGAATTGCACTAGCATGGTTTAAATCATACTTATCTGACCGTTATCAGTTTGTAGCAGTAAATGAAGAGATGTCTTGTTGATCACTAGTTCAGTATGGCGTATTCACGCCCAGACGAAACTTACCAATTATTACATCCGCTAGGGGTGAGACGCAATAAACAAATACGACCAGCTTTCCACAGGCCGTCAGATCAAAAAATAAATAAATAAAAAAGAACCAATAACGAATACCAAAGAAGGCGAATACAATGAATTTATTGCATTATCACAAAAGTGAATAATAAATCAGTTAGAAGGACCCATGGCCCAAATAAATAAAAAAGATATAAAAATAAAGTATAATTCGTTGACAACAAAAACAAAAAGTGAATAATAAATCAGTTAATGCCCCCCTTAACCCCCCCCCCCCCCCCCAAAAAAAAATTATATATATATATATATATATATATATATATATATATATATATATATATATATATATATTCGTTAACAACAAAAATGAATCAACAGAAATAAATGAATAAAGTGGTATTTTCGTCAGAGAGACCCAAGGCCCAAAATAACAAACAAAACCCAACCTAACGAAATTAAACAGCAACGTAATTAACCTACCACAAATAAAATAAAATAAACTACAATAAGCTTACCTTACTGTGCTCATTAAAAACATTGGATAAATAGGTTCCAAGACAAAAGAGCAGGTCTCTACTACATCACCACATTCTAAATAGAACACATAACCAAAGGACACATGAAAATAATGTTTTGATCTGGCGGCTGGCAGGAAGTCAGAACCGCTGCGACCGACCCAAAGCCGCAACCGTCCTCCATGTCGAGCGGAAGAGGCATTTTTAAGGACCGAGTCATCATCTGATCACCCAATTACCGCTGGCAGGTTGTTATCAAATTAGTCTCAGCCTCAGACGTGACGCCCACGGAACGTTGGCTAAACGTCTGATGCATATGGTACACTTAACTGGAAACACTTCAGGAATGTCTAAGTCGTCATCTGATTGGTTGAATTTTATCGGATTTCTGGGGGGCGCGAGTGTCGCGTTTATTTCCGGTCCGCCGGGAGAAAAACTGTTGTGTTTACATGAGTGACAATGAGCATTTATCAAGATCAGCTAAACGTAGGATTCTCAAAAGTATGCGAGGTTCACGGCACAGACTCTTTAAGAGATGTCCAGGAGTTTTGTTTGAGGCACTTAGTGGAGACAAAAAGAGATATTTTAGCCTGTTTGCCGACGGGATTTGGGAAGAGTATTATTTTCCAAGCCTGGCCGACCCTTTATCAGCATTTAGAAGGATTCCCAGCAGATCCAATTTTACTAGGTGTGTGTCCCCTCCTATCTATTATGGAAGATCAAGTGAAGTAGATCCTTCTTTGATTTTCTTTGCTGACTGACTTGTTGCACGCCGGTCTGTTGTTGTGGGGACATTTCCACGCCCCGAAGCGTGACGCTGAACGAAACGAACTGTAATTGGTTGTTTGACATGTCTCAAACATAATAATAGCGCGTTTAATAATACGATCGCATTATGATTCATTAAATAAATAGAACCGAATGTCAGGGCTTTACTGTAAACATAGTATGAATATTGAAACCTGTGAATTGAAAGAAATGTTTAAATTATGCGTTTACTGAAGTGAGGTGGAGCTAGATGTACATTTTACCAGTTGTTACCTACAGTTTATACAAACATTATGGTCATCGACCAGTGGTCGATGTCTCAAACATAATAATAGCGCGTTTAATAATACGATCGCATTATGATTCATTAAATAAATAGAACCGAATGTCAGGGCTTTACTGTAAACATAGTATGAATATTGAAACCTGTGAATTGAAAGAAATGTTTAAATTATGTTTTAAAATTGTAATCTTAGTTCAAATGGAACATTATGTAGCCTATTATTATACATCTGTATACATCATTTAAATAAGCATGATATATCTATTGTTTAATGCCCAGGTGATATGCACAATATCAAACTATAGAACTGTAAAATTAGGCTGTGTAATTGACATGCAGATGAGACGTCGGAGCGCAAAAACGTGATTTCTCCTGTCCAACAACAACCAGGCCGTTATTTCCAGCGTGCCGATCCAGTCTGTCCCAAAAATACCTCTCAATGCGCCCTCGTGGACTCGCGCCAAGGGCCCTATAGGCCTGCACTAAATGACGTCACCAAAGTGTGGACTCTGAGGAAGTCCACAAGTCCGGAGTGTGCCGTTTGGGACAGGGCCCAACTCTGGGGGATACGGTGAAGAAGCTAAAGTCCCAAAAAGTCGGCGTGTTCCTTTAAACGTCGCCATCTAGTGTTCAGGCGCATGATGGAATTATTATTCCCTCACAAGAGTCCACAATAGGTGGGTTTCAGTCACATGATTATGATGACGCGCGAAGGCGGGGCGATTTCAAATGGAGGGCAGGAAGTAAACACGGAGAATAAGACCTGGGCTGTAGATGGAGGAGCTGAACACGCAGCAATGTCGAAAGGCCAGGTTCTGAATAGTCTGGGACAGAGCCATAGAGAGAAACCACGTGACAGCCATAGCGGCGACATCAAAGAGTGTCGCAACTCTTTCTCTGGTCTGGGATGAGGGAAATTACAAGTCTCTGATTCATTGCCCACAGTAGATGGCAGTAATGCTCTATATAAGAAGCAAGCCGCCAATAAAAATGAAAAAGAAGAAACACGGAGAATACGGCCATGGAGGAAACCGTTGCGGAGTATCCGTATTGTACCTTTATCTGATTTTTTGACTGTCCGAACACGTTCTTTCAACTCTGACCCATATCCGATTCATGTGTACACACTTGCTATACTTTCTGAAACATCATGCATGCTTAAAGGGTTCATTCTCTTGCACAGATGGGCGGACGCGAAATATGCTTGATCCTAGCTCTGCGATGTATGCGAAGTTCGCCAAACATCACCATGATTTTGAGGCGGAGGAGGACGAAAAGTGCCATCATTGCACATATATGCTTGTTATTGTGTGTGAGAGAGATCTCAGGACTGGTGGGAGCATATTGTTTAAATATTGGCTTTAACCGCGGAGACGTTGCCTAACGTAATGCCTCAGAAAACCTGATCTGCCTGTTTACATGACAGTCGCATTGGTACATATCAGATTTATTTCCACATATGAATGAGGCCTGAAACCGAACTCGAAATATCAGAATGCATGCGTTTTTTTTTTTTTCTGTTTACACTGTCATAGAACACATCCGATCTGTGTCACACAGGGGCGTTTCTAGGTTTTAAAAGCACCAGGGGCTGAGCCCGAAACATCAGGGGCTGGGTAACAAGATAACATGATTCGATACAGAGAATAATGTATATTTTAGGCCTATATGCAGGGGGCAGACTGGTTAAATTCAGTCCTGGCACTGTAGCCACACCAGCCCATATTAGCACACAGACACACACATCCAAAGGTGAGGGGCAATTCCAGCGTTATGGACGTGACATTTGCAGTCAAAACTTGAAATATAAATTCTCAGAAAATGCATTTAATACCAATATATTGTAAACGTCTGTTTATATATCCATACTCCCTTAATAAAGGAGTCCAGACATTAGAAAAATATCAGTCTACGCATGCGTTTTATATTTAATATGAGGGAAATACACATGCGTTATGGACGTGACAAAAAAAATCTCTAACTTTTTGTTGCCAAAATATTTTTTAGTAATTCTGTGAATTACACTGCGAAAACCAAAAGTAATAGTACCCACCGAATGAAGAAGGGTTGGCTCTCCACAGAACATAAAATATTCATTTTGTTATTTTTTGTTTTCGCATTTATGAGGAAAAAACAATGTTACGGACGTGACCGCTCTGAAAGCGGCACTAAAATACTGCTTTAAAACGTTCACAGAGACCTCAAACAGGCCTTTAAAACACCAAATATTAAGGATTGGCATTATAAGCAAAAATAATATTCGATGTTTGTTCGAAAATCGTACCTCTCCCCCAACATGCTCACCGGTATGACGGCGTTCACTCAAATCCCGCTCCAACATTACATTTGAGTAGGCATTTAGTCTCATATTAATGTTTAAATAAAATAATTGTATTTTTTATTTCATATGTTGATTATATGAAAGGATAACAGCATGAGTAAGATCATAAGATGCAAATATATCGGATACGGTATATCAGTGGGCAGACATGATTTTGACCAATTCTTTAGTTTTTTTGTAGAAAGCCTTTCTTTAATGTGAATTTCGTTTTGTATAAATTGTATCTTAATTTTAATTAATGTTTCATCAACCAATTGCCTGTATTTTTTTAAATAAGAAGCAAATAGGCTATAGCAGACAATATAATCAGCACACAGAGGCGCCGTCGCGTGAAGTGGAGCGCGCCTCATAAATGAACCGAAACTCCGCGTATAATGTAGGCTACTTGCCTCACATACGTGAGAAATATACCTATAGGACGTCTGAAATGTCTACTTTTAAACTACTTTTAAGTCGTGAGTCAAAATGATTGCAATATCACTGTTATTTTGTCAGCTTGATCGTGGGATTATGATGAATATTCATGTTTTAACCAAGAGGGAAAAACGCGACATCCCGAAGGAAGTGTCCTTTGGCTATAAGACATATGCTCTTCTTTAAGTTGTACTGTATCATATACTACCTTCGGATATTCATATTTCGTCCTGTAACTGGCAGAGGAAGAGAAGATCCATTCATGTGCACTTTATCCGCTGCGCACTGAGGCGCTATACAGAAATATACCACGCTGGTATTAAAGAGCGGTCTCTATTGTTTACATTTTGTTATAAAATAGACTGAATTTGAAAGTTGAGACATTTTTTCATATTAAAACTAACAAAGCACAAATATTATTGCGATTATTGGATATGCACTGATTATATGGTAAGCCTGAAACCGATCACAAGTGCATATGATTTGATGTGAAGCGTCCGTAACGGTCACGTCCGTAACGCATTATTATGGTTGTTCAGAGCAAAGTAGTGGAATGAAATGTCGATCCTAGTAAGCATAAACATAGTTTAGCTTTGCATATAAAGTTTCAAGTTATTTGCATTTATAATTGTTATATTATATAAACTTAATCTTTAAAACGTTACGGACGTGACAGAGCACTGAAGCGTCGAGACCTCTTTATTAAAGCCCTTATAAATTCAACAGGCAGTGCTGTTATGACCAAATTAGTATATTTATTTATCAGGCATGCCTCCATCTTTCAGCAAAATGCTTTATGTTCAAATTAAGTTTTTAAAAGGAGGGTCTTTGATACCTCTTTTGAAAGCATGAAATATGGCTGGTTGAAATTAAAATTTTAGCATTGTTGCTCACCTCATATGTGGTGGAAAAACAAGGCAATTTTCTTAAAATTTCTGATACAGCACACTAATACAGTATATTACAGACCTAAATGGACAACTTAAAAGGGGTTTTGATCTTTAGGTAAAAACTTTATTTTGTCATGGTAAGGATGACCTTTGCGTGGAATTGCCCTGAGGTAGTTAGGGGGGTTCGGGGAAAATTTTGATTTCTGACCTACATATGTGCATTTTAAGGTGTTTGAAGACCAACATTTTTTGATAACAATAGCTTTAAAAGCATGTCAGTGGGCAGTAGCATAAATTATTTGTCAAGCAAAAAACAGATTCTTGAACATGAGAATGAGGATAAATGTTGAAATGAATGATCCACACTATAAAATGGAAATGCAAAATGTTTCTGCTCAGGGGTGTTTCTAGGTTTTAAAAGCATCAGGGGCTGGGGGACGGTAATTAGATAACATTATTCGATGCAAAGAATAATGTATATTGTAGGCCTAGGGGGCAAACAAATTCAGTCCTGACACTATAGCCACACCAGCCCACATTAGCACACAGACACGCACATTCAAACGTGATGTAGTTCGGGGGGTTCGGGGGTATGCTCCCCCGAGAAAATTTGGATTTCTCGGACCTAGATATCTGCATTTTAAGGTGTTTGAAGGCCAAAAATAGCTTTAAAAGCATGTCAGTGGGCAGTAGCATAAATTATTTGTCAAGCAGCTGACAGGTGAAATATTCAAACACATTCGAGGACCATACAAATATAACTTATATATAACTTATTTATACTTATGAATTTTGCTTATAGTTTCTGTAATTAGCAAAGAACATTTGTGTTAAATAGGAAATTGTAATAATGTTAATCAAGCTGACTAAATCACACGACTGCGCAGCAGTTCACGCATGCACTCACAATAAAAATACAATATAATTTAAAACAAAGACAAGGTCATTATATGATTTTGTGAAAATTGACCCTGTCAATTATACAAAGGAAATAATATTACAGATCTAGACAAATTTAATTGCTTATAGTTAAAAGAATGTCATGAACGATCATTTAGGCTAGATGTAGGCTATTGATGTAGGCTATTGATTGCATTTAGTGCGTGATATTGAAGAGTGCGCGTCTCGAGCACACGACTGACACGACAGGAAAGTTTGATTTTCTGAGTTTTATATTCTGACATATACCGTGACAACATCTCATCTGATGTTAGATGAGATCATCTCAGCCTAAATCCACAGGTAGAGGACTGTGCGGTGCTGCTGACTGCGTTATTTATATATATATTTAAAAAAAGTAATTTCTGTGAGATTGTTCGCTGTTGCGCGCAAATCCTGGAGATATTAGGCTGAAATCACTCACGTACGCGTCTCTGTGTGAGACAGATTTCAGAGACGGCAGCAAAGCCAAAGCACAATGAAAATAAGGCAACTTATGACATGGTTTACATAAGCTATTATCCGGTTTCATATTTGTCTGTCAAATTTTCAAAATACATTCGGGGCTACACTCAAAACATTCGGGGCTGAAGCCCCGGCAAAATCGGCTGGCGCCGCCTGTTTCTGCTTATTGTTGACACACAATCACATATTCCAAACAGGAACGGCCTTAAATGAGAAATCTTTCAAGGATTATTTTGCATAGATGTAAACTTTTTAGCATTAAAGATTGGTTTCAGCAACTTGTTTCTTTCTTGAGTTAATCAATGTTTTTGGCACTATTAAATCAGTTAAATTAAATTTCAATTGTTCACTCATAAAGACAGTCACTTGTCACCATTACTGGCCTAATGATGCAAGTTGTGCAAACACAGACAAGCGGAGTGATAGAAACTGTGAAAAGGCTGATGCTGGTGAAATATTCGAACACATTCGAGGACCTTATATATAGGCTACATATCAGAGTTAAATAGAAATACATTATAATAATGTTAATCAAGCAGACTAAATCACACGACTGCGCAGCAATATTTAAGCACATTATACAAAGGAAATAATACAGATCTAGACAAATTGGGTTGCTTATAGTTACAAGAATGTCTTGAACGATCATTTGGTTATTTCAATACTTAATTGACGACAAAACACGACGTTACATGCTAGTTTATTTTGCGTGATACAGGGCGCGCCGCATTTGCGTCATTGAAGAGTGGGGTGATTTGAGTCACTGAAGCCCCGGATGCCCATGTCTAACGACGCGCCTGCTCTATCTTCTTCAGGCGGCTGATTGTGTGTAGCCTATATATTTGTGTGTGTATATATATACACACAATAAGAATATATTATACAATATATATAATAAAGCTGTCTTGAGTAATGTTCTTTCTGAAAGTCGACGTTTAAGAGAGAGCGAAATCGTGTCTGCACATCCACAGAGTGAAGTGAGAGAAATGTGCACGCGCATTTGCGCGTCGCCCTTATATAGACTGCTGTTTAAAAAAAAAAAAATCTTCCGCGAGCCGGCTAAACTAAGCTTCCAACAGTCAAAGTGAAAATTCAAATCGGCGAATAAATAGCAAGTAAGTGAAAGGACAGCAGTAGAAAAAGATTTTTGTTGTTTGAGTTGAAATGTGAAAGTTATGTCGAGTTTTCGTGAAACTAGGTCACTCTCTCCTCCGCACATGGTCGAGCAAAAGTTAAACTCCATACCTCAAAAAGAAAAATGGTGATATACAATTGAATTTTTGTTCTAATTTCATGGGAGTTGTATGTAGATGTAGCTAAAGTTGTATAAAATCAGGTGGATGTAAAAGTATTCTTGTATATATGTTGTGCATGTTGTTATTAATTTTTTTAAGTGCTCAACCATGGCGACGCCATCGGATGACGTCATCACCATCGTTCGTCGTGTGGAATGTGGCTTCCCACACAGCAAAAGGACTCCGCAGCAGATCGGCCGCGGGAGGTATCATATTCATATGGGATGATTATAGTATAAAAATGATAAACACGTGCAAGCACTCTTATCAATGAACTTGATAGCCTACATGTTGCAGAAATGTTTTATCCATGATACCTTTCAACTTGCGTGTGCAAAATTCAAAATTGAATGAATGTGAAGCAATTTGTACAAATAGAGACATTTTTGTGAATCCAAATGTTTTCCTTTGTATTAGTGTATCATAATTTGCGCATGCAACACAGAAGATGTGCATGTGTGGATCAGGTGACACGCGTGCATTCATTGACGTCTTTTCTGAGTCGATCTCATTTGATTCATTTGGATTTTGAGACTTTCTTTTCGCGGTTTTTAAGCATTTCACAACCCACACACAAACAACTACAAATGAATAGGCCTGGTGCTAATTAATAATGTGTACACAACTACCCAACTATTTGACAAATTCACAAATGTGCTTCACTACATTTAAACTAATACAATACAACTTGTGTGTGCAAAACCCAAAATCACATGAATGTGCAGCATTTTGTACAAATAGAGACATAGTTGTTAATGCAAAACCTCGATTTTAAATTAATGTAGGCCAGAATTTGTGCATGCAACAAGTAAGATGTGCATGTGTGGATCAGGTGACACGCGTGCATTCATTGACTCGTTTCTGAGTCGATCCTATTTGATTCATTTGGATTTTGAGACTTTCATTTCGCGGTTTCGCCTTGCACGATCCACACACAGCTGTCTGAGTAAACCTGCTACCACTAGATGGCAGTATTCTGCTAGAACAGACAACGGCAGCATAATCAAGCGTTCTTCCTCATTTAAGACGCTTAATGTGAGTGATATTGAAGCACCAAATTTAGTACACAATATTGGCCTACCTTATTAATAAAGCATACTTTATAGAGGCAAACAGATTGCATCAGATTATGAACAACACCCATAGAAAACCATTATAAAACGCTTAACGTGTAATAGCACGTTGTATGTTCAATAAGGTGTATAGGCTACTGAGATTAAATATCACTGTCATTACTGCATTGACGTTAAGCTTTTTCTTTATAATATGCGCTATGGGAGGAAATCTATATAGCCTACAGACAAGAGCCTATATGAACGCGACGTTTCACGTTAATGGCATTTCCCTTCCTGAGCCTGTTAAAAAGAAAAAGCTTAACATGGCATATTGGCATTTTTTCCTGTTAAAAAAAACATGACATTTCGCATTTGCGTTCAGATTATAGGCTTAATTTTTTTCTGACTACACATTGTTTACATAGTATACAAGCTTTGGAATTTGGAATCTGTTTTTAAATGTTAAAGACGATTTTTGCAGGACATTTGTTTTCCTTTGACCCATAAGCCACTGTTATAGGCTATATGAGTTTTAACAATATGCAACCATTGTTTATCGACATGAAATGTTAATTGAAAATCAACTGGCCCAGTGTGTGTAGCTGCATACATGAGAATGATTTGATGCGCTAACCACAGCTCATAATGCACAAGGGAACGTCTGACAATTCCACTAACTGCGTTAAAACCATAGACTGTAAAACCACATGGACGTAGTGTCCGTGACGTCACCCGTAGAGTTCTGAAGACCGTTTTTGAAGCTTAAAGTGGGCGTAGCCGACCGTCGCCATCTTGGCAGCGCGTCACTCCCGGATATTTATTTATTTTTTTTTTTTTTTCACGCATACAATGAAAAAGTGTCCAGTATGTACAACATAAGACAATAATCGAAAAAACACTGATGATCCAACAAATAAAATTCACTGCTGCTTGAAAAGGAATGGGCTGAAGTTTAACACTTGTTAATTCCCACCCCTCTTTTTAAACTCTTAATACATTAGTTTACTTCCATTGGTATTATCCACTTTTTTGTTGTTTTTGTTTTTTGCAATACACAAACACATAAATCTTCATACATTTATACAATATGTTAGCAACAGACATTCTGGCTTAACCAACTCATTTTCCTTCATTTTTATAACGTTCAAAAATCATTTCTTTAAATCCTTTCCTGAATTGTTTTATATTTGGACATTTCTTAAGCTTCTCATTTAAGTTGTTCCACAGTTTCACCCCTTGTATGGAAACACAAAAACTTTTCTTCCTACTGTGTACCATTGGTAATATGAAATTTAGTTTTCCTCTCAACACATACCCTCCTTCTATCCAAGTAAATAACTTTTGTACATTTTGAGGTAAATCATTACACTTTGCCCTATATAGGATTTGCACAGTCTGTAAATCCACCAAATCTTTAAATTTTAGTAATTTGGACTCCATAAAAAATATATTAGTATGTTCCCTATAACCCGCCCCATGAATGATCCTTAAAGCTCTCTTCTGTAAAATGACAAGTGGCTGAACTGTTGTTGTATAATTGTTTCCCCACATGTCTACACAATAAGTAAAGTATGGCAAAACTAATGAACAATAAAGCAAATGTAAAGACTTCTGATTTAAAACTGGTCTTGCTCTGCCAATTATGGCTATACTCCTTGAAACCTTACTCCTAACATAACTAATGTGTGGTTTCCAGTTCGCTTTATTGTCAATGATAACTCCTAAAATTTTTATTTCATTAACCTTTTCAATGACCACTCCATCCATCTTAATTTCAATTTGCAAATTATTTCGACCATTACCAAACATCATTAATTTTGTTTTCTTTAAATTTAGTGATAATTTTTTTGTATCAAACCATAATTTAATCTTCTCTAATTCCTTATTTGTCTCCTGCACTAGCAACTGAAGATCACTGCCTGAACAAAAAATATTAGTGTCATCAGCAAACAATACTAAGTTCAATACTTCTGACACTTGGCATAAATCATTAATGTAAATAAGAAACAATTTCGGGCCTAACACTGCCCCCTGTGGGACTCCACAAGAAATTTCCAGGCATTCAGAAAAATAATCTCCCAGCTTCACAAACTGCTTTCGCTGAGTCAAATAACTTTTTTTCCAGTTTAATACCTTTCCTCGGATCCCATATCGCTCTAATTTTCCTAACAAAATTTCATGATTGATGGTATCAAACGCCTTCTGTAGATCAACAAATATTCCAATAGTATGCATTTTGTTATCTACTGAACTTGATGTTTCTTCTATAAAATCTAACAATGCAAGTGATGTTGCCCTTTTTGCTCTAAATCCATACTGACATTCATTAATTATATTATTTTTTTCCAAAAAGTTGTCAAGACGAGTGATAAAAAGTTTTTCCAGAATTTTTGAAAATTGTGGAAGCAGAGAAACCGGTCTATAGTTTGTAAATTGATGTTTGTCTCCTGATTTATAGAGTGGAATGACCTTTGCTATTTTCATTTGATTAGGAAATGTGCCAGATTGAAATGATGAGTTGTAAATAGGCATGTGCCGGTATCAAATTTTCATGCTGCGATTAATTGATTGAGCTTTTATCACGGTATACGGTATTATCACGGTATTTTAATTGCTCCAGAGAAGCGGATGGATTGGGGGGGGATGTAGAAAAAAAACAACTTGCATCACAATAGGTGTAATTGTGATTGTCAAAACATTTGGTAACTAAACAGAATTTTACACAATTTTCACGATTTCAATTCAGTTCTTGGGATTTGATTTCAATCTTGATTCAATATTGACTCTTTGGATAAATATTAGGTAGGCTACAGTACATAGACTACATGTTAATTTTTCTCAAGAAAAAATATATCTCACATAATGCTGTAAACATACAGAGAGCCCTGTCAGCTGGAATTATTAACGGTTAAAAATTAACAAATTAAATTAAATATAATTTGGTTTTCATTATAATAACAATTATGACACAAGTAAAAATATAATACAAATGTAATATAGTGCACATATTTAGCAAAATACTCCTCTATAGCTATTTTTTCTAGTCAACTAACATGTTGGTCATTAAATGGCTTTCCTGAGGTAAATGTACGTTCTGTGACATAATTGTTCACCTGCAGTTTTATTGACCTCTTTCCGTGGCTGAAAAACACTGATTGATCGATATTATGTATGAAGCATAAATACCTTTCTGTAAGTTGCACTGTATCTTTAAATAAAATGTAACAGATGATCGGTTTACTTGAACTGAGGCGCTACAGCGATCGGTCACGTCACATTTACAAGCGCCAAAACGGTATTTATTGTCTGAATTTCGTAATAAAATGGACAGAACCTGAGAGCTCAGAATTTTTTTCATATTAAAAGTAACCTGCTCTGTCTAGTCTGTCGGTGTCAGTGTCCTCTTTGCTCCGTGATTTTTCTCTGCGTGAGAAAATGGATGTGTGGTGCGAGAGCATGTGAAAAGTGTAAATTGCGCGAGTCTCACGCTGAATGCGTAGAGTTGACAGCCCTGCTTTTAGAAGGGGGATAAATCGTCGGCAGTGTTCCTCCTTCCGCCATGCTTCTTCTCCATGTGAGGATTATTTACATTAACTAGAGTGCGCACTGCGCCGCATGCACGCAGTGCTTCATGTGGGGATTGTTTACATCAGAGTGCACATGTGTTTTGCGCATGCACACAGTGTTTGTTTAAGCGGTTGATGGAAAATAAGCTAATGCGCGTTCTATAAATATAAATTCTGATCTATTATTTTTCACGGTATTTTGAAGTGCCCGCGATAACAATATCATGCATAGACATTACCGCGATTTATCGCATTACCGAATACCGGCACATGTCTAGTTGTAAATATAGGTAAGAGGTTTTGAAATGGCATCAATAACATTTCTCACCACCGTCATATCAACATTGTTACAATCATTTGAAGTTTTATTCTTACATTTTGAAACAATTTGAATTATCTCACTTTCCTCCACCGGAGAAAGGAACATTGAAGTTACATTTCTTTCAATAGAGCAATAACCATATTGATCATTTCTGGGGTCAGGAATATTCTCTGCCAACTCTTTCCCAATATTGACAAAAAATGTATTGAAAGTATTTGCCACCTCTATCATATTATAATTGTCTTTGTCTCCCATATTAAAATATTTAGGATAACTTAACTGGCCAGAAGATTTTTTTTATTACTTTATTCAATATTTTCCACATTTCCCTCACATCAGATTTCTTAGTTTCTATTAATTTATTGTAATAATCTTTCTTAGTTTTCCTCAAGATATTAGTCAATTTATTTTTATATTTCTTATACTTATTTTCCGCCTCTTTGGTTCTTTGTTTAAAAAACTCCTTATAAAGCAAGTTCTTCTTTTTGATTGCATTTTTCAATCCCTTTGTAATCCAGGGATGACCTTTTTTATTTGAAATTGTACATATTTTCTTCAATGGACAATTTTTGTCATATAGTTGTTTAAATATTCTCATAAACTCATCATAGGCATCATGTACATTGCTCGTGTCATATACACCGTCCCAATTTTGTACAAATAAATCATTCTTAAAAACATTCAAGGACTCTTCTGATCTTAATCTTTTGAATTTACTTAGTGGTTCCTGATGAGGCTTACAATCGCTATCAAACACTGTAAATACGGGCAAATGATCACTGATGTCACTTATTAATATTCCACTTATTGCATCATTAAAGATTTCATTTGTTAGAATATTATCAATTAGTGTAGCGCTATGGGTCGTTATCCTCGTAGGTCTAGTGATTTTAGGGTACAAATTCAAGCTATAGATTGTGCTAATGAAATTTTCTGTCAATTTATGCTTATTTGGATTGAGCATATCTATGTTGAAGTCTCCACAAACAATGATTGTTTTACTAGCTTTTTTGGTATACATTTCCTCCATATATTCACTAAATTTTTCAACACATGAGCCTGGTTTTTTATAAATACAACTTAGAATCACATTCTTCCTATGTTCTCTGTGTAACTCAATTGTTAAACATTCAAATATATTTTCAACAATGAGACTCATATCCTCCACAACACTAAATCTCAAGTTACTGCTCCATGTTTTCGGTCCATGTGTACAAAATCATATCCATCCAACTCAAAATTTTCTTTTTTCTCCTTATGCATCCATGTTTCAGATAAAGCAATTATACTGAATGGTTGTGCCAAACCATGCAAATAGTTCTTAATATTTTCAAAGTTTGCATAGAGACTTCTACTGTTTATATGTATAACGGAGAGTCTGCCATCTTTATTAATTTGATTGTGTGCATTTCATCTGTATAGTAGCCACAGTTTTTATTGGCACAAGTAAAAAAGTTCTTGTCCGGATCAATATCATATTCCATATCAAAACTTATGTAATCAGTATGTTCAAATAGTTGCAACTCCAGACTGGTTGTATCTTCTGCTTCAGAAGAGTGTCTTATTTGAGTATGTATGTCAGTCAGCTTACCTCGTATTCCAGTAGCCTGACAACCTTGTTTACTCATACTCAGTCAGCTCTTCCAAACCCCTCACCACCAAGCGGCAACCTCCCCGTCTTTCTCTTGAAACCAACACGGAAGTGAGTTAAACTGCAATTCGTTGACTGGCCGCTTGAGGCTGATGTCAGAAGTGAGTCAAATCTGTATCTCCTCCATGTTAAAATACCAAATTTTACAGCAGAAAAAAACGTGTTTACAGCCTGGTGTCTGTATGTTTTTTTGGTCTATAAAGCTATTTTTGCCCTTCATGACAACTGTGAGGGGGGTGAATTTTTTTATAACTCATCCGTTTAGTTGATTAATATTTAAAGTTCTGCATAATTAAGGGTGTGGCCACTTGAGTGACAGGTGGATTGTCGCTGATGTCAATGCTAGCCGCTTGTCTGTTGTTACTAGCCGTCACTTCACCTCAGCAAATGTTAGCTGCTGAACTTGCCATCTCTGCAGTGTTTGTGTTTTTTTTTCGGGATTATTTCATACTATTGAATACACCCATTAAGTAACGTTAACTTCGCCCACGGCTTAGGATTGTTGTCGTCGAGTATCGTTCGAGAGAACAACCAGCGCTGTATTTCAGTTTTCCTCTGTGAACATGCACTAATGGATGTCTGACAATTTCGTTGCTTTTTGGAGTTTTCAGATTTAAAAACGTCAATAAAGGCTCGTTCGTTCTGCTCTCACGGAACAGATATAGATTATAATATGCTTATGTACCGTTAGATGAAATCATGCAGGCGTCGGCGCTTTCTCCGTCCATGCTATAAATGCACATCCATGAATGAGCGCGGATTTTCTAGCGCATTTACTTTAACTTCATAGGCAATATATCTATAACCCATTTGAGAGGCGGCCAAAATCAGAATTTAAAATGGACTGAATAAGCTCTCTACGAACTTGACGGACCATAAAGAGTGACTGACGTGCACATGTCACACACACACTCAGAGTAATATTAAGTTACTGCATAATACATTTTCAACTAACGTTAGCAGAATAGTACAGAATCACAATACACAGTCTCACTTGTAGCCGTGTCTTTTAAATATTATAATATAATATTTCGAAGAGCAAAAACAGGAACTTTTATTTGGCTTTACATCATCAGCTAACTCGATCACGTCGAGCCATAGATATAAACAGTGTTTATAGATATATCATAGATATAAAACAGTGTTTATATCTATGACGTCGAGCTAGGTGATTTCGGCTCCTCAGCTCCACCCACGCCCCGCCTGTTTGCCTATTTTCTGTTATCTGGGAGTGACGCGAGGCCAAGATGGCGACGGCCGGCTCCGCCTACTTCAGGCTTCAAAAATGCTCTTCAGAAACCTACGGGTGACGTCACGAACACTACATCCATATTTTTTTACAGTCTATGCTCACCACCAATACCTTCGCATCTTCTGGGCTTCCATTTAGTTTTATAAACACTTTACAGTTGGCAGTCCATGTATGTTGTATTTTCTTCATTTTTCTCAGGTACCTGGCTTTCTTTGCGATGTCTGCATTGTGCTTTGTGAGGTGCTCATTGATATAAACGTTTGTTCCTTTGAGCTTTTTTCCTTCCTTCAAAATCGCAATCTTGTGTTTTCTGTTTGCAAATCTCATGATGACAGTAGATTTATCGCTGGCTTTCCTCCTCGGCAACACATGGCAAGCCTCTACATTATTACAATCCAGATCAATTCCTTGTGATTGTAGAAAGCTCGCCACTTGTTGCTCTGTCGAGCTGGTGTCAATCTCAGCTGCTGGATCTCTGATGTTTGCGTCCACCGCTCGAGCATACGATCGGGGTTTCACCGTGAACCCGGTTATTATGATGTCGTTCATCCTCGAATATTGTTCGAGGTCTGCAACCCGATTCTCCAGCTGCATATTTTCATGTCTTTCTCCGCGTTCTGGATGCGAAGAGACTGGACCTCCTTCACCAAATCCAAAATACGGATCTGTTGCTCCTTTACCTCCGTGAGCTGTGTTTTGAGGAAGTCCAACGTGACTTTAATGTCATCGATTTCCTCAGCCACATCACTTAACTTCTTCGGCGGCATTTTCACTGCTGAATCAATGTAATTTTCTGTGTTTTTCCACACATCCACTGTTCACCATCCTTCAGCTATATTCTCACATGCACAGGCGAGACGAGCTCTGCGATTCGAAACGATGTAAGTTAATCAATACATCGTTCGACCGGACATAACTGTTTTATATATATATTATATGTGTTTGCCGGTGCTGAAACCACGCCCACCTTCCTCGACGCGAATCACGCGATGAAGTTGTTGTCTTGGATACTACAAGATATTGGCGCCGGCGGTTCATTTTGAATTTTGAACTCCAAGCTTACCATTGAGGTAAATTAACCTGAACCTACACAACAAAACTTTACAAAATATTAAAGTACACAAGGTTGAAAACGCTGCAGCACTTTTAATACATGTGGTAACGTTTATTTTCAACACTAACGTTAGATGACTTGCAGAAAACACTAACAGTTGTCATGATTCATGAATAAGAATTAACGTTAACATTATTAACTTTACTTAACTTACATCTCAAATAAACTATTTGAAGCAAATCAATTAACCTGAATTCATGAGTGTCTATTTGGATGTCAACTGAATATAACGTTATAAGATTTGTAACGTTTAGATTCGTATTGACCAACATAAAAATGTTATTACCATAGGTTATTACCTATTTACATTATGTAGTTTATTTTTAACAAGCTGTGTATTTTTTTAGTGATCGATTTTGAGATGGTCACCCGTGATACTGCACCTGTGATGCTGTCTGCACCATCGTCTGCACATGAAAACTGTAAGTACTAGTCTTGGCTATTTGACAGCTGAAATATTATGTCTGTCTTAAAAGGACAACAACAAATTAGATTGTCATCTATATTTTGAGGTGTTGCTCCCTTGATCTATGTTCTCCTACATGTATTGTTAACATAAAAAACCTGAAGGAGGACCATGAAGGAGGACCTGCACCAGCTTAAACTCCGGCACCCGGGCATGAAGATTATGTTTTCAGCTGTGACCCAGAGGTGCCGGTGGAAGGCTGGTGCCAATCCGGTGAAAATTAACAAGGCAAAGTATTTTGTTAACCGTGTTATGACTACATTTGTTCGTAGCTTAAATGGTGCCATGATTGAGCACCCTCACATTAGACATGCCAGTCCTGGGCTATTTTTGAAAGATGGAGTTCATTTCACACCTAGGGGAAATGATATGTTTTTAAATACAATAGCTAACTGCCTTAAAGGCCACATCCAAATGCAGTGAACTGCTTACAGTGGGCAGTGTTACTGCTTTTGAATTTTGCCTTTAGGGCCATTTTGTTAGTCCTAAATATAGCCCTGACCATCATGGCTAATGTTGAAGTTTTTTATGTTAATTTAGAAACACCTGTAGCCATAACACTGTTACCTCTGCTCTTCCTCATCCCTACATTCTCCCACCCTACCCCCACCATAGGATATTAATGCATGAATGAACGCATATTTCATAAATTAATTTATACACAAATTCATGATAATTCATGTACCCTTACCGTAAGGTGTTACCATTTTTTTATTAATTCAGATTGTTATAATACTGATGCCACAATATTTCAAGGGTCATGTGAAAAATCATGACATTAATTAAAGACTTTGTATAAAGCTAAATTCCATCAACACATTATGTAATTATATTCAGAGATTTGACTGTCATATCAGTGAATCAGATCATCATATGATGACTATAACATCATCAATTAATGACCAAGATCATCTGATATTTTCTCCTGCATTTACTGCTCTAACAAATGTGTATTAAATACACAGTTAAAGCAGCCAGAGAAAAACAAAAGTTAAAAACTCAAGGGTCATGAGCCCAACTAAAGCAGACACTGATCTCAATCATGGTGACATCAAATTTATTTTTAAAGTTTTTTACACTTTATTTAAATTAGCATATTTTACTTTAATTTTATGGTTTTTGTTTGGCAGCCGCAGCTGCCAGTCATTTGACCCTTTTTTTTTATTTCTTTTTTTTACAATGAAGGTATATGATCGTGATTATTCAGGAAATACCTGTAAAATAACAGTGTTTTCAGTTTATTTAAACGTGCAATATGTATTTTTTGGCTACTAGGGGTCACTCATTCAAAATAATAACAACAGACGTACTTTGATGACGTCGGGAAAGTGCGTGGGCTCATGGGAGTTGTTGTCATTGTCACTGTCAACCAGCGAATCTGGCATCTCCAGCAGAAAACATGCTCACTGACGAGGTAATGTATTGTTATATTACATCTCTATTGTTGTTACGTTTAGTTACGGCTTTTCACTTTATGTAATGTCAATCTAATGAAATAGCCGCGAGCTACCGTTAGTTAACAAACTTATCAGTAACGTTAGCTAAAGTGTGAGACAGAATGTTGTGCGGGCGGTCGCTGTCAACATACCTATAAGTTGAGTGACTTATAGGTATGTTGACATATTAACTGCGCATCATAATTTGAGTTACTCAAATTATAGGTATGTTGACATAGCATCCGCGCTTGTCGAACATTCTGTCTATCAACTTGAGTCTAGCTGCTACTAACGTTTAGATCAGGCATCTACTACCCTCGTCCTGGAGAGATGTTGTCCAGACTATTTTCGCTACAAAACCTGTTTCATCACATCTAATTGTAATAATTATAGGTTTGATAAGCCGAATCAGGTGTCATTGTGTGTGTTTGGATTGAAAACCTAACGTACAGGATGGTAACGTTTGCTCTCCAGAACGAGGGTTGGAGACTTCAACTCGCTGTAAAATTAATTCACAATTAGGTAGCACTTATATTATATTGTGCTATGCCAACAACGTGTTGTAAAGAAAACTGTAATTATATAATTACAAAACCATAGCAATAAGTCTTATGATCACATCTCATACACATGCATCTTATGTGACCATAAGACTTATTGCTATGGTTTTGTACTTATCGAATTATAATGTTAAACAATTTATTTTCTAATTATCAAATTAAAAAAAGACCTATGGTGAACTGATCATGTCCCTTCTGTATCTCAATAGTTTTTTTTTTGTTGAATTTTGTAGTAATATTTGACAATTAAAAACAAAGTATTATATTAAATCTAACTTTAGCAAAGACAAAGAACAAACAATATGTAGGTATTTAGAATAAAAGAATAGTCAAAAACCCATATGAAGCAAGAAATAAATTAAAAATATTTTACAATATAATTTATAAATAAGAATTTTACATAGACAAAAAACAATTCATTATTATTTTATTTTTTTTACTCAAGTATGGGGTATGATACAACATCTAAAAATAATGTTTGTTTTCCTGTCAACATGTGAATATATTGCAGGGAGAGACAGATGGCTCCTCACCGGATGCCTCAATAGCATCATTAGATATTAGCAATGAGATGTGGAGTCCCCAGCATGGAAAGAAAGACTTGATATTTGGAAGAGTAACTGCAAGAGAAAGTAGGAAAGGGACAGGAAGGGGGATAGTAGAGCAGCTGGAGTGAGTGGGAGAGGAAGATCGGTAGGTAGGGGAAAGGGAAAGGCAAGAGCAGGCAGAAGAGCAGCAAGCAGTGGAGCAGAAACAAGTGGAGCAGTCGAAGTCATCGGTGAAGCAGGAGTGATTGAAGCTGCTGTAGGGATCGAAGCACCAAGAGGAAGGACTGTAGGTAGAAGGAGAGGGACGACAAGAGCGGAAAGTACTGCAGGACACAGCAGTGCAACTAGAGGAGGAGGGACTAGAGGAGGAGGGACTAGAGGGGGAGGGACTAGAGGGGGAGGGACTAGAAGAGGAGGGACTAGAGGAGGAGGGACTAGAGGGGGAGGGACTAGAGGAGGAGGGACTAGAGGAGGAGGGACTAGAGGGGGAGGGACTAGAGGAGGAGGGACTAGAGGGGGAGGGACTAGAGGGGGAGGGACTAGAGGAGGAGGGACTAGAGCAGCACTTGGAATCTCTGAAGAGGACAGAGTAAGGGTGCAGAGGCTGCAAGAGGAAAGAAAGTCCCAGACACGGGTATCTTAGGGAAGACTGCAAGTCTCAGGACAAGATTAAACTTCCTTTTATCAATGAAATAAAAAAAATAAAAATATTAATAGAGACAAGAATGTTAAAAAGAGAATCATTTTGGATTATTCTTAGAGTCAGGGTTACATTTGTTAAATTCTTCACATTGTTATTTTCAGGAGCAGATCCGGAATATGGATCCAGATGACGCTCGTTCACTCCTGATCAGAGTCATGGATAGAGAGCCTGGCCTTATCTTCGATGTGCTCCAGCCAGCTGCTCAGGGAACAGAAGTACCATTACCAGGTGTGCCTGGATGGTGCAGCTGCTCAAGATGCAGGGAAATGGGATCCGACTTGGAGAATAAATCTTGTGGCAAGAGCGAGGCCAACTGCGTCAGTATATTGCCCCACATGTCATTGTATATTTTAGATGAGCATGTACTGAGATTATCACGGCGGCTCAGAAATGACATTTATGCTCTCCATGACACACAGCTGCCTGGGGATGACAACCGGGAATACCGCTATGCCGCTTACAGAAATTTTGTTTTGTGGAATTATGGTGCCCTTGGTGCGGGAAACCGTGTTGTCATCCCCAGCTGTTGTGTGTCCAGAATACGTGATAATTACCCGGACCCATTTGGAAGATACACTGGGTTCATAGAAACAATTTTATAAACTTTAGTTGATAAAGACACCTTACTGTTGTTGTTGTTTTCATTTGTGTTTGATGTTTATTTATTTTCTCAATTTCTTTATCAATATCTAGACAGCAGAGATAGGTGATTTTGATTTACAAGTAATTTAATTTTTGGAAATAAAAATAAAAACTTGTGTTGGAATTGAACAAATAAACTTGCGTCATTTTTATTTACATGTCATGTTTCGGAAAAAATATGTAAAATGCATTTAGAACATAAGTTTTCTCTTCACAAAAAAAAACAAAAAAAAAAACGATTTGCTAAAAACCAAATTGCTCAGTTGTTCTCTTGGTGTGTAGTGCCGGGCCCTATAAGGGGAATTTTTTTTATTTAAATATACAGTAATAAAAGTATAATTTCCCATCATGTAAAAATATAGATCAAGTCTTATTATATATAGTATATATATTATTACTTAGTATATTTAAAATGTTACAAATAAATTATACACTGCAGATAAATATGCTTTAAAAATAGTGGGCACTGATAATTTATTGGTAATCTTTCATCAATTGTCCTTCTTTGTTGAGCATTAGCGGTCTGTTTTCATGATGGTTGTAGTCAAGTGCTACCAGGAGAATACGTGCCTCATAAACCAATGGCGAGAAACTGAAACGTTTACTTGCATACATAAGAATGTGGTTGTGAAAGGACTCCAGTTGACAGGTAGATCTGTGGAAATAATGTCTGAAGAATTATAACACAGACTAGAGGTCTTCATGGAGATGGGTCGGATATATTATAATTGAAACGGGTCTCAACACGGTACATATACAAGCATTGGTTATTTTTTGGAACAGGTCCAATAATGTGGAACCGTGAAGACCTCTACTGCAAACAGTGTTGACAATGTACTCAGATGATAATTTACTTTGTGGAAATACATGTTTGTCTATTAAAGAGATCTAAATCAAATTGCATGGACAACATAATATATGCTGGTTTTATCTTTGAACTGGTAACAAATTTATTCAGTAGGTCACTACTTGGTTAGGATCTCCTCTCACCTGGCAGTGTAGGTTTTAATTGTGCAAAAACTGAAGTTAAAGATCAAAAAACAACATACACTAGACCAGTGGTTCCCAAACTTTTTCTGCAGGGCCCCCCTTTCTGAAGATAAGAATATTTTCGAGCCCCCCCACACTGACACAAACATACAAATCCTTTGTTTCTAAACTCCACTGGACTTTACTTAACATTGTAAGTCATACAAAATGGCAACTTCTTCCTGAACAAAACTAAAAAAAAAAAAAGACAAATCACCTTCACAATTATTAAAAGTGACACTGCATCATGTATCATAAAATTTTACCATGTAATGGTGTTCATGGCTTTCAACACATCTTCTTATAAACTCCATTCCTGCATGAAAGTGGCCTTTTACACTTTACCAGCTCTCTGAAGAAAATAACAAAATCCTGAACATTTAACTCTGCAAAAACTGCACCTTTAATGTCCACATCTTTTCAGTGACTGGTGTGGGCTTGCTTCATGCTGCAGATCTTCTCAAATCGGGGTTGCAGCTGTGAGACTGCTACTCTTAGTTCATTTTCAATGTCCAGCTTTGATCTGTATTTAGTCTTGATGGAGGCCACAGCAGAAAAACCTATCTCACATAGGTAAGACGTGGCAAATGGAAGGAGTGTGGCCAGAGCTCTTTTACCTAGCAGTGGGAAATCTTTCTCCACTCCAATCCAAAATGCAGCTAGTGTCTTAGACTTAAACTCAAGCCTCATTGTTGAATCAGAGGTGACATCAATGAACTGTTCATTCTCTGTAGTGCTGAATTCGGCAGGTGGTGTTGCACTGAAGGGGTCTCGGATCCAGTCATATTGTGTAGGATCCTGCACTGGGAAGTACCTCTGGAAATGCTTTTGGAGGGCAGAGATGTGAGCTTTCATGCATGGGATCACTGTGTTCTGCAGCTTGTTGACCTCAATGAATGACTTCAGGTTCTCAAACGAGTCTATATTTCCCTCTGTAACTCGCTGCTCCCACATCTCAAGCTTTCTTGTGAATGATGTGATTTTATCTGCCAGATGTGGAAGGTGTGTGTTGCTGCCCTGCATCTGCAGATTTAGCTCATTGAGTTTTTGAAACATGTCACTGAGGTACGCAAGTTTCATGAGGAACTTGTTGTTGTTAAACTTGTGGGCAAGTTCATTTTCCTCCTCCTCCAAAAAGATGCGGATCTCATCCCGCAGTTCAAAGACCCTGGATAAAACCTTCCCACGTGACAGCCATCGGGACTCGCTGTGAAACAGAACAGCTGTGTGGTCGGAGCCCATTTCCTCACACAGTGCAGAGAAAATACGTGCTTTGACAGGTCGTGTTTTAATGTAGGTCACTGTAGTGATGACATCCGTCATAACATCGTGCAGGTCGGGACTCAGCTGTTTAGACGCCAGCGCCTCTCGGTGTATCATACAGTGTGTCCACTGCACGTTAGGGGAGATGCGCTTGATGAGCGCTTGCAGCCCCCCTCTTCTCCCAGCCATGGCCTGAGCCCCGTCTGTGCAGATCCCCACACAGTCCTCCCATTTCAGATCGGCCTCTCTCAAGTAAGTGTCAATTATTTTAAACAGTTCGTCTGCAGTGGCTCTGCTCGTCACTTGTTTGCAGAAAAGCAAATCCTCCCTCAAATCATCGGCATCAATGAATCTGACGTATGTTATCAATAAGCAGTCTTTATTACTGTCAGTCGCCTCATCCATCTGCAGAGCAAAGCGTCGGTCCCGTATCTTGTCATTTAGCTGCTCTTCTATGTCTTTTGACATATCATAAATACGCCTTGAGATAGTATTGTTTGAGAGAGGAATGGCCTTTAGCTTGCTGGCAGTGGCTTCGTCGATCATAGTTGAGACCATGTCGATCGCAGAGGGAAGTATTAATTCCTCGGCTATAGTGTGTGGCTTTTTACACTGAGCAACTCTGTAGGCAACTTTGTAGGATGCGAGTTGAGCATTTGCAGGCAGGGATGCTGCTTTAGTAAAGCGACTCTGCTGTGCACGACACTGTGTGAGTTTTTTTCTGAAGAACTCCACCGGCTTGTCTTTGTGCTCGGGATGTGTTGTCTCCAAGTGGCGTTTTAATTTGTTCGGCTTCAGACTGTCGCAAGCTAGTATTTTTAGACACACAACACACTGTGGTCTTTCCTCCTTACCCACTGTTGTGCTGGTGAAGCCGAGTGCGAGATATGCCTCGTCATATTTTCTTGTCTTTGCTTTTGAAGTTGCTACATTTGGTGAAGATTCATCATCTGGTTTGCGTTTAGCTGGGAGCGCTGTCACAAACTTGTCCATGCTGTTATGCTAGCATTGTAACTAACCCGGGAAGCCGTAGCCGTGCCGCGCCCCCCCTGCAATACCTCCGGGGCGCGCCCCCCAGTTTGGGAACCACTGCACTAGACCCTCCATGTAATCATTTTTAGACCCCTGGTCTTGCTGTTTACATCACATTTTGATTACTTTTCAAACAATTATTTTTAAATGTGTACATACACAGTTACTTGATAGTCATTTTTCAATGTAACAAAATAAAGTACATAATTAAACCGTTTTGAACTAATTCAAATTGAAATAGTCATGTGGTTACTGTAGTTACCTGAATGGCAGATATCTGTGCACATCTTTCAGCCATCTCTTACATTTACATTTACATTTATTCATTTAGCTGACGCTTTTATCCAAAGCGACTTACAATTGCTATATATGTCAGAGGTCGCACGCCTCTGGAGCAACTAGGGGTTAAGTGTCTTGCTCAGGGACACATTGGTGTCTCACAGTGGATTCGAACCCGGGTCTCTCACACCAAAGGCATGTGTCTCTCCTCCATAGGCTTCTAAGGGACTGAAACTTGCTGGCCCAGAAAATGTATTAAAGACATCGTTAATAGTCCAAGTGACTCCAGTGGCTCGATCGTAAGTTTATAAAGCAACGAGAATACTTTTTGTACGCAAAAACAAACAAAAATAGCGACTTTATTCTACTTTTCATTTCCTTCTCTCTGGGCCTCGGATCTTTCACGTAGTGTTTAAGCGCAGCGCGTCTGGTCATGTGTGATACGTGGTGACGTAGACTCTCAGATTTAATCAAAAATATCTTAATTTGTGTTCCGAAGATGAACGAATGTCAAGTCAAGTCATCTTCATTTATATAGCGCTTTTAACAATGTAGATTGTTTCAAAGCAGCTTTACAGAGATAAGCGTATAATTTAAGGTAACAGAGATTGTTTTGGCTTTATAGCAGAGTTAAGTTATTTTCCATCTAAAGTTAGTTTTGATTGAGTTGCTTCCGTCGCAACGATCATTTGTTATTAAATTAGGGGCCGCTAAGACGACACCATTCTCTCTACACAGACTTTAAACGCGAATCTGTGAGAAACGCTGATAGCGTTCACATGCACATTTAGAATGGGTTCTATAGTTATGTGCGTTTGAATATACCCAGGTTTGGAATTCCCTACAAACCAAGCCTAAACAAAGTACTTGTCTTTCCTTATAAATTTTGATAAAGAATTGTATTTTATTTTGTTGCTTTGGGGTAGGAACGCGAAACGAATTTTCCCGACAACGCCTTATCTGTATAGTGGTAGAGGGATCCTCCATAGGGAGAGACTAGTTGGCACTTCAGCACTGCGTTGTCATCGGTCCAGGCGAAGGTCCATCATCAGATCTGGATACGACCTGGATCCGGCAGGCTGCAGGAAAACCTCGGGATAAGCACAGACACTAAAATTAGCGTAGATGCCATTCTTCTCATGATGTAACGAGTACATCAGGATTTATGGGAAGTGTTCCCGGTTCCGGCTGACCTAATCTATGCAGCCTAACATTGAATTATAGAAGTCTATAATGTATTATGTGAATGCTAGGTCAAAGAGATGTGTCTTTAATCTGGCTTTGAACTGACAGAGTGTGTCTGCTTCCCGGACAATGGTAGGAAGACTGTTCCAGAGTTTTGGTGCTAAATAGGAAAAGGATCTACCACCAGCAGTCGACTTTGATATTCTAGGTATTAGTAACTGGCCGGAATTTTGAGATCGCAATAGACGTGACGGACTATAATGCGTTAAGAGCTCGCTCAAGTACTGCGGAGCTAAACCATTTAGTGCTTTGTAAGTAATCAGCAATATTTAAAAATTTATGCGATGTTTAATAGGGAGCCAGTGCAGTTTTAACAGAACTGGGCTAATATGGTCATACTTCCTGGTTCTGGTAAGAACTCGAGCTGCTGCGTTTTGAACTAGCTGTAGTTTGTTTATTAAGCGTGCAGGGCAACCACCCAGTAGAGCATTACAATAATCTAGCCTTGAGGTCATGAACGCATGAACTAACTGTTCCGCATTTGTCAATGAAAGCATATGCCGTAATTTAGATATATTTTTAAGATGGAAAAATGCAGTTTTACAGATACTAGACACGTGACTTTCAAATGAAAGATTGGTATCAAAGAGCACACACACACACACACACACACACACACACACACACACACACACACACACACCCACCCACCCAGGTTCCTAACCAACGACGAGGACTTAACAGAGCAGCCATCAAGTGTTAGACAGTATTCTAGGTTATTACGTGAGGAAGTTTTTTGTCCAATAATTAGAAACTCTGTTTTTTCAGAATTTAGAAGTAGGAAATTACGAGTCATCCAATTTTTTATATCAGCTATGCATTCTGTTAATTTAGTGAATTGGTAAGTTTCGTTAGGTTTTGAAGAAATATAGAGCTGAGTATCGTCAGCATAACAGTGAAAGCTAATTCCATGTTTCCTAATGATATCTCCTAATGGTAGCATGTACAGAGTGAACAGCAGCGGTCCTAGTACTGAGCCTTGTGGTACGCCATACTGAACTTGTGATTGATGAGACATCTCTTCATTTACTGCTACAAACTGATAACGGTCAGATAAGTATGATTTAAACCATGCTAGTGCATTTCCCGTAATGCCAACATAATGTTCTAATCTATCTAAAAGAACGTTGTGGTCAATGGTGTCAAATGCAGCACTAAGATCGAGTAACACTAATAGCGAGATACAACCACGATCGGATGATAAGAGCAAATCATTTGTGACTCTAATGAGAGCAGTCTCGGTACTATGGTACGGTCTAAATCCTGACTGGAAATCCTCACAGATATAATTTCTTTCAAGAAAGGAACACAGTTGTGAAGATACTGCTTTTTCTAATATCTTTGACAGAAAAGGTAGATTCGAGATCGGCCTGTAATTGACTAATTCTCTAGGATCAAGTTGCGTTTTTTTAACAAGCGGTTTAATCATAGCCAGCTTAAAGTTTTTTGGTACGTATCCTAGAGACAAAGATGAATTAATGATATTAAGAAGAGGATCTATGACCTCTGGAAGCATCTCTTTCAGTAGCTTAGTCGGTATAGGGTCTAACATACATGTTGTAGATTTAGTTGATTTAACGAGTTTAGTAAATTCTTCCTCTCCTATAGTAACGAACGAATCAAATTTTTCCTCAGGGAGACTACAATGCACTGCCTAATGCGATACTGTAGTAGACGGTTGCATAGTTATAATTTTGTCCCTGATATTATCAATCTTATCAGTGAAGAAGTTCATAAAGTCATTACTGCTGTGTGGCTTGAAGCTTTATTTTTCGATAGTTTAGCCACCGTTTCGAACAAATACCTAGGATTATGTTATAAAAAAATAGTCCAACGCCGTGGTACAACGAGCACACTCGCGCCCTTAAGAAAGCAGCCAGAAAAATGGAGCGCAACTGGAAGAAAACAAAACTAGAGGTATTTCGCATTTCATGGAAGGAGAGCTCGATTGCTTACAGAGAGGCTTTAAAAGCTGCTAGATCTGCTTATTTTTCAATGGTGCCCTGGTGGCCTGTATACAGTAGCCAGCACAAATCTCAAACGTGATTTATCGTTTACACTATATATTTTTACATTAAGCACTAACACTTCAAAAGAATTATATTTAAAACTTGATTTCTTAGTGGTTTTGAAACTATTACTATAAATTACAGCAACACCACCCCCTTTGCGTTTCAGACGAGGCTCATGTTTATAACAGTAATCTTGCGGGGTGGACTCATTTAAAGTAATGTAATCGTTTGGTTTTAGCCAGGTTTCTGTCAAACACAGCACATCTAGGTTATTATCTGAAATCATATCATTAACAATGAGTGTTTTTGAAGTAAGCGATCGAATATTTAGCAACCCAAGCTTTAGCATTTGCTCATCTGTATTATAGCTGTTTTTTATTTGTTGAACATCAATTAAATTTTTAGTTTTTAATTTTAAATTTCTTAGATGGGTTTAAATGTTTTTTGGATTTCCAAGTTCGGGGAACAGACACAGTCTCTATATGATGATAGCTAGGTGAAAGAGGCTCTATGTGAATGTCTTACGGGGTTGGAACAACATGAGGGTGAGTAATTACTGACAGAATTTTCATTTTTGGGTGAATATCCCTTTAAGCACAATCTTTTCTAGTGCCTTGTGAGCCTGTGACCCACTCTCCAGCCATTTTTTCTCCTGATTTTCTGCCAGACAATCATGCAAGCATTGGCCAAGGTACCATGCGTGTTCATTGCTAACATGATGAAGCACACTGCTCCAGAGTTTCTACAAGAAATAGTTGCAGATTAGATCAGACAGAGTAAAAACAAAACAAGTTTAGATGTTAATGTGTTGTACTTAGTGTTCTCTGATCTAATTGTGGATGAGTGTCAAAAGATTAAATACATACCTCCGAGTCAGCTGTGTGTACAAATTTAATTGCAAATAAATGTATTTTGTACACTGCCCATTATTTTTTTACAAAGTTATTTCTGAATACGAATCTTTTTCATGATCAAGGTCAGGTTTGTTTAGCCATATGATAAAACTTTTTTTTTAAAAGGCCTCCTCAAAAAAGTTACCAATATTGGAGTAAATCTATACATCATTTATGTAGTTATTTATACAAATTTGCAGAGGTGGGAGTAAGTCACACATGTACAAGTCACAAGTAAGTCTCAAGTCTTAACCTTCAAGTCTCAAGCAAGTCCAAGTCAATTTTGTGAAAAGCAAGTCAAGTCAAGTCAAGTCACTGCTTTATGTCAAGCAAGTCAAGTCAAGTCGTAGCTTGGGTCACAAGTCACTGGCAAGTCATACAAACGTTTGATGATTTCACTGAATTTATATATTAAAATAAGTTAAAACTACATAAGTTGTGGACTATGGTTTTATTTGCAACATTTTTTTAAATATGCATTTCCACACACAGCTGAGTGGTTAAAAATCTAAAAAAGAAAAAATAAATAAAATTTCAAACTACATAGCCTAAAATGTAAATGTAACTGAAATTAGGCCACCATTAAAGCATGAAAAATAAATATGCCTCAAACATTGCAGTAGACCATTAAAATATATTAAACAATTCACAATTCAAGTATAATGGTTCCTATGCCACCAAATGGCATTCTTCAAACTGGCATGCCCTTCATGGAACATGAACACATCCCAACAAGTTAGATCTTTCCTTTTTAACAAAAGAATAACAAGAAAAAAACAGTAATAATTGAATTGACACAAAACTTACACCTGTCAATCAGGTGGATTGACTATTGTACATTATTAATCTGTGTGAGTGAGTGATTTATTAATATTTGTGAATAATGTGTGTGCCTGTGTATGAGTGAAAGGTGTATTGTTTGCATGTCCATGGTTGTGTTTGACTTTCTCTCTGTGTGTGTGTGAGAGAGAGAGAGAGAGAGAGAGGTGATTTGATTGAGTGTGATTGATTCATTAATATTTGTGAGTGAATGTGTGTGCGTGTGTATGAGTGAAGAGTGTATTGTTTGTTTGCATGTGTGCATGGTTGTGCTTGCAAGTTTGAATTTTTGTTTTGTTTATTTTTGTATGCATGGTTCGGTTCGAAAGTCTGTATGTTTTTTTTTTCTTTGTGTGTAGGTGTCTTTTCACAATCTTTTATGTGCATCCCCAAAAACTATCCAATTATTAGACACTGTACACATGCTATTATGCTATTAAAGGACAACTCCGGCGCAAAATGAACCTGGGGTGTAATAACACATGGGAACCGAGTCAACCGTTCTCTGGGATTTGTTTTCATGATAATCGAGTGTTTTATCTCTAAAAACTGATTAGCTTATAACGCTAGTATATGGGGCATAGAATAAGTAAAAAGAAATCGCTAGTTAATACCACTGTTATTAATTATTATTAAATTACAGTTAAAATTTTTTTATATTTCTTTTAACATTCAAGTCAACCCTGGGATAGCAGACTATATTGGTAGCATATAACTAGACAGTACAAAGGGATGTATGCAGGTAAGAAAAACTGGAATATGGCATATTTTAACCCGATTTTAATTTTCAAGAAATTTTGTGTTTTTCGCTGTGTTTTGTATGTAAGGGATTATTCAGATCATAAAAAAATCATTAATCCAAGGCACTCGAATATTATTAAAAATAGCATACCGGTATATAGAAAGCCTTTATTTCATCATGGCTTTAATATTTTAAAATCAGATGACAAGTAGCTACTTGCACACCTATGCGCTGCGGCTAATGAGCCTTCGCCAGGGTGTGTGACCAAAGCCCCTTTCACACAGAGATTCCGGAAAATACACGGATAAAGTGACCCGAGATTTGACTCGGGTTAGTTTGATTTAGGTTCATTCACACTGCCAGTGATTTTCCGGAATCATCAGAGAGTGCGTTCACACACAACCCGTAAAAATCCTGTAAAGACACATGACATCGATGTGACTTGTAATGTCTCAGCAGCGTCTTAAGTTTGCTTATGAGCTGCGATTTCTCTCTCGAGAAAGCATGCTTGTGCATTTTTTTCTCTCTGATTCGATCATAAACTTGCTCATTACGTACCGTTTCACAGCTGGCAAACGATCCTGCGCTTCAGCGTCATCACTACGACACTGCATTATTACGGCTTTTGTTCACACAGCGCGCGTTCCTGCTGCGTCACGTGATTGTTGCAGTGCGTTCAAATACAGATATTTATTTTAAAAAAGACAAGTTATTTCGAGTCATTTACCTCAAGTCATGAATATCAAGTCAAAGTCAAGTCAAGTCTTTTATTAATATTTGTCAAGCAAGTCTCAAGTCCTAAAATTTGCGACTTAAGTCTGACTCGAGTCAAGTCATATGACTCGAGTCCCCCATCTCTGCAAATTTGGAATAAAATTTTAAATGTATTACTTACCCGGAAATGCCCATCAGTCTCTGCTGTCTTACAACAGAACCAAAAGTGGTTAACAATGTCTTTGGTCCACTTCAGAAGTATTTTTTGCCCTGACAGCTGTCCTGCCTTAGTATGAAAAAAAACAAACATATTTAGATTATGTTATAAAAATATGTTCACATGTCCAAGTTGAAACTTTAAAAATATAAAAACCCACTGCTGTGATCTTCTTGGCCAGATTCTTCACACCATGCCACATATCCCATGAGTGAAGTACTCCTGAGTCCTTGCACCTACCAGAGTTAGGATCTTTGAAGCAAAACAAAAACAAGTTATTTTGAAGCTAATATATGCAATAGAAAAAAAACATCCACATCTACTAAACAAAAGATTATATATTTATTCAGTAAATAATAACTACCGTACTTCTCATAAGAGAAGAAATCTGATTGTGAGCATCCGTACATATTTCTGTGAGCTTTATTTCAGTAAGAAGCTTGTCCATGGTCCTTACAAAAGCCTCTCTTTCCATAATTACATAGTTTCCCTGGGTCTGCCTTTTGTCAATGGTCACAACAGATATGATTTCCTGTGATTCGTTCTCCATTGTGGTGTAGGTGCAGTACTGTGCACAGTGTCCTGGACTGTCCATTCTTCCATCTGCTGTAAAAGTCAAGAACAAAAATGATTTCAAAATGAGAAATGCGATGACAAACTAGAAAAAAGTTAAAGACAGGTTAAAATAAAAACCAGATCAAAATCGATTAGAAACATTGTACTTTAAAATATATATATATATATATATATATATATATATATATATATAAAACAACAAATTTAAACTAAATCATGAATTAAGGATATTACACACAAAAATGTAGTTTGAAATGAAATTATTTTCAAGAAGCCCATACCTAGCACTACAACACTGTCTTTATCCTGCAGCCGTTGGATTGATGGAGATCTCTTCACTTCCTAAAATTCCCTGATTGTTCCTACCCAGTAGGTGTCTTGTATGTTAAAGAAAAGGTCCTTCCCAACAAATCCCATGTTCATGTATTTGAACAGGTGGGAAACTTTATAGTAGTTATTCCCAGACAGTACATTTGTAGCCATCATGAAGTCCCCTGCCTGGATCCCATATTTAAGTGTGGGCTGTGAGTTCCACTTCCATATTTTGTGTCCATTGGAACATATCTGTAAAATATTAAAACAATATTATAATTAGACAAACTCAAACTCAACTTTTCTGTATAAATTAAAGTTAAATAAATAATGTAGATGTATACGTTGCTGTGGTATGTAGATACTTTTTGACTCACCCATTCAATGATTGTTCCTGTGCCTCTTGTAGTCAGATTTACTTCAAATGGTGCTGAAGCCTGGCAAGCCTGATTTGTCACATTATTTGTGAAATTGCATTTCAAAACAGGCAGCTTTAGACACGTAACCAGCTGTTTCAAGTTCAATTCATACACTATTGATGCCTTCTGTCCAATTACATCATCCTCACACAAGACCTGTAAGCTAGACGGTGACGTGACCAAATCTTCTTCTTGGGGCGGTACATCATTCTCAGTGGAAAGTAGTACAGTTTCTTCCAGGCTGATCATCTCCAATGTTTTTTTTCCTCCACCAGTTCTGTCATTGTAAAAAAATTATTACATTATGCATTATTAACATGCGTTTGCTTTTTGGAAAATGTATTTCTTTTTTTTTAAGATATCATTAAAAAAAAAAACTTATTATAAACACAGCATTACACTAAAATATACAATATATAGGCTAAATTGTTTCACTTTTCTTCCATTCAACTAGAAGGAATAACATACAGTCTATGTATAGCTTGCCATTGATCCAAGACTAGCAATTTACATTCACAATCACACAAGAGTTTTAACCTGTTAACCTGCACCCCCATTCAGGGGCTCACAGCTGAAAATGACATAGGCCTACCTGAATTCAAATAAATATAGCTCCTGAGAACAGTGTACCACAGGCACAATTAAGGTCTCTTTGGAAAGAAGACACTTGGCACTCTACTAACAATCAATCAGAGTTGATAATGCTCAAACAAATAAAAAGTTATAATAGTTGAAGTGCTTCATAAATAATGTGATCTACAAAGAATGTTTTATTATTTCATGTACAAATATATAAAAATAGACCTGGAGGAATCCAATTAGGTAAAGGATTGAAAGCCACAAGTCTCATCAGTTTATATTTCAAATTTGAGGAAGATATAATGAAAAATGGGGTTCTGCAAGCTTTTTTCCAAGACTATGTCAGTTCCCTTTCTCCCTCCCCTGCCTGAGGCACATCCCCAGAAATGACATCCCCAAACTAAAATAATTGTAGTTGTTGAACAATTTGCTCTACATTCACAATTTAGACATATTTAAAAAGAAGACACTTTAGAGTTTATTACCCAAATGTAAAAGTTGAAAAAACTTACACAGACAAAAATGTATAGAATTTAAAGTGTCTTGAAAATAATTTGTACTGCAAGTAACATTTTATTATTTTATGAAAAAATAAATGAAAACAAACCTGGATGAATCCAGTTAGGTAATTGATTGAAAGCAACAAGTCTCATCAGTTTATATTTCACATTTGAGGAAGATATTATGAAAAATGAGATTTCTGCAATATTTTTTCCAAGACTATGTCCAGGTACCAAGAAGCCTCCTTGGATACCTCAAAAAGCAACCTAATGACCAAATGTTATGAAGGGTACTGCAAGCTATTTTAGTCATCATATACACTGCTCCATGCTTTTTCAATTATAAAATAATCCACACAACCATTAGACTTTATACAAGTGATTTATTTGCACAACAGAACAATAAAAATATAAGTAAAATATTATGAAATATTAAAAAAAAAATATATATAAAAAATATCTGAATTTCTTTGCAACAGAAAAGGCAAATAAAAAAAATCAACAATGTTGTTGTCTCCAGCAAAATGCTAAGTCCTGTTTAGTCAGTGCTGGTCATGCCAAACAGCGAAGCAGCCACGCTTTGGCTGAAAGCACAATGGTGTTGAACAAGTCTTGCAAAAAACAGGAGTTTTTTTGGAACAAATCCTGCACTCACGCCTTCCTTTGGTGCTGTCTGAAGTAAAGTTCCCTGGTAAATGGCGAGTCTTATCTTTGTGGGATGGAGGAGATGAAGGAACATCATCACGCACCAATACAGTAAGTTCCTCAACAAGGACATTGTCTGATAGGATCATCTGTTATTAATTGTGCTTATGACACTTGTTAATGATAGTGCTTATGTAACTGTAGGAATGACAGAAAGGTGATAAAGTTTTTAATTATTTTTATTAAGAAATAAAAGTTGTTTCACAGTGTTGGGGCTGAGTCTATTTCTCCTCTTGGACAGTACTTCCCCAGCCTTAGAGAACACTCTTTCACATGGTACAGAGGAGGCCGGGGTACAAAGAAACTGTAATGCCAGTGTATATAGGTGGGGGTAGACTTGTTTCTGCATTCTCCAGTATTCAAGTGGATCTTGAGTTCTTTGTATGTTTGTCTCTGAAAGGTATTTATCCACTTCTACAATTGCATCCGAAGTGGCATTTGAGCTTTGTTTGTGTTGGTCCACAGCAGTGTCCAACAGAAGCCAAAGGTTTCCAACTTAGAAGTGTGAGGAGAAATTGTATATATAACACACATCAACGGTCAACAATTATAAAATACAATAAAAAAATAAAAAATAATAATAAATACATACTTGAGCTTGGTTTGGGCTGTTGGGTTGATGATGGCGCTTCTGTCGACTGAGTGCTTGATGATGTGGATGGTCTTTCATCTTCGGCCCTGATGACATTCTGTTTTTAGCCGTTTGACAGCCTCGGTCATTTTAGTTTTTAAACTTTTTCCCAACTTTTTAAACCTTGGGTCCAGCAGAGTTGCCATGGTCATTATGCTGAGTGACTCCATATTCCAGAGATGTTCCCTCAGACGCCTGATGAGGTTTTCAGTTAATTCTTTTGTGATTGGCATGGTTAACCTATGAAATACAAAATGATTTACTCCATGCAATAATAAAAAAAAATTATAAAAAACATCAAAATTTGCTAACTAGTATTCTACATAAATAAAAATAAATACCTTAGTTGTTCAACCTGTAATGAATGGTGAATCATTTTTAGCAATGGAATTACTTTGGAGCCAGACACTCGTTTTTCCTCGGACAGCTCTACTGTGGCCTGGTGGAATGGGGCGAGAACACACAGAATTTGCTGTATGGCTTCATAGTCCTGTGCATGAAGTGGAGCAATATCAGTTTTAAGTGAGGCAAGGGATGCTCCCACAGTTTGCCTTTCGTCATGCAGCCGTTGAAGCATGTGAAAAGTGCTGTTCCAGCGTGTTTCCACTTCATTCACTAGTTTCAGAGCTGGCCTGTTCATCTTTTGCTGCACCTGGGTCAACATTTCTTTGGCAGAGGTGCTGCTTCGAAAATAGGTGACTACTTTCTTTGCTTTGTTTCGAATGTCACACAGAGCTGGTACCTGATCAAAAGACTTCTTAACCATGGTGTTAAGTGCATGTGCAATGCAAACTGAATGTCTCACTTGCAGAATTCTTGCACAAGCGATCATGTTTGCTGCTGCATCTGTGACAAGACACTTCACTTTGTCCTTGATTGCCCACTCCATCATGATATTCGTTTTCACCAGGGCCATATTTTCCGCTGTGTGCCTGTTTGGGAACTTCTCAACATCCAACAACACTGTATTCAGCTTATAACTATCATCAATGTAGTGGCAGGTTATTGCAAGATATGCATCCATGTTGATAGAAGTCCACATGTCCGATGTTATAGACACAGCAGTTGCTTTTTCCATGTTTGCCTTGGCCATCCTCTTTGCTTCTTCATATTTTGAAGCCACCATTTTCTTTAAAGCCTTTTTGAGTTCACAAAACATAGTTTTAGTACAATTATATTATTATACAGATTTATTATATAGAGTATACATCAAAATCAACCTCTGCTACTCACCTGTCTGGTTGGGATTATATAGGAAGGATCAAGGGCATGGATGAGGCCCTTGAAACCCTCATCCTCAACCACTGTAAATGGCTGCGAGTCTTTTATGACCATGTTGACCAATGCTTCATCAACCATTTGCTTGCGAGATGCTATAATGAAAGAAGTCATATATATTATACATACATTAATTGAAATCATGATAATGCATTCACAATTATGAATAAAAATCATGAAGCAACAGTCCTACTTTGTGTGCTTGGATTGTTGTGGGGCTGTGCAGTCTCATGTAAAGCTCTGAAATGCCTTAGCATGGATGATGTGTTGTTTCCATAGACAAGCTGTTTGTCACACACCAAGCATCTCACCTTCTAAAAAAAGTTATTAAAGTAAGAAATAACATACAACAATATAATAAGTAAAAACTAATAATTTGAATTTATGTAAATAATATATGCATACATTGGAAGCTATAAGCTCAAAATATTCCCACATAGGGGAAGTCTTCCTTTTTTTGGCTGTTGCCATTGCTCTAAATACAAACCCTTCACCAAACACCAACACCCTATCCCCTAATCCCCTCTCCCCTAATCCCACCCTAACCCCAAATACCAACACCAAATTACCTAAAATCACCAAAAAGTGCAAAGATTTTACAAAAGCAAAAAGACACAACAACAAAAAATAATAGTGTAAGAAATAGAGAAAAATAAATGTTGCTAATTTACTCGTAATATATTGATTAACTTTCACAGTACAGTACTCTCCTCACAAACCCATCAACCAGACTGAGGCAACAATGACAATGGAGTTCGAGCCTTCTGACACCCAAAGCGAAACGCGCACGTGACTGGACAGAAAGTGAGGCTTCGTTTGTCATCGATCACGTGACTCTAGTAAACCAATACACGCCTCGATATGGGGCTTCACTACAAATTGTTTCGCTTATGTGATACGCGCATCGAAGCTTCAGTGTCATATGTAACATCACTAGTGTAGGCAGGCAGATCAATAATATTTTGAATATGTGTCCCCAACTAATCAAGGAACCAAAACTCCATCAGGTGACAGAAGCTAGGCTCAGGCGCTCAGTTCTCCTCTAGCCAACAAACAGTGCATGATTATGATTCAATGAAATTAAAATATCCAACAGATATCCAACATAATTATCCCCATCTTGTGTGCTTCAGCAGTCACTGGAGAAAAGGGTATATGTTCTTAAGAAAAAATGAGGTTGCACCAGTTTGTGGAATGTGGCGTTGGTCCCAGGCATTTGCATGGGCGGAGCGAGAATGTGATATTGCTGCCTGTTGTTTTCATTGCAGTCGGCATTAAAGCAAGTTTAAACTAAGCTCTTGTGGCAGCGAGTCATTGTGCCTCATCTACACACTGGCACTCTCTGGTCCTATATGGTGGAATGAGCTGTCATTATCCACCCGATCTGCTGAGACCATCAATGCATTTAAGAAACAACTGAAGACACACTACTTCTACAAACACTTAACTAATTCACACCCATAAACATTGTAATATATTCATGATGATGCTTCTTATCACCAAAGTCACTTTGGATAAAAGTGTCTGCTAAATAAGTACATCTGTCTCTTACTGTACCTGTAACTTCTCAGACTATCTCATTCCATCTACTGCATACATGATCAGTTATGCGTGTCTTGACGTGTTCTCTCCCCAGAGTTTCACTCTCGCCTTTTGAAAAACTGGTTTGCCTTGTTTTCCCAGAGATGAGTTTCAGAGCTTTTTCTTGAGATGCCAGTTCAGAGCCCTGCCTTGGAGCAGCGCTGAGCCGTGGTCCATACCTGGTATGGCCTGCAGGTATCATGCTTTCCCCGCCGTCCACAGCGCCGAGTGGCAACAAAGAAAGAATCTTCATAAGCCTGGCTTGTTATGCTCTCCCACCGTGGTAGAGCTGCGAGCCGAGCGCGGAGAATGCAGCTAGTGTCCTCATGTCGGCACAGGTCCCACATGGCACTTCATACATGCATCTTTTACACGATAAGCAGCCCCTCGCCTCAGAGGCGGTGCCTACTGTGTACAGAAAAGCACTCGCACAATATAAACAGCCCCCTGTCTCAGTGCAGTGTATGGAAGACAATGGAAGAGCTTCCTGTCGTGTATGGAAGACATATTCCCAGCACTCAGTGCAGTGGTCAGTCGCGGACAAACGGACCAGCTCTTCGTGTGCTGCCTATGGTGGCTGACTGTACTAAGGGACATGCAAATTCAGTGTGACGCCATAAATCGTGTCGCAAGTGCTTTCGGTGAGTGATTAACCTCACTTATCTCCTAGTCTTGCTATTGACTACATGGGCTCACGGTTGTTGTTGCTAAGGCTGCTGACGCTGTGCTTATGTACATACTGATATGTGATTATGCTGTTATGTTGCCCTGTATCCATCAGTGCAACTGGCTATTCTGATCTGACTGCGTATATTCACAGTTCACAGTATATTCACAGAAAGCTTCCTCATGTTTTTTCACCTCCTGAAACTTGCTGATGACTGTGTTCACCAAACAGGCCAGGTGAGATTGGGGCATTAAGCAGAAACACTCTGTCCCTGTCCTTGAGGTTCAGCCACAGGCGCTGTCTTTGCCAGCGCTAGTTTGAAGACAGAGAGAGAGCGCACGCAAGGGAGGGGCTCTTTGCTCATTCTCTTAGTTAACATGCGCCCTATCATAAGTGCAGCAGTCATCTACATCACTCATAATAAATCACAATAACTGATCAAAAAAGGCATTGGCAGGATACAATTTTGCTAATCTGTTGGACAGTGGAAATATCCACTCATCCCAGATGAATACCTGCCGGCAGAGGCCTTACCAGGGTCTCTATTGTGCAGCCCATCCCAGTCCAGCAGCACCACTAGGATCTCCTGCTCAGCTCATTAAAAGTCTACAGAAAATGTTTTTCTTCCAATCTCTTTTGTGTACTGTTAATTTAAAATTGTATGTTGTTTTTTCTAATCTTGAACGTAACTTATCTTGTTAATAGTTTTAGTAATTTATTTTGTTAATAATTAGAAAATAAACCATTCCTGTTAACAACAAGAGCACAATAAATTCCAGCAATGGTTTATAAATTTCCCAACCCGTTCTCATCCTAGGGCGCTTGACGCTTTTGACATTTCGTCTACATCGAACGCACATGGCACCCTTTAGCGTCAATATGAGACGCAGATAGAAATGGGCCAGAAGGCGCCTCCTAGCGGTCTAACCCTAACCCTACTCCAGACCTAAACCTACCCATAACCGAACAAAGCTCTGTGCGTGTCATATTGACGCTAAAGGGTGCCATGTGCGTTCGATGTAGACGAAATGTCAAAAGCGTCATGTATATGACGCCCAAGGATGAGAATGCGTTGAAATTTCCATACTTTGTATTTTTTTTTTTTTTTTTTTTCCTGCAAGGGAGTTAACCTTCCCCAGCCAGCCCGTTTTATCCAGAATTGTCCTAAATCTTGAGAAAAAGAAAACACTAAGAACATTTTTAAATATGAATATTTAAGTAAGGGATAATGTATAGAGACGCGGTCGTTATAGCGAATAACAAGCCCTTCAAGCCCTTCAATAACAAGCCCTTCAGGCTGTCAAGACCCCTCCGCTTCGCGTCGGGGTCTCATTCAGCCTGTTGGGCTTGTTATTCGCTATAACGACCGCCTCTCTATACATTATCCCGCTTATTACATGGCTACCTACAAAATAAATAATTCATTTGACAAATTATTGAGTTAAAAAGGAGTTTATTGTTTTAAAAACGATTGTATTGCTTCCGCCAAAGAAAATAGTCCGTTCCGCGTCCATAGCAACGCGCTGTTTTTCATGGCAACGGTCTGTTATACTTCGCAGCGGTCTGTTATCAAGAAATAACAGACCACATTCTACATTGGAATTCAGCCAAGCCATGTAATAAAATATTATAATATTAATATAATATTAATATAAAAATATTACATATTTTTAAACAGTACATGCATACAAAATAGTCCAGAAATCATATTTCTGGACACTCTAATTTGTTTAAAACATTTGTAGCCATAGTTTGCATGACAGCACTACAAAAAACTAAAAAAGTGAAAGACTTATCTACTGGTTTTCTTATTTTTGTGGGTATTGTATGGGTTGAGGGCTATTTGTTATAAAACACAAGTTTCCAATATTTTTTGGGAAATATTTTTGGCCTTGGGTAAATAAATGATAATTTTCAGCCCTCATTTGAATAAACTCAGCTGTCTGCCCCTTGCTGCCTAAAACATAATGAAATATTAGAACAAGTGAAGGCGCACAGTGGTAACTCAGGGATTTAGTTCACGTTTTTAAGAAAGAAAAACCCCTGGCTTTTAACACCTGTTTTGTTGGCTATTTGAGTAAATAATAATTTTTTTTAGTGTATTCATCCGCCGCCACAGAAGAACAATCACACGCCATTTTCTTTGATGATAATCCTGCCGTCGGTGTAGCGGGATAGGCTAGGCTGCGAATGATCCACTCGCTCTGTCCTGCGCAGTAGGCCACATTTGAAGGATGCAGCCCCTGAACTGGGACACAGGTGATGTGACCTTTAATTTGGATCCAGAGAAACTGAGGGACTTCTTTATTGCGTCAGACAAGTGTCACTTTGCTCACAGCTGCTTAGTCCAGTTTCAGTTCGAGAACATAACCTGACCCGGGGCAGGTTAGCCGGTTTAACTTGTTTTCCTGTTGTTGTTCAGAAAAGCTTTCAAAGTAAGTCGTTTAACACACATCAGATGACTGATCAGCTCTTTTCCTACTTGTCCTGCAGAAGTGAATCAGTGAAGGATGATGGCGTCCGTTTCAGAAAATCTTCTGGCTGCTCTGGATGATCTAGACCCAGATGAACTGAAGAGGTTTAAATGGCGTTTCAAGAACCATTACTGTGTTTCAAGTGCTGCTCTGGATAAGGCAGACACCCCTGACACGGTGGATCTGATGATGAAGCGTTTTGGACCAGAAGAAGCTGTGAAGGTCATGGTGGAGATCCTGAGGAAGATGAACCAGAACCATGTGGCTGAACAGTTAGAGAACAAACACAAGCAAGGTAACAGGTTACAGTTAAAACAAAGTTGTTAAATGTGCCATTTCAAATAAAAAGTTGAATTAAAAAAAGTTTTTTTTTTAATATAAAGCCTTTTTCATGTATCAAATATAATACTTTTCTGTTATTGGTGTTTCACATAATAAATTAACTGTTGACTTAAACTTTCCTCTTTGCATTGCTGATGTGTTTGTGTGGTTTAATGTCACTGTATTTTCATTCTCTCTCACACAGCTCAGGCTGAGGGCAGTTTTGAGGATCCTGCACTTGTTGGAGCCGAACCAAAACCGATAGGGGGTAAATATTGATCACTGTCTGTACAGAGAAAACCCAAACTCAGCTGCTCTATCCTGGGTTATAGAATGACTCATAAATAAATAACTACTGGCTTTCAGCCTAAACTTTGCTTTGCTGATGTGTTTGTGTGGTTTAATGTCACTGTATTTTCATTCTGATATCTTTCTCTCTCACACAGCTCAGGCTGAGGGCAGTTTTGAGGATCCTGCTCCTGTTGGAGCCAGTTCAAAACCAATAGAGGGTAAATACTGATCGCTGTCTGTACAGAGAAACCACAAATTTGGGTTTATTCTTATTTCAGGCATATGGACTACTGTGTAGGTGCAAGAGAAAGTATAATTGCAAGCAGCAATTACAGGACAAAACAATGATAAGGCTGACACAATATAAATATAACACAATTGTTTACATGTAAAAGTAATCCAGTAGTTTAAGCCAAGTCTTCTGAAGTGATTATAATCACATTGTATGATGAACAGAGCAAAATTTAAATAATTATTCAGTCTCAAATAAAACCATTGATCAGCTCATGTATACAGAACACAAATCACATACAAATCACACACGTTGCTTTTGTCTCATGAAACAATAGACAAGAAAACCGACCAAGATTGGGACGACATGAGGGTGAGTAAATGATAACATAATTTACATTTTTGGATGAACTAAAACCTTAAAAATTGTCAATGAAGATAAAAATCCTGACACTGTTCATTTATAATATTATGTAAATGTGTGGTTTGAACCTATTTTCTGTTTCTATGCTAGATCATTTACCACTCAGTGATGATTGTGTTAGTACTTTAAATTTATTTGGGGTGTGCCTTCTGGTCATATGATTTTCTACTAGTAATAAAGAGAAATGAGAAGGGTATTTTCTTCTGTTGTAAGAAATGGAAAAATTTAAATTAAGCTAGGATGGGTTTTTTTTAAGTAAAAAAATTAAAATAAAAAATAATATGCTTTTACTATTTACCGGACCTTGGGCTTGAAGTCACTTTGTTTATTTGTTTGGAATGAGTGGGCGGCCCTGAAACATCCCTTTTCAACTCATTGAAAAGTCTTCTGAATACTGTCTTTTCCATCACGCAGAATAAGAGTTCATCAGGTGTATACTGCTCTGCAAATTAGTTACTATAAAGTTTCTCTTTATACTCTTTGGCTGTTGCATACATTTCTTTCCTATATACATTCCTATATACATCTCTATAGAGCACAACAAGACTTCTCCGTTCGAAAACTTGCCTCACAGACATGAGAAAAGTGTCTATAGAAATCTTGAAATGTCTACATAATTTTCTGATTATGTAACCGTACGAGGTACCAAGAGGTAGCCAGGTACAGTCGTTCCTGTCTGAGCTCATTATCATACGTGCAGCGCAGACTATTCATATGGTAATCAACCATGCAAACATGTAAACGTCCCCACAGAGCCGTCGCATAGACTGTGCGAACTGTGCAACCGCACAGGGCCTCGTGCCACTAGGGGGCCTCGCAATCCTGCTGGTTTTTTTTTTTACATATTTTTTTTTTTGTCCACCACTTTTTAAAACATCTCGCGACACGAATATAACAATTCTACAAATAAAACATCTCCAGTTAACTGGCAGAGCATTCATTTTGTTCGTTTTTTAAATAAGAGACGATCTAGCGCTGAAATGTTTTGTAAATCAAGTGATCAAAGTGCTCGTTGCGATCAGTGGCGCGGATACAGTGTTTTCTCGTGTGGCTCGCCAGGGGCGGATCTAGAAAAATATTTATGGGGTGGCAAGAGGGGGGCAGGAATTTGAGAATTTGAGTATATATACTGAATTTAATCACAGTTAATTTAACTGGCCATAACTTTTAATTTGTTGCTGCCAATAGGGATGGGTATCATTCGGTATTACTACTCTTACCAATACTCCTTAATGATCCGGTATTTTAACTGTATTCTTATCGGTTCTTTTTGTTATATTAAAAAAAAAAAGGGAAATTTTGTTTTGGACAATTAATATTGCTTTATATTTTGAAATGTAAACTAAATATCTATAGCAAAAGAAAAAGTAATGCTTTAACAAAACAAATAAAACATGTATGTTATGCAGAAGGGTGCAGGCTTTTGTGCTTTATATACAGAAGACATAGGACACCAAAAACAAAGTACAAACACGTGGTCAAACAAAAAAAGTATACAATTAAACAAATATACAAATTATATATCCAGTGCTTTAATTTTTGTAATGTCTACTGACATTACTGTTCAGGAGTAATATGGGCTAAAAAGACATCTAATAAAGTCAGATTTAAAATAACACTGCATAGTTTATCATAGATAGATTAAAGCTTATATCATTCAAGAGCTGCGACTGATTTTCTCTTTGCCTTTTGTTGTTTGATTCACATTAATGGAGCAATCGTCAGCAGGATTATTAGACTGCTGCCTCTTTAAGACCAAATGCAGATCTAATCATTATTGTGCATCATTTTCTCCCAACTATTAACGCCCACACTTAATCCTATTGTATTTGTTATTTCCCCAGTTGTAACCTGGTTTCATTGCTGTGATATCTGAGAGGAATTGGATTTAATAGGACTGCTTAGCTAATCAAATGATCGATATCCTAACTGGCACTGTATTGTGTTGTCACGTAACGTAGGCTACGTCGGCGTAACGGCGACCATCAGTAAACGTTATGGATACAAACAATATTTTATATTTTTTATTAAGCTGTTCTTGTCTTTACTAAAATCAAAATTAGGCTAATCAAAGGGAAGAGTGCTCTTACAAATCACGAGGAGCGATTTGACCGCTGATTTTGGCTAACGTAATAGACTCGCTGTTTTTGCTGATGCTGAATCGTCTTTAGCATACAATACATTCATTACAAATGTAACTAAGTTAAACGTGTGTTTAAACTACACCTGGGGAAACTCACTTCACCTTCAGAGGCTCTGGGGCAGCTCAGTCTCTCCAGTCGGGTTGCAAGACACTGCGTACTGCAGACAGATGCACTGTGCAGCCTGCCCAGGCTGCCCTGCTGCCACTGGTGAAGTTTAGCGGGGATTCTAAATCGGCGATTTCTGTTTGAGAGGAGTTTGGTGCGGGTCTCCTTGGCCTTCAACGTGTAGGCTATGAACATAAAATATACTTAAAAAATATTATCTGATTTATAAATGGGGTGGCAAGACTGTATCCCAGGGGTGGCAGCTGCCACAAGACCACTTTTATGATTTTTAGACAACCTTTTCAGAAGTTATAAGCAAAAATAGCCTTTTTTATATCTTGAGACCAGTAGGTGCATGTCGCCTTAAGTCATGCTTGTGATGACGTACCAAATTTGGTCTGAATACGATAAAGCGTTACGTAGATACAGCCTTAAGTCTGTTTTCGTAAGCGCTACATAAAATTAGTTTACGCGGTATTCAAGAACGGTTTGACGAATTGGCATGGTCTGAAGATTATCTGGTTAAATTTTCGTGAAAATCGGAGCAGACGGCTAGGACGAGTTCGAAAAAAGTAGGTTTTTAAAATAAAAAATTCATGATGGTAATCATCTTGAGCCAAGTAATCAGAGGGGAAAGGAATTTAGTTTCTAGCCCTTATGTTTCAAAATTTACTAGCAGAAACAGGAGTTAAACTTTGGACAGTTGGTGGCGCTATTGGAATTGAGTTAGAGACTCAAATTTGCTAAGGGGACTGTTCAGACTGTCCTTTATCAGTGTGCCAAATTTCATAACTTTCCTGCAAGCAGTTCTATGGGCTGCCATAGACTCCCAGAGTTGAAGAAGAATAAACAACGGAATAATAAGAAGAAGAACGCCAACGATTTCAATAGGTGCCTACGCACTTTCAGTGCTTGGCCCCTAATAACACAGCAAAACATGCATCTGTACTTCCTTTTAAAGGGAGGTTTACAAATTGTCACCATAGCGCTATAGTTACCACACTCTCCCCTCAAAAATGAAATGTCACCTGACATTACTGTACAATTTTGTACAATTACTGTACCATGTCCTTGACATTTCTAATGGATTAAATAGACAGATTCAGGTGTCAATTAGAGTACTGTTTACTGATTCATCTCAGTCTTGTCATATCACGTTTAAACCTATTCAACGTAACATGGGTGCACGTATTAATTCATTCTGAATAGACACATAACCAACATATATTTAGAAAGCCAACCCTTGGAATTTTACAGTTCAAGACTCAAAATTAATCATACCGTTATTAAAATTGAGATATATAAGCTCAAACATAAAACAAAAAATATTAAGAATATATATATATATATTAAATGTATAAAAATATTATGTGAATGTAAGTGAGGGCAGGCTTCATTTTAAATCTGCTGATAGATTTAAAGATGATATCTCTAAAATTATCCTTGCTGTGAAGATTTTAGTAAGAGTATGTCGGGAAGGTTTTTTTTAGAGAAGGCTGATAAGATGCTAATCAAATATTTTATTGCCCTGTAAACACCCATTTACAGTCTTTGACTAATGTCTGGCGAAGAGAACTGGCCCATTCATGCTTATTGATGCCAATCGAAGGATCTTTCACACCTCAGCCGCGATGAAACTTAATCTTCATTATTCTTTTATCATTATTCTTCTGTTTTAATTCAGCCATTATAGCCTTTATTCTGACTTAGCCATCTACACCTCTTTAACTATACATGAATAATCCATTTATTTTCTTAAGTCTTTCCTGAATTGTTGGCAACATGCTGTTGCTCAAGATTTTCAGATATTTCAGGTGTCTTAGCTCACTCGGGTAACTGCATTAAAAAAAAAATGCATCCAGACTTTCGTTGTCAGTTTGTGTTTGTGGATATCAGCATGTGGTTTTGTTTTTTGGGGCTATTGCTGCTCTCCCTGCTCTCTGCAGGGAGTTATTGCCTTGAACAGAACCATATCGCCAATCCAAACGGTATGCTTATTGTCAATAGTATTTGACGATAGTGGTCCTGACAAAACTGATGATGTAACATGCTGATAATTTGCTGACCAATCAATGGAAAGGGCTTTTTTATCTAACATATGGAAATTGGATATTCAAGCTATTTTTCCATTTTCTATCCCCGAACCTAAAAACAAAAAATCAAATAGAATTATTGTTTTTCATTCATTTTTTTGGTGGTAGAAAAAATGAAAAATGAATAAAAGTTGCCATTATTTCATGTTTCTCCTTTCAATGCTAAATCAAAAAATGGATGGACGCAACCTACACGGACCGTTTGGATTGTCATCCAGTTCGATTTGAAGGTAACGCAGAGGTCATTCCAGAAGAGAATCCAGCAGAGAGAGAAAGACATTCAGCAGTTGAAAGAGGCTGTGGAGTCTTATAAGGTGAGTTTGAGAAGTCTTGGTTAGGACTATCCTCTTTCATTCCCACTGAAGCCCATTGTGTGATTGTGATCTGTGATTGTGATGTGTGTCTTAACAGCGCTCTGCACAGACAGCAGTGGAGGAAAGTGAGAGGATATTTACTGAGGTCCTCTGCTCCATTGAGAGAAGCCGCTCTGAGGTGACACAGCGGATCAGAGATCAGGAACAGTCTGCGCTGAGTCGAGCTGAAGGAGGACTGAAGCAAATGGAGCAGGAGATCAATGATCTGAGGAGGAGAAACACTGAGCTGGAGCAGCTTTCACACACACAGGATCACATCCATTTCCTGCAGGTAACAGAGATCTAGTGGACTAGAGTAAGATGCTGCTATGACAGGAGCCTTAATGAGAAATATTTCACAAAAGCAGAAAGAGCAGTTAACTAGAATCAGCAGAAGAGACAGCATCTTTATGTCTGGAAATCTTCTCCAACCTGCACATTTTGTATGTCTCCTTTGTCTAAAACACCAATTTCTGGTCTTGGAGCCTCTATTAATGAGCTGATGACCTGAAGCAGATGTGTTTGATTAAGGAGACATGCAAAATGCATACTGTTGAGGGAATCCAGGAACAGCATAGAAATTCCCTGTCTTAGGAAACAGTTTTCTGAGTTATTTCTTCTGGAAAATAAATGTAGGGTCACCAACACTTTAAACTGAACAAGCTAATCAAGTCTACAGGATTACTATGAAGTTACATGTAGGTGGGTTTGATCAAGGTTTGGAGCTAAACTCTGCAGGAAAGTGGACCTTTACTGCCAAAGTTGAGAACCCCTGTCTTACATCATGGAAAATCAATGAGCTTGGTGGAACCTATTTCCCACTAACTTTGTAATGAAATCATTTATTTAAAATACAAATTTTGAGTAATGTTCACCAAAATTTAGTCAGGTGATCTTCAAACTGGCTACGTTTACGTGCACAACTTTTATTTCAATCGGACTGAATTCATTCCGATTGATGAATCCAAACGTATTGTTTACATGAACGCTAAACGTGATCTGGTTGATGTGCGCGTTTATATGTCACAAGCTTCAAATCAGGATAGATTTTTTTACATGCGCACACTGCACGAATATATCGAGTTTCCTGCTGTTTGCCCATAATAACCATTCTCCTACATTGGTTCTTTATTTGTTTTAACAGCAGACTTAATATTTATCCATTTCTGGTCTTCATTTGGAGACAATGAGCATATGAACCGTTGTGCAGTAACCACATGCAATAAAAATGCCCAAAACCAGTCGTCTGTGGATGAGAGTCTGAAACAAGGACTGGTGGGACGTTGCATTGTGTGGCGTATGGTCTGAGCACTGACAAGCTGACCTTCCACTTCTGCAACCTCTAAAGCAATGCTGGCAGCACTCATTCGTCTGTTTTTTGAAGCCAGCTTCTGCACCTGATGCACAGCACAAGCACAGCACAATGTCTTTGACTGACCCTTGCGAAACTTATTCCGAGTAGAACCCGTCTTGGAAAACCTCTATATGACCATGACCTGTACTGTAACTCAGTGTCTTCTTATAGCCTTAAGAGTTTGCAGCATTCTGAATAGTTGAGATATTTTCATCTCGCCGCGGCAAAGGCGTGCCTGGAAAAACGAGCGCGCCTACATTTGAAATAACAAATTTGCACGTGCAAAAAAAAAATCGATATTTGAACGGCCCCTTATTCAACAGGATAAACAACTCGTTCAGCAACCATTTGTCATTACGCTATTTTTAGGTCATTGCACATGTGCAGTCCTTTCAGTTTAGGTTTTTAAATCCGAATAAGTGTTTACATGTTCTTCTTTTGATGGGATTAGAAAAGGAATAAACCACCCCTTTCAATCCAATGGAAATTTAATTCCGATCGAGCACAATCGGATCGATTAAGGTGTTTACATGAAGGTGTTTACTTTTCAGTCCGATTGAGCCTTCAATCCGATTACTAATGGATTATTTGGTTTCATGTAAACGTAGCCACTGTCACAGACTTGGAAGGCAAGGAGAGTGGAGAAATAGATCTACATGAATCAGACCTCATGCTCCAATTTGATAAAGGACAGGGAAGTTTAGGGAAAATTCCTGAAGCTGTGCACTAACCGAACATAAACAAGGACTAGGAAATTAGTATCAGGATCTTGTCATAAAACCCTAAATATGACAGACTAGGTGACAGGATCCTGACAGAAACATTAACAGGCATAAGATTAAAAATGAATAAGTGTGCATATTGTGTATAAATTTAATGAACCTCAGATCCCCTGTTATCATTTACACTCCAAACCTATATGCAAAATTGAAATCCCATTTTTGCCCTACAAACATCTTGCTAGGGGTACATGCTTCTGAATCCCCCTAGCAAGCTCAGATGTTGGACCTTGTATTAATTAAAATCCTGCATATGGCCATGAATGTCTTGTTACATGGATATTTATGTGTAAGTATAAATTTCATCATTCAGTGTGGAGGTGATGAGATTCGATTTCTGTTTTCTGTAGAGTTTCCAGTCTCTCTCAGCACCTCCTGAATCTACTGTACCCAACATCCCATTTACTTCTCTCTTCTCTTTTGATGGCCTGAGAGAATCTGTCTGTCAGCTGGGAGAGAAACTGGAGGATTTCTGCAAAGAGGAGATCAAAAAGATCTCAGACAGAGGTAAAGTGCTGGAGATTCATCTGCTCTCAGAAATGAGTCCTCCATCATCTCATATCATGTAGAACATCATATTAGAAATGTCTTAGGAATAAATGCATAGGAATCTTTTAACATGATATTCACGCTGTTCGTGTCTGTTCCACAGTCACATTCACCAACATTGTTTCTAGGACCAGAAGCGACCTCTTACAATGTAAGTCACTAAAGTTACATTCACATCACCAACACACAATGAGTCGCTCATGGGCATTCCTAGTGCTGTCGTTCTAATGTTATTGGTAGACGCTCATGTGTACATATCTTTAGAATATTTTTCCTTGCGCCTTGTCTCCTTGATGGAGGAGGAGCCCTGCCTCTGTCAGATATCTAGGACACGGAGGCAAACACTTCCTGAAACGCTTGCCAGGGATTTTTTCTATAATCCAGGCTTCAAACACGCTAACAAACCGGTTTTAATTTAGTTGACAAATAATTTACATCAACAAAAAAATTTCCCAAACAAAAAGAAGATATTTAAATAAAAAGCCGCCTCTCAGACAGCGCACAAGTAATTAATTTAAAGAAGACCATGTTCTTTTTTCTTTACGAGAAGTGGTTTTATTTCATTTTAAGATAAATAAACATCACAGCAGTTAAATCTGTGTCTGTATTGCATGTTCAAACCTTAATATCATTCATATTAATTGTCTCGAGTATATAATAGGTTTGGAAATTTTAGAGAAATGCTTAGGCAAGGCAAGTTTATTTATATAGCACATTTCATACACAATGGTAATTCAAAGTGCATTACATAGAAGAAATTAATACTGTATAATCAAAAGAAATAAGAATAATTAAACCAGTTTAGGATAAAAAATAAAATACAGTACAAATAGTCAGATGAACAGTAGCACAGTGCTCATTCAGTAAATGCACAGCTAAACAGAAGTGTTTTGAGTCTGGATTTGAATGTGACTACTGTAGGAGCACATCTGATCTCCTCTGGAAGCTGGTTCCAGCATAATAGCTAAAAGCAGACTCGCCATGCTTAGAGTGAACCCTTGGTATTTCTAGCTGATATGATCCTAATGATCTGAGTGATCTGCTGGGTTTATATTATGTGAGCATATCTGCAATATATTGAGGTCCTAGGCCATTGAATGATTTATATACCAGTAATAATACTTTAAAATCAATCCTAAATTTAACTGGGAGCCAGTGTAAAGACCTGAGGACTGGTGTGATATGTTCATATTTTCTGGTTCTGCTCAGAATCCTGGCGGCAGTGTTCTGTATGAGCTGCAACTGTCTTATGGTCTTTTTGGGAAGGCCAGTGAGGAGTCCATTACAATAATCCACCCTGCTGGTGATGAAAGCATGCACAAGTTTCTCTAAGTCTTGTCTGGAAACAAAGCATCTAATTCTTGCAATATTTTTCAGATGATAGTATGCTGATTTAGTTATTGCTTTGACATGACTACTGAAACTAAGGTCTGACTCTAGTGTCACACCAAGATTCCTGACTTGATTTTTAGTTGTTTGACCCCTAGAGTGAAGGTATGCGTTCACCTTGAGAACTTCATCTTTGTTTCCAAACGCAATGACTTCAGTTTTGTCTTTGTTTAACTGAAGAAAGTTTTGACACATCCAACTGTTGACTTCATCAATGCATTGGCACAGGGAGTCAATGGGGCTGTAATCGTTAGGCGATAGGGCTAAGTAGAGCTGTGTGTCGTCTGCATAGCTGTGGTAAGCAATTTGGTTCTTTCTCATTATTTGGCTCATTGGGAGCATATACAGGTTGAACAGGAGTGGCGCAAGAATTGAGCCTTGAGGGACTCCGCATGTCATGGATGTCCACTCAGACTTATGATCTCCTATACTCACATAATAACCTCTCCCATCTAAGTATGACCTGAACCATTTTAGGACTATCCCAGAAAGCCCCACCCAGTTCTCCAGCCTGTCAAGAAGTATTTTATGATTTTCTAAAGATCTGCTTCTAAACAGTGTAACACACTTTTGAAAAAACATGTGGGAAGTGTGTCAAGGGGCGGAGGTTGATGTTTTAAGGTGCTGTATGGTTTCTTCCAAAATTTTGCCATCAATTTCTTCAAAATCAGACATAGTGACTACTTTAATTGAAATCCTTCTTAAGGAGTTCTGACTGCTCTTTATGAATATCATTCTTCCCCACATGTATGATGAGTCGATTTGCAGTCTTATGTTTCATCAGAATGTTCTGAAGTTCCCTGTTTACATCAGAAGTTGTTGCTTGTGGAAGGCAGCACGTTGTTGTATCCCTGCTGCTAATGTTTCTGATTATGGAGTCTCCCACTATCAGAGTCCTGGGCTCGGCTGCTCTCTGAGCTGAGTGCCGCTGTCTGCTCGACCTTGAGCGCCAGTTAGCATCAGTGTTAGCCACTGGCCCATTCAGTCTGTGTTCGATCACAATCACGTTTGGGGATTCCTCATTTACATTCATTTGTACTTCAAATCTGTTCTCAAGATGTATAGGCGGTGGTAGGAGACCAGTGTTTGCAATCCTTGTCAGAGCCGTATCTGGGGTAGAGGATGCTACTGCGGCAATATGTGATGCTCGTGACAATCTGATGTCTCGAGTGCCTTTGGGTCTCGCTCCCTGTTTGTGCCATCGATTTGTGTGTTGATCGGTTACGGGTTGTTTCTCTACACTCAGTATGGCCTGTCGAGGAGCACTAGATTCATTGGACTCACTGGCTGTGTATTCCGTCTGGTTTGGTGGTCCCGCAAGTAACTGTGTTTCAAATAACTGTAGTCCTTTGTAAAAGTCTGTGGCAGTTAGTGCAGCAAGTAGATTCTTGAACCAGAATAGGCATTTTCTCTCTTATCCTTTTGAATGTAGGCAGTTGTGTTTTCCTTTCCCCGGAATGTAAGCCGATGGCTTTCAGTGGGAAGCTGGTCGGATAAAAGAATTCTGCTTTTTTGTAGTAATCCAAGCTATGTCGTTTGAGCACTGTGCTGATTTGCTTAAGTTAAAATTAGATAAAATATAAAAATATGAAAGCGCTAGAGCAAAGCTTAGAGCAGTAAGCAAGAGCGTCTGAACAGTAGCTGAGCAGAACTTAGCTTAGAACTAAGCTTAGTTGAAGCTTAACTGATTCGTTGCAATTCAACTAAACCCATTCGATTTTAGTTGACTAATTCTACTGTAGATCTAGTCGACTAAAACTAAAACAATTCAGATGACTAAAATGAATAAAACTAAATGGCATTTTAGTCAAAAGACTATAACTAAAACTAAACCAAAATATGCTGTCAAAATTAACGCTGAAACAAACGGCTCCTGAAGACAAAAAAGTGAAGACATGTACTACATGTACATGACTTGTAGATGTAACCTCTTATACTTCCGTATATAGTGTTTTCACACATGCTTCAGACACTGGACACTGGCATGCCCTTAGCGTCCGACCAGGTACGCAGTTGTCTTTTTCAACTACAAATTACAATAAATGCTGTAAGTGAGCGTTACACCTGCACTTGAGGTGGACGAAGTGTGAGCTTCACTGACAGTATCTTTACTCCTATTGGTTGTCTCTCCTAAAAGTTGCTCTTCATTAGCATAAAGTTAAACATTTCTCAATTTTATAGCATCGCTGAACACACCTCCATCCTGTTGGTAATGGCCAATGTCACTGTCACCAGCTCTCATTCAAAATGAATGGGATCATATCACTTTGTTGCTGGTGATGTGAACGGGTTTAAAAACAATCAGAAAAAAACTGTTCATGTTCTTCCTATAGAAGGTGAAATAAAACATGAGTGAACAGTTTTGAAATTGATTATATAAATGATTTTCACAGGATATCTGTCAAGCTGTACTGAGTTACTGATGTTCAGCTAAATTAAAAAATATTTTTCTCTAATAAGTTTGATCTCCATCAGATTTCAGTCGCCTCACTCTGGATCCGAACACAGCGAATAGACGCCTCCTTCTGTCTGAGAAGAACAGAGTGATTACTTACACTTACCCAGAGCATCAGCCGTATCCTGATCATCCAGACAGATTTGATGATTATCTTCAGGTGTTGTGTAGAGAGAGTGTGAGTGGACGCTGTTACTGGGAGATTGAGTGGAGTGGAGATGTGTCTATATCAGTGTCATATAAGAGCATCAGCAGGAAGGTTGGATGTGAATGTGAGTTTGGAATTGGTGATCAGTCCTGGGGTTTGTACTGCTCTCCTTCCAGATCTGTATTCATACACAATAAAACATCGACGTATTTCCCTATAGTGTCCAGCAGTAGAATAGGAGTGTATGTGGATCACAGTGCAGGAACTCTGTCCTTCTACAGCGTCTCTGACACACTGAGCCTCATACACACAGTCCAGACCACATTCACTCAGCCACTCTATCCTGGGTTTAGGGTTGATATTGGATCATCAGTGAGACTGTGTTGATGATTCAGAATAGACTGATGGGAGATTCTACCCATAATGCTTTGAGCTCATGATAAACCAGTGACAGTGAGATGATGCTCTAGAGTCTCTTATTGTCTCTTCATTACATTAATAACACAGCTGAACTTTCTGTCACTGAAATATAATGTCAGAATAAATGTGTGTAATAAATCCTCATATAGATAGTAAGAACAGTGTGTGTGTGTGTGTCATGGTGAGTGACAATCTGTATGCATGCATTTCTCAACCTTATTCGTGTTGATGGTGAAGGGGTGGATTCAGATGCTCCACATAATTTTCTTTATATCCTTTTCATCAATCATATTTTCGTTATTAAATCACTGAATAAAGTTTATAAAAGTGTGCCATGTTTGATTTAATAAAGTTGTATCTTGATTTGTATGTTTCTGTGAGCAGCACTATGTATATTTTTACACACACGTATGTTTCCATTATTATTGAGTTAGATAAAAATAAATGTTTTTGAGTGAATTTGTAAGGCGTTTTAGCTGATTGTAGGCCTTTCCCACACAGAGACGCGTTTAGCTGTATCACAAAAATGTATCGTATCAGCGTTTCGTCCAAATGGATCAGGCATTTTGGGAGCCTGAAACCACTATTTTTTTAAACCAGGTCCCAGAGTGGATAAATCTGAAAACAACACCCTTGCATTTCATCTTAAAATAGTCGGATCTATGTATTTATTTATTAAACGATAAATTAAACCCAATGTACTATTTAAATCGATGGCTGGACATTGTAATATTATTGTACATAAATCTGATTTATGATTTAGCATTGTGTTAGCCGAAAGCCTGGTGCGGTTCGAGGACCCAGGTAAGCCTTCTCATGCACCTCTTGCCGACCCGTGGAAACAGATAATTGTTGCTCCACACACTCAGACCCCACTATGTCTTCTGAGTTGGGCCTTCCAAGTCAGGTCCCACCTCACCAGTAGGGCCATGGTGTAGGAGGTTCACCCGGGAGAGCGAGGAAGGGCGACGGCCAGAACTGGGCAAGGCCAGAAATGCAGCAAACAACTCTTCATTTACTCTTACTGCAAAATCTTTTTAAAGGGGTCATAGACTGGATCATTTTATTATTTTATAATGTTTCCTTGGGTGCCCTTATAATGTTAGTATGATTTTAACATCAAAAATGGTCATTTTATAAATAAAAGGCATTTTTCCAAGCCTGATTTTAGCTCTGCTGTGAGACTTCAGTGTAAACGCCTACTGCTGTGATTGGCTGACATGTTTGCATATGAAATAGCTAGTATTACATGTGGAACTCTCTCTAAACTTTTACTAAGTTTTTACTATTATAGCTATCGAGATTAAGGAATCATGAAAAGTATTGATCATAAGGATCTATTCCCATCACATGAAAGGCTGCAGTGATGAGCATTGAGCAGATGACAGACAGTCTGTTGATCGCGTATGAAAAGATCTTATCATTGCAATGCAATTTCGGCACTCTCACGAATGCTTTCCACCAAATAACAGTTCGGCGAAGCAGTTCAACTACAAATTCTCCATGTTTGCCAGTGCGTACGGTAAATGGCTTTTTTTCATTGATTATCAGCGTCTCAACAAAGTTATGCCTAAAGGAACAGCTATGGTGGCAAATCCAGCTACAATCTTATCACAAGTTTCAACCAATGCTTCGTGGTTCACAGTGCTTGACATCAAAAATGTTTTTTTGTCTATTAAAGTCAAACGAGAAGACCAACGGAAGCTAGCATTTACTGTATATCAAATGCAGTATACCTAGGAACGAATGCCACAGGGCCTTCACAACAGCCCAGCCATTTTTCATTGAGCTGTGGCAGATGTGCTCAGTCCCTTACTAGGGACTGGCAAAGAAGTGCACTATGTAGACGACATACTGATGATAGCCACAGAGGAACCACTTGAGAACCACTTGCAGCTGATTGATGAAGTGTTACATATGCTAGGGGACGCAGGCTTTAAAATGAACAAAGAAAAAGCCCAAATTGCACAAAGGGAGGTACACTATTTAGGATACACTCTGACTCAAAGTCAGACGACAGAAAAAAATGCATTGTCGAACTGCCTCGACCTTATACTTTAAAATCGCTGCAAAAAGTATTAGGTACAACAAACTATTTACGAGATTTCATCCCTGATTTTGCAAATACTGCCGCACCGTTGTATTCGCTTTTAAAAGGGAAAACAAAGCCAAATGATGTCCTTGAATGGACTGGTGAACACGAACAGGCTTTTACAGATTTGAAACCGCGTTTGTGCGCCACGCCCACCCTGGGTTTGCCCAACCCATCAAAAATTTTCCACATTCAAGTAGACGCACATGAAATTACATTAAGCGGAGCCTTAGCTCAGGAATATGGAGGAAAACTGCGTCCAATCGCTTACTACAGCCAAACAAAATCTCTGGTCGAAAGAGGATTCGACCCATGTACACAGCATGTGCTTGCAGTGCATTGGATGCTAAAAACAACAGAACCCATTGCAGGTTTTCAATCTGTTGTTATACACACAATACACACTCACCTGTACGAATGCTGTTACAGGGTCGAATAAAGGGAGTTTCCTCCCAAAGATTAGCAAGATGGTTAGCAGACATTCAAGCACACTCAAATTTTGCCACATCTGCTCGGAGATGTTAAAGTACACCCACACACATGCCAGCCCAAACAAGAGGCACAAAGCCTTGTCCATGACCAGCCACTGCTAGGCCAAGTGCGTGTGTACATTGATGGTTCTCGATTCTATCAAAATGCTCATTTCTATACTGGCTGTGCAGTGTGGACCCTTCATCTTCCCGATACAGATGCTGAACGGCAGCTGTTGTTTAATCCTCTGGGGACCAAGGTGTTTTTGGGGCCCTTGAGATGTTTTGACATGCCCTGACATTTGTGCTTTTTTCAGTTATTTATAAACATGTTAATGGCAAAGGTGTAAATTCACTCTATATAGCACAAACAGGACTACCATGATATGTGAGCATAATGTATGTACATGTTTGTATTTTTAAGAGAATAATGTTTATGCGTGGTTATTGAAAAAAAATAAAAATGAAAGTTGCTGAAATTAGACCACAAAACTCCTAATAAATATGTGTCCATAAGACTTTTGACTAATGGATGTTGTCGCTTCGTATTCTGGCTTCAAAATGATGTGAAAATCATCCTGCCTAATCGTTCACATAAAACAATACATTGATTTAAACATTGTAAGACAGTTTTTTTGTCAGAAGAGGTTTATGCGTGGGAGTGGCAATGGCCTATCAATATTAATGAGATTCATTAATATTGATAGGCCAATATTAATGAATATTAATAAATTCAAAAGCTTGTTGAATTGCACTACTTGAAAAAATTTGCATTGCATTAACCCTGCTTGCCTTTTAAAGCATTGTATTTTCAGGGCTTGCATTTTTATGGGCTGAAATTCAGCATTTGACAGGAACGGCAGGAATATCAGTAGATTGCCGATTGATGATCTCCATAGCTGTTAGTCGGCCTCACCAGCAGGGGGTGTAAGCGGCTGTTGACGAAGAACACTAGAGCAACGGGTGAGAGAACTCATTCTCAGAAATGGAGCAAGCAGTAGGCTATTTGTGATTATTATCATGCCGATGAATTGTGATGATTATCATATGGAAAAGCTGATAAAGACACAAAAGCTGTGTTTACATTGAAGTCTTCACTGTTACTTTTGTACATGTAAGTTTTGCACAGCTTTCTCTGTCGTGACCGAGATTATGTTATTCCCCGATGCTGATGTACAGATCAAATGTTAAATCTGAGGTAGTAGACATATATTTCTCTCGGTTGTTTAGTTTTCTTAACTGTATATTGTGGTGCTGTGCTGCAGAACTGGGGATTCCCTCAATACGTCACTCTCCAGGATTCCCCTGCGGTCTCAGGACACTCAAAGTAACTCGATGGACAAAATACAGTGATTTAAAAGACTCCCACCTTATTGGGGATGTAGGCTATATTAAAAGGCTACACGCAAGCAGATGGACCAGCATATGAACGTAACGCACAAAGTTTCATCCTAAGCGTTTCCCAGTGATAAGTTCGCTGACACTGGATATTCACACATTTAGGGACCGTCTCTAAAGTTACATAAGACATTGGTACACACGTTTCTAACTTCAATAGCATTTGAAGAGAATGACTTAGTCATACAACCAACTGTAAAGTGCTCATGTAGGTGTCATGATGCACACTTTTTAGATAGTTGATATTAAAATAAATATGAGCTCATGTGGTACTGAAAAAAATAGCAATATGTAGGCCTACACATGATTTGACAATTTATTTGATTAAATATCGAAACTCTAAAAGTGTGCATCATGTCTGGCACCTACATGAACATTTTACAGTTGGTTTTATGACTGTAAGTCATACGAGAGAGAAAAATCAAAACGACCGAAAGAAAGTGCCCACTGAGCCTGCCTGGAGTTAGGTCTTTTGGCAGATCTAATATATTCCAGGTTCTTGTGATCGGTCCAAACGATAAAAGGTACCCCCGACCCTTCTAACCAATGACGCCATTCTTCCAACGCTAACTTGACTGCTAACAACTATCTATTACCAATGTCATAGTTGTGTTCAGGATGCATCTTGTCGTCTGTAGGGAGCGTTGGGAAAGAACTGCACCTACCCCCACCTCTGACGCGTCGACCTCCACCACGAACTGACGTGAAGGATCAGGGGCAATCAGGATGGGAGCCGAAACAAAGCAACTTTTCAGGTTGGTGAATACAGCTTCGGCTGTATAGGGCCACCTGAACGTCGTTCTGGGGGAGGTCAAGGCAGTCAGAGGAGCGGCTATTTGGCTGAAGTTTCGAATAAAATGCAATAGAAATTGGCGAACCCCAGAAACCTCTGTAGGGCCTTACGGGAATCTGGACTTGGCCACTCTACCACAGCCTTAACCTTGTCAGGATCCATACCCACTCCCTCAGACGAGATGATGTACCCTAGGAAAGGAACAGACTGTAAGAACTGATTTTCCTGCCAAAACAAAAGTCACCCTGCAATAAAGCATTAAAATGCACCCTGGACAGAAGATCGAGAGCACAGGACATTGTCTTGTCAAAACTTGTCTCCTTGTTTATATGCATCCCCCTCAAGTCACTGAAAGTTAACTAAGATTGTCTATATATCACATATGATGTATCTTTTGAATCTATTGTTTTTCCTTTTCATGTTTGGTATCATTTTAAGTGTCTCAGTGCGATTGGTAAAATGGTCTTAATTTCATTGCAGTCACTGGTATTATGAGAAAGATTGAGAACTTAGGAGACCTGTTCTCCTCTCTGGGTGATGTCTCTTCAAGATATCTCCCTTCTCCCCTGAAACCAGGTGCTACCCCCCTGGGGTACAGAAACTGACCCAAAACAACTCTAAACAATATTTGTATAACCTTATTGTTCTGGTCTGGGTATTTAAGGGAAGGTGACAGAGCAGTCTGTGGGAACCTGTAACCAGGATCATCCCCTATACAGTGCTGTGTCAGTGTTCTCCCATTGGAAAACTCTCACACACCACTGCATGTCTCTGTCAGGAATGCATTGTTTACTTTTAGATTCATCTTCGAGTAATTGATGTCATGTATCTATTATTTCTGAATTGGCTTTTAATCATTTACTTGTGTAATTGGCATGATACATTTTTACCTGACAAATAAATGTTACATCTTGATTTTGTCATATTAAATGAGGAAGCAAATATGCAAGTGAATAAGTTTATTCAGTATAATAGGTCAGAGGAAATAAATCACAGGACACGATGACAGCTGAGTGGCGCAGGGACCTCGACAGGCAACACAGGAAGTGATGGTGGTGAGTGGTGATCCGTGAAATGAACAGGGTAGATGAATCCAGACGAATAACAGAGAGAACGCTGAACATCAAACAGGAACACACCAACGGAGGCCAACAGGAAACGCCAGACAGAAACCAGGAACAGGACACGGGAAAACTTCACAACGATCTGACAATAAGAGGACAGAGAACGTGAGCATAAAAAGGTGTGTTGATCAGCTGCAGCGGTCACCGCTGATCAGCGGTAACGATCCGGACCACGCCCATGCACACACACATACACATACAACAACAATGACACGAGACAAGAAGACAGTGAATTCATGAATCGTGACAGATTTATTCTGCATCTTTCAGAAATCACTATTTCCAGTAGATTAAAGTGCAGTCTGGTGTTTCCGCAAATCTCTGTCCAGGATAGATCAAACCGAAGGCACTAATGAATGGAGCATGGGGCACATCATAAGGAGGCCTTCCGATTTCTGACCATCACTGACTTAGCACGTTGCAAGTGTAGCAGACTTCAAGTGGTAACTAACCACAGGACACCATGAAAACACGACCACACAACGACTGTAAGTGATGATACTCTGAGTTGTTTATTCACCTTAAACAGAGTAGTGAGACACAATTAGGGACATACCAGAAGGCCTACTCTCTCATTCCTCCGCTTCCCCGTCTGCATACACCATGTGTCTGAGCGCAAACGCTTTAACAAGGGCATTATATAGCATTTAACGTGTAAATGATGGTGCTGAATTACCCCACATAACAGGACAGCATTCATAGGAAACATAAGTGGAAATTAAATAACACATTTGAGAAAGTTAACATACCAACATGTTATAAATTCACTTAAATGCACATATGAATGTACTTTAAACTGATTGTTGAACTACTGTGTGTATAATAAAGTTCCTTTTTTAAACAAACAGTCTCATTGTATGAAAATGCATTTATGCTAAAGGCATTTAGTATGAAATTAGCCCTAGTATATACTGGAGGTACACAACTATCAAGTTAAACCCACACATTACATAGTAATGTAGCAACAATGACATCTGTTTTTCGCATTAAGTGGTCATGTGATGGCCTTGCTGGTTAATAATTGCCCCACGAGGACCAATTTGCCAGCGCCAGTTTGGCTGGTACTCCCCCCAACCTCACAGCCTCGTGACATTCCACACACACACACACACACACACACACACACACACACACACACACACACACACACACTCGTGGACTTTCAGACAGAAACCCACCACAGGAAAAGACTTTTCACCAATAAAGTCTTAAATGTACTAAATATATCCCTTTTTGTGTTAAGAGGTGTGTGTAAACCATAGGAAAGCATATATGTTCTATTGTAACATTAATAGCACTAAAATGCCTATACTAATGCATAATAATGTATCTGTGCATTGCTACAGCATCTATATTCTATTTTTGATATCTCTGTAATCCTCTCCATCTAACGGAGTCGAATCTTGACTGCAAAGTACAATAATCTGCATTTGTTCCAGGAAATATCATATTCCTAAATATGATCCTTTCCCTCATAAAACACATGGTCAAAGGAGGCGTGTTTTTCTTCACACAAAGAGAATTTTTCCCGCTTCAGAAAAGACAATCTGATTCGCTGGGCCTCGAGAGAAGGCGTAAACAGAGGTCTGTTAAAAGGCAGAAACCCTCTCTGATCCCGCTCTGATCCCTGCTCTGATTTCTGCTCTCTTCCTCTCTCATCTCCTGCTGCCGCCCCGGCGCAGCGCTTCTCCAGGAACATCTGAAGAAGGCCCTGGCCTTCTCTATCGAACGAACGCATGTTCGAGTCATAGATTTCCCTCTTAGAAGCCAAGATTTCCGGCCTCTCCCATCCCGGGAGACGAACTTTCTCGGTAACGTTACATTTCAGTGAGCCTTTTTAAACTTCCGCGGCACTGGAAGACGCAGCGGAAAACAGGACACCACCCTCGCTTCCTGCCTCAGCCTCAGACGAACAGAGAACGAACGTGCAAGTAACTTTAAAACCCTCTCTGAAAGCTGCTTTCCAGGAGTCTCGTGAACTTAGGTTTCTGTATGTAATAATTACTAGCTTTTCCCTTCTCTCTATTTCTTTCTTTCTTTCTTTCTTTCATTTCATTTTATTCTGATCACGTGTTTTCTTGTTTGGTTAAATGTGTGTTTGTTTTATTGTTTGTATTTTTACGTACGTTTGTATTTGTAGCTCATATAATCTCTAGTTTTACATTTATTAAAATCCATATATCCTTTTAACTGTCTCTGTATTTGAAAGCCCACTTTTATAAAGTCAATGAAACAAAAGATCTAGCTACAAGCTCGATATATATATATATATATATAGACTACAGTGAGTAGTTTTAATTAATAAACTCAGAAAGTTTGATGTTCGTGGCCAGAAGATAAAACTTTCTTGGAGTTTGTAAAGGGATACCCCTTCTTAACTGTGATAATCTCACATTTATTCGCGGGACGAATAACGATCAGACCAGTTACAGAACAAGGTAATCTCTATAATTGATAAAATAAATGTACATGCGACTTATGAATTATGACCATGAGTCATAATTATTAATATTTCCAAAATTCCCTATATTCTTGAGCTAATTCAAATTAACCCAAAGTCGTATTCGTTACAGTAAACAGTCAAATAAAAGATCACAAATTGAAAAAAAAACATACCTTAAATAGAGTAGTGAGGCACAATTAGGGACATACCTGGGGCCTGTTTCAGAAAGGAGGTTAAGTGAAAACTCTGAGTATGTTAACCCTGAAATGAGGGAAACTCTGAGTTTTCTGTTTCAGAATGGGAGGTATGTTAAACCTGAGAAAGCAGAGTAAGTCAAGCCCATTTCTGAAAGAGAGGTAACTTATACTCAGAGTCAGTTACCATGGTAACTTACTCTGTGAACCTAACCTGGTCGGGAGCAGGTTTTCTTCGGTAAACCCAGAGTTTCTATCGGCCTTCTCCCCTTTTTTAAAGAGGAAGTGGTGTTTAAACACCTCATTCATTCTTTCAGTACATTTTTATTAATAAAATTAATCTTTTATTAATAAATAAAATATTGCTATTTTTACTGCAGTTTTTTCTATTTTGTTTTAATAAGATGAAGTCTATAAAACTCCTTAACTGGCAACTGAAAATACAGTAGTAGATTAGAGTTACATAATTTAGTTCTAAACAAATAAGAATACCTGTTTATACTTAGATTTAAACTTTGATTCTATCAGCTACTCCACATAAAAATGTGAAATAATCAGAATGTGTAGATTGTTTGATGTGTAGACACATAATATTAACCTAACCTCTGTAGGCCTCTAAAATAGCCTATAGAAAAAAATAACACATATGTAAACCTCTACATTTTATGAGGCCCTTGGATCTTCGGGAGTGACTGGCTCTGAAGTCCCTCCAGGAATTCCCTCAGCTGTAAATGCTGCTGCACTGCTAGAAACTGGATGCTTTAGTTATTTAATATGTCAAATGTTTGTAAAGTCAGGTAGCCTACACTCAATATGCTCAAGCCTTACCTGATTGAATTATGTTTTTATATTTAATTTTCAGCTGCTGCCATGTTCTTTTAATGCCTGAAGGATTGCCCCTACATGAATAGGTTGAATAACATACTGTTCTTCCAGTTTCCCCACTGATATTCTAACAGTTGGGTAAGTTAATTGTATTACTAACTACAAATGACATCTTCAACAGTGTAATTAGATTAATGTAATAATGACTATCTTTAGAAAGCATTGGTCTACTTATTACTAAATCCCATGTCAACCTCAACCACTTGAACAACACAAGGAGAGACAAGAAACTGTACGTTTAATGCTTTCAAATAAACAATATACAATTGCATGAACTATTCTTGAATTGACCAAAGTGTGTAGAGGGAGAAGGTTACATTACAAATATACCTTTTAAAAATGTGTTAAATATACAGAATTGTTCTATAGTCTAATGCAATTACATCAGATTTGACTTTAAATTACAGAATAATTAAGAGTAATTCCTTTAATTAAATTACAGTATTAATGTTCTAATACTGTAAAATTACAGTAATAATGTTCGTACTGGTGAGAAATATGAAGACCTCTTTTTGTCTGGCGCTGTTGCCATGGTGACTCATAATATCTGCGCTCCATTGATGATGGCTTTTTATAGTTGTGGTGCACGCGCTTAAAGGTGAACTAAGTAACTTTTTTACCTTAACTGAACAGCTTCGGAGTCATTGGTATGGTTATATTACTTATTTCAGGGTTGAATGGTGGTCGTTTCGCACCCCCCTGGTGCCCGTGAGCGGAAAATCCGCACTTGCAACTTTGAGCCGGCGGGCCGGCGGCCGCCGCGTCAGGAAGTATCGCGTGATATCAGGTCTCGCGATGTAAACAATTGCTTTACGGCAAAAGAAATCTGCTCAAATACTGTGATTATTGCGCTCCCTCACGCTGTTCGAACACGAATGAAGAAGACGTTTTAAAGAATGTCCCGTCTGCTTTGATGTCGTTGATCTACTAGCCATCGTGTCTGAGAATCGCCAACGAGTTTTTACAACAGTGTTGTCAAATATCTATTCCGAAGCTGTGGGGGGGGGGCTCTAGAGAGAAACCTGCAAGCAAAAAGCGAGAATACAGCGAAGAAATCCCAAAGCTACTGAGTGCTGCTTTAACTCAGAGTAGGTCAACTCAGAGTTGATTGAACTAACTCAATTCAGCTGTTCTGAAACCGAAAACTCAGAGTTTCCCATCTCAGGGTAAGTCAACTCAGAGTTCAAGTTTTAACTCAGAGTTGGTTGAACCTCCTTTCTGAAACAGGCCCCAGAAGGCCTACTCTCTCGTTCCTGCATTGAAAGACGCAGGTGCAAACGAGGCTCTAACTTTAACACGGTTAAAAGAGCAACTTACAAAGAAAATAATCGAATCACACTGATACACATTATGATATAACCTCTTAACAGTGTTTTGACATCATAAATAAAGTGATTTCATTACAGAAAATCAGTTAATACAAGACAAATAGGAGAGAGAAAAACTACCTCCGCTTCCCCGTCTGCATACACCATGCGTCTGAGCGCGAACGCTTAAAGGAGAAGCGATATAGTTTCCTTTGGAGTCCCACTAATTAATGCCCCACATACAACAATTGATAGGAACTCTTGATCGGAACCATTGAAAATAGTAGGCCTACATTGAAAACAAGTTTTGCTGAAGTTAACAGTTTATACTACATTTCTTATTACACACAAAAAATGAATAAAAATAAAACTCAAATGCCTAAATTGACCAGCTACATAAGCTCGCAACTATTAAAAAAATTACACCTTTGTTATGAGTCAGCAGTGAGCGGCCGCTTAGGGTAGAATAGTTGCACTGCACCCTCTGGCTATTTCAGGACTGGCTGGATCGTGATCGTGAGCACACATTCACGACGTGACGTTTCAAAGTGACACCGGGTCCTTAATGAACAAATATTTGAAATTATGAGATGCTCAGAATAATCAAAGATCTAAATTAATTCATAATTTATATTATGACTATTTTCTAATAAGAAACAATATCTAAATTTGATTATCATTTGAAATTGGAGTCAGATTAAGCGCAGAGCTAAAGTAATATTGAAACTAAATTCTAATAAATTAAGTGAACTTCACTGGAGCGCTGAAAAGACATGCACGTATTAGGCTATCCCTTCGCTAGGGTTGCCAACCGTTCCGTATAATACGGAATCGTTCCGTATTTGACACATAAAAGTCTTGTTCCGTATTGAACTGATACGGAACGCACTTTGTTCCGTATTTTTGAGAATCAATTCAGTGCAAATCCATGACAGACACATATAGCTTCTAATATATGTCAGACTATGAACGAAGACATTTGTAGGCTATGATAAGAAAAAAAAAACCCGACGGTGCGGTAGATACTAATTTCTCCCCCTGTTTGTCTATGCCCTTACAAAAAATAACTGCAGTACAATGAAGTACAACTGCAGTAAAACTGCAGTTCAAAGCAGTATAATTGCAGTACAATGAAGTACACCTGTAGATTTGCAGTATAACGAAGTATAGATACAATATAACTGCAGTACATTGAAGTTCAACAGCAGTAAAACTGCAGTACAAAAAGTACAACTTCATTATAGTGAAGTATAACTGCAGTACAACTGTAGATCTGCAGTATAATGAAGTATTGAAACCAGATTTTAACAATAACACTGATGCACTGATATGCATGTGAAGACTTTAAATGCAAAAATGAGCTTTTTTTTAATCAGGCTCCTATGTTTAGGTTTAGTAATTTCACTTTGATGGCAATGAGGTCATTTTAGTTGAAAGTGAAATTATTGAACCTAAATAAAGGAGCTTTATAAAAAAAAGAAGAAAAAAAAAGAAGCTTATTTAAATAAATAAAAAACCTTCAGATGGACTTTTTGGTTTTTGCATCTGAAGTCTTCATAGGTCTACCGTTTGTATCTGTACTGCAGTTATGCTGTATTGTGTGACGAACTTTTTCACCCGCATAAATTGCCCGCACGTGACCAGATCTTCTTCCTTCGCGCGAACGCGCAGCGGTCGTTGTCCTGACAACGAGTCTCGAGATCAGCTGATGCTCGTTAGGGGTACGGGTCAGTCAGCGTATTTTCCCGTAGTGTCTGCTCCATAAAATACGGTTTGGTTGATTATTCACTGACGACATCATTCATATACGTTCATAATTGTGAACTCTCACAATTAAAACACAAAGACATGACAGAAATACAACCCGTGGTCATTCACAAGTGGGACGGAAGAGAAGCGTTTTCTGGAAGAAAAGAAGTTAAATAAGCGAGGTTGGCCTTGTCAAGTCATTCAGTTTAGCGGTGAGTAAAACGTATAATGCCCTCAAATCTGTTTATTTTAATTTTAGAGATATGTAAAAAGACTTTAAGTAACGTTATATGTTATTCAAACCGGTGTGAGCAAGAGGAAACGCGCTTACTGTAGTTTTACACTGTTTACTTTTTAGAGTTGCGTCACAAAAGATGGTGCTGTTTGCAGCATTATTTTAATTTTTTTTTTCACTGTACACAAAATTCAGTTTATTAATGATAATGATAATTGTACTTATATTTGTTTTATGTTAAATTGGTAACACTTTACAATAAGAACTAACCATGAGTAATACATTTGTTACTGTATTTGTAAATCTTTGTCAAGGTTAATAAAAATACAGCTGTTCATTGTTAGTTCATGTTAGTTCACAGTGCATTAACTAATGTTTACAAGGTTTTAATAAAACATTAGTAAATGTTGAAATTAACATTAACAAAGATTAATAAATGCTGTATACGTGCAGTTCATTATTAGTTCATGTTAACTAATGTAGTTAACTAACGAACCTTATTGTAAAGTGTTACCGTTAAATTTCTTTGGAATATCGGACACTACTTGATATACATAAAAAATACAAGCAATTATGTTCAATAGTTAATTGACATTAATGTGCAGAAAAGGATTTTTTTTTTTTTTTTTTAGAAATACTTTTTATTGTGTGATTGCTATTTTCAGGAAAATGCTCTGGTAACAACTAAAAACAGAAGACCAAAAATGTAATCCAACAGAAGATAATGGCTGGGGTGAAACAGATGCACTCACAGTATTTAAAAAATGATTGCGTCTTTCTGCTTTTCTTCAGAAATGCATGTTATTGTGCAAGTTGTGTAGACTGTCAATGGAGTGATAGAAAGATCTCAGATTTCATCAAAAAGATTGAACGGACGTCTTGGATTGGAACGACATGAGGGTGAGTAATTAATGACATAATTATCGTTTTTGGATGAACTAACTACTTTAACTACTTTTACTTGGAGTGTTCAAAGCCATTATTAATGCTGACCAATTATGTTAAATAGTTTGACATTAATGTGCAGAAAAGGATTTTTTTTAGAAATACTTTTTATTGTGTGATTGCTGTTTTCAGGAAAATGCTCTGGTAACAACTAAAAACAGAAGACCAAAAATGTAATCCAACAGAAAATAATGTGTAACGACAATGAGAAGAAACCAACCACAGACTAATTTTCTTCCAGAAAATTAATTCAAACTCTCTACTTCCTGCCGAACAAAACAGAAGATTTGTTCAGAACGTCAAATGATCCTCATCCATCTTGTCACAGGATCCAGGCGCCGACCAGGCTGACTAATTACAGCCCCAGCACTAACACATAACTGGTCAATGGCTAGCTTTGTGGCCAACTACGGACTGGTTAAGATAAAGACAGTGTCCTCACAGTCCAGAGCCATAAGTCACCCATCCTGGCGCCACAGAGTCTGCAAAAGACCCTTCTAATGACCAAACCAACGAAAACCCCCAACTAAGAACTTTTATGAGCCCAGCTAAAGGAAGAACTTGTCAATATGAGGGTTTTTTTTAAAAGACAAATTGGTTCAGAAATGACACCACAGCATTCCTGACCCCTCCTCCTTAAGACCTCTGAACAAAACAAACAGAGTTCTGTCTCTTCTAAACCAGAAAACTGAGATTCTTCCTATAGTATACGTAAAACTCATTCAAGAACAATTTTCAATGGACTCTTTACATCATACATCAAAGCATCATACATCATTCTATGTGTTTCTACGATATATGTGTCCATTTAATATGCTTTAATCCCATATAATTCATGTAATTGTTATAATTATTAGGTGTGTGAATGACAGTGTGTACTGTTTCATATCAATGCTATCTTACGAACACAACTAGCAAGATGGCTTGAATGATATCGGTGTAATATGTTTTGATCTTCTTTTAATTAGAAATCATGTCTAACCTGTGGCCTCTGTCCTCTCTGCTTAAGAGCTAGAGAACACACCAACACCCCAGATAATGCATAATTTACGATGAGACAAACAAAAGCCAGTGCCTAATTGGTCCGATCTCTTCAGGAGGGGGGACAAACTTTTAGTTAAAACCTTAGACCCAAAAACTAAGCTCTCTCTCGCTGCTCTCGAAGCTCTCTCTGTGCTCTCGCTCTCTGGGTTCACCCTCAAGAAACGCTCTGCTATCACTCTCAAGAGAGATGGGCAGAAAAAGATGAAGATCTGAACCAGAGCAACCATGTAACTGAGGAGCAGACCAACCCAAATTAAGATCAGATGGGTTAGATTTATTCAAGCCATCTTACTACTCTCGTCTAAATTTTCTTTTCTTTACTGAGTTATCATTTCCTTTATTTTCCGTTGTGAGTCTCGGTTCTAAGTTAAGTTTTGCGACAAGACTTCGAGCCATGTTTCTTCTGCAAAGCCAGCTTCAGACAAAGACTTTCAATTCATCCGCCAGCACAACACGTGACTGGAACGCCGCAGACCCAGGCACAAGGAGACCACAGCCGACGAACGAACCCGGGGGAACCCTCTGTTACGCAACGAAGGGAATTCCCAAAAAGGAACGAGAAGACAAGCAAGTAACCTCCAGACTGAAAGCTAAACTGGTGTATTTATATAACTTTAATAACCTGCCTAAAACGATAGAAGGGTTAATTTAATGTTTGATGGTTCGTTCAGGTCATGTCTAAGTGCTTATGGAATCGTGAGATTTCATCCTTTCACTCTTAAACCCACTCTTTCCTCACTCTCTTCCTTTCTGCAACTCGTATGAATGTGTGTGTGTGTGTGCGTGTGTGTGTGTTTGTGTTAGACATTAGCTGTACGTGTTAGTATATAATCAATAAAGTATTGTTTGTATTTGAAAAGAGATTGCTTGTGTATGTGCTTATCAAATTTTATTGTCTTGAACTTCGATCAAAAGTTACCTATGCTTTTACCCTATTTCTTAATTTACTGTTAGGGGGTTATTCTTTCTTGGCCAGGAAGGTATTATATTTCCTAGAGTTAATAATTGTTTATGCTTTCTGTTCATTGGATGAACTGATAAATGATCATATTATTGATTCTGTTACAGTAAATAATTGAAAATAATTAAATTATTAATTATTGATCATAATTCGTTATGAATAATAATTAATAATATTTATACGTGGGCGTATAAACGCTACAAATGGCTGCGGTTAAACAAAGATGCACTCAAATAACGGTAAGCTACATTCTTTATTATACCTTTTATAAACTATTATCTTTATAGTTTAGAATGCATAATGACTGATATTGTACTTCAGGAACCAAGGGAATGCTGAAGGAATCAAGTGTACGAAGTCCTCCGTTTCCTCAGCCATTAAAGAATTCAGACGTGAAGAGATTGAGGATTTAAAAAATGAAATCAAAGAGCTAAAAGAAGATTTACAATATTAGCGCAGATTCAGGATAAAAACCAAGAGAGAGCTGAAGGAGTGGAAATGTAATGAAATCTAGTTCTACCACAGCAATTATTCTCAGTACTAAACATCATTTCTCAACAGTTTGCTCGTGGACTCTCTTCTTTTGTATTATAGCATAGTCTGTTTGAATACTCGATTCTGATTGACTGGAAGGTGTGCATTCAAATGATGAATGCACAGATAGTTACAGTCAGATTAATCATCATTCTGAATTAATGTGCTGCTTTACTGTAACACACACACATACAGTCCCTCTCACACAGAAACATATTTCTAAGCAACAAGGTCTTAACGTTGCTGTTTTTGGAGTAATTAAACTGACAGCTTCACTAGAGTGATGCTGCACAGACACAGGTAATTCACATATGCACAATCTTTCTCTCTCTCCCTCGTTTATTCATTCAAATAAATGTAGTTGAGCTCTGCAGCGATCTACTGATGATTTTTAACCTTTAAAACAGCATTTTCCACAAGATGGGCAAAAATCTTACACTAAACCATGAATGAAAGTTAGAAGTGTGGGTCTTTTATAAAGTGAATTTTACATGAACTGTTTTTGTATAAAAAAATATTTATTCACAATAAAAAAAAAAAAAAAAGATGCACTGGTAACATGTAAAAACAGAAGATAATGGCTGGGGTGAAACAGATGCACTCCCAGCATTTAAAAATGATTGTGTCTTTCTGCTTTTTTCCAGAAATGCATGTTATTGGGCAAATTGTGTAGACTGTGAATGGAGTGACAGAAAGATCTCAGATTTCATCAAAAAGGTCTTCAATTGTGTTCTGAAGATGAACGAAAGTCTTACGGGGTTGGAACGACACGAGGGTGAGTAATTTAACTTCTTTTACCTGGAGTGTTCAAACTTCAAAGCTATTATTAATGCTGAACAGTAAACCATAAAAAAACAACTAATTAATATGAATACTTTCCACAAACACTTGCTGACACCAAGTTAAATTTAAGAGATTAACTTGCAGATTCATTTTAGGCATAATATATCCCTGAGGTGAAGAGTGTAACTGAAAGAGTTTCTCTGATTCTTTTTGTTTGTTTTTCCAGACTACATCCAGAATATTGTTTCCACATCTGAGATGAAGGCAGTTAAAAGAACCAAGTGGAATAATGAGGATAAGCTCATCAAAAAAACGCAACCTCTCTGAATAATGTGGGGGAAGATATATGCATGATTTATAAATAAACACTTTAAATACATTGTCTAACTCCCAGCCTGTTATTTGAAGTTATATTAAAAAAAGTAAAGTTCACATTTGTTGCATTGCAGTTGTTTTGTAACTTAATTCATTATATTGCAGATGTGTAAAAATAAACTTATTCTGGTTGTATTTCAATGGTATTGTACAGCATTTTATTAGTATTGCATTTTGGTAGTATTGTAGGCTAATTGCACTTTAGTTGTATTATGTATTGCAGTACTACCACAGTTATATTGCAGTATTATTGCAGTACTACCACAGTTATATTGCAGTATTATTGCAGTAATACCACAGTTATATTGTAGTACTACTACTGAGTAAAACTGCAGTTGTACTCCAGCTATACTGCAATACTGCAGTTTTTTCGTGTCCAAAAAACTGCATTTTCTATATGTAACAAAAACTGCAGTATTACTTCTAAAAAACTGCAGTCATTTTTTGTAAGGGTGATCAGCGTAGCGTTTTCAACATCTTGGAACATCATTAGAGAATCCCCTTTTAATTGGTCGTTTCAGTCATTGTGAGTCACGTATCGTAGCAACGATGACGACAAGTAACAACAGCGGGAAATGTAAAAATGACTACCTCCGAGCAGCCGGCGAAAAAGAAAAGAGCACAAAAATATAGAATTGATTGGGAAAATGACTACCCGTGGCTGGAATGCGTGAGGGACAATGAATACAAGGCCAATTGTACGAGCGATGTCAAGGTTCCTTGTCCGTCAGACGTCTCCAGAGGCTGATATGGTAGGCTATGTAATCATGTGGATTTTTAAAACTCAAATATAGTTCATAAGAAAGTGATTATATTAAAAGAGATAGTACAGGTTTAGCCTAACATTGTAAAGAAATAAAAAAAAAAGTACACATGGAAAAAATAGCTGCACAATGTGCTTAGTCTGGAGGTTTATTTATTTCTGTGAGATTTTCCATGTGCATACATACAGGTGTTGTATTGCTTGAATGCAGTATTTGAGTGCAATATTTTAGATTTTCTTTATTAGCTGTCTTTTTATTTAGGCTATGTTTTTTATATTATTGTTTTGCACTGGAAAGAAAGTTAACTATAATGGAAGTATAATTATATAAATATATTTGCACTACACCTCCTTAAAATGTTGTCTAATTAAATTAAAAATATATATTTTTGCACTGGAAAGAACATTCTAGAAGTCTAATTCTATTGAATAAGTTTGCACAAGGCTACAGAAAACTGTTGTTTATTTTTCTTCAAATGCAGTCTAAGCCGATAAGTTTTGAATGTTATATGTTGTATTTGTTTAAGTTAAAAAAAAAAAAAACATATTATAAACTAAACAAATCCATGGTTCATTGTTGGCAAAATGATCATGATAGGCTTTATATTTCACATCTAACTTATGTGGTTCAGTCTTGTATATTGATTAGGCCTACTTTGCTATTCTATAAATATAGGCCTAATAAGTTGTATTATAATATGCTACAATGTATTACATATATTAAATATATTTATCTAAATATATCAATTAGTTTCCACAATATTCACCAGAAGTCATCATTTCAGGAGTTATTTTTCAAAAAAAAATTAAAAATGTTCTTCCTTTGGGGGCGTGTCACCCCCCATCCCCCAGGGGATGATCAGGGAAGGTATTTTACTAGCCTGGCAAGCCAGACGTACATCAAGATGTTTAGTCTGGAAACTCACCATAGACACGGTCAATCTGATGGGCGGGATAAACGGCTGTCTTTCAAATTCCCTCTGCACGCAATAGGACAGCGCTTCAACCAACCAGAGCATTCTCCCACCAGCGGAGCTTAGTTGATAGATTCAACTTTTAAATCTGGCCGACAAAACTACGAACACATCTTCCTTTTTTTAAGAATGACTTAAGTGCCGTTCTTTGTTCTTTTCTCAAAGAAAAACTTAACTCCAACTCCTCCAGAGTTGCGGCCAAAGCCGATTCGAAAGACCGTTGTTCTCCATCCGCAGCAGCCATTCTTTGTTTTCAAGTGGCAGGTAACCGTCGCAACTCTGTCGTCATATGTTAAGCCCGCCCCCGCCTACTCTATACACGACGTGATTGGCCTGACCCAATTTAGGTTTTTGCAGCAAAAAGGTCTATTGAGAGTGTCTAGACCCACCCTGGCTGCAAAATAATTTTGCTGCCGCTAGGGTGCGTCTAGATTTCTAGGCTAGTATTTTACTGGACGTGTAAGGAAAGTTGTGTGAAATGTAAACATCAGGCAGAAACTGTACACATGCAATGGTCTTCTCGCATTTATCTTATTGTGTGACTATCTGGAGTCAGGTTTCTCAACTGACAATGAAACCTGTTAGATCTCTATATAAACAAACACTAAACAGTTTGGACAAGAAACCTGTTAGATGGCATTGTTGTAATACTTTTAAAAAAATTGTTTGCTTAGTTGTGAAAATTAAAAGTCTCATTAAAATGGTTTTTAAATGTGTAAATAATCTTGCTCCAGGTAGTAAGGGGATCACTACAAGAGGTGCAACTAATCAGAATTGCACAATACCGAAGAGAAAAAACTAATTTGCACAATCGACAGTTTCAGTTCATGGTCCACTTCTTTGGAAGAGCTTATCAGTTGAACTGAAAATGCAAACATAGTTGAACATCTTTAAAAGAAATCTAAAAAAGTGGTTCAAACAAAAGCAGGTTTGTGAACACTGATGGTCGTACACTGTCTTAGCTTTCTGTTATTATTGTTTTTTGTTTTGTTTTGTTTTTTAATCTTTGCTTTGTTTTTTTGTGTGATTATGGTTTAATTGTTGAATAAAAGCCTAACCAGCGTCTGGGGCTGCAAAATAGCCGTTGGCTAGAAGCCTGTATGTGGATCATCGGCTGCTTGAAATTGTAGCAATGATAAAAAAAACTTATGAATATATGAATAAAGCCTGCCTAAGGTCCAAGGCTCAGGTCAGGAAGCAGACAGACTGGACAAACACACCGTCTGCTGGCTGTTTCAAGCCACAGAAGTCAGATAAATCCCAACACAGAGGGTCAAAATGTTATTGATGTTCAACAAATAAAAAACGAATATAATACAGATGAGCAAATGATAAAAGCTTGGGTTGCTGAATATTTGATCCTTTTCTTCAGAAACACTTAGATGTGCTATGTTTGACAGAAACCTGGCTAAAACCAGACAATTGCATTACTTTAAATGAGTCCACCCCGCAAGATTACTGTTATAAACATGAGCCTCGTCTGAAAGGCAAAGGGGGAGGAGTTGCTTTAATTTATAGTAATATCTTCAGAATAACTGAGAAGTCTTGTTTTAAATATACTTCTTTTGATGTGTTAAATGTTTGATGCTTGAAGTGGTCACTTATGCTCCCAAAAATCTGTGCAACCTCAAAATTTACAAACTGTTACGAAGTCTGTTAACAGGACGTTAACACAGGCGAAAGGACACACTGAAGACGGACGCAAAGATGTGCACCAGACACAGCAAGATCACTGTTCGTGATGCTCGAAATATAGGAAGAAAAATAAATATTGAATTGGGTGGGTTTATACGAATGTATCTCTGAAGGAAACTGACTGTCTTCTGAATAGTTTCGATGGCATTTTTCCTCTTTTCCTCTTACCTCGTATAAAGTCGTGTTTATAAGCGCAGCTGCTTTTTTACAGCGGTACCCAAAGGAACGCATATTTTCCATAAGCGCCACCTGCTGTCTGAGAGTGAATTTGCATTTTCATTCAGTCCGTCAGTTTTTGTTTTATGCAGGTGTGTCTTATGTAACGATTTCACAAACCTAAAGTCAGACCATTCTATATTTGCTTTAAGTCTTGAAATTACGCAATCTAGTGTAAATAAAAAACAACTGCTCATGCTACATGTGTGTAGCATCTTTGTTTGGATTGGGATTAAAATGCAGTGGTTGAATTTATTTCAAATGGCTACAGTTTTTTTAAAGGCCAGTTTGGACTGTTATAGAGCAAATAAACAACAAATAAATTTGCTTAAAGAAGACGAAGAAATAAAAAAACGGCAGCTGGTATCGGTATTGGCCAATTTGCTTGTAAAAACAACTTCGGAAAACGGATGAATTTCACATGAAAAATCTACAGGTAGATCTTGCCTTTCATCAAAGCTGAGGTCAGGGATCTTGGGCTTGAAAAGGTTGGTGACCACTGACTAGAGTGAATGATTAATCCCGCTTGACATTTGTGCTAGCTACTGTATACAGGCCACCAGGGCATCATACACACTTTATCAAAGAATTTGATCAAAGAGTCAGTACTGGCTGCAGATAAAATCCTAATTGTTGGTGATTTTAATATACATAAAGATAATGAAAAAGATGCTTTGGGATTGGCATTTAAAGACATTCTGAACTCTACTGGAGTTAGACAGCACGTGTCAGGACCTACTCATTGTCGTAATCATACTCTAGATCTAATGTTATTTATCATTTAGCCAAGGCTGCAAAGCCGACTTCGTGTTACAAATAAAAACTATCACTTCTACCACTTTTGCTTTATAAATAATATTCCTGATCAGTTTCATCAGTTTCATCTCCTCAGCATCCCAGATAGCTTAGAACAGGGATGGGCAACTTTGATGATAGTGAGGGCCACAAATATTGTATCGTCACTATCAGAGGGCCAAATGTGACTTTGCACTTCCACCAATGGGATATTGGAAAAATTAGTGTCAAGTGCCCTCACTCTTGTGAGGTTCAACCCTGCAGTTTCCCCCACTTGAAAGGGTATGCTTGTCTCTGAAGGTTTGGACTGGATTTTACTCAATGACCAGGAATCAATTCTTTCTTTTCTTTCTTTTATTTGAAAGTTGTCGTGGTCAAAAGCAGGTAAAAAACCTTAAACACACACAAGTGGGTCAAGAAAAATACAATAAACCCAAGTAACCATAATAAAGCATCATAACACAGGATCAAATACTTAATTCTAAACACTAGAAATTAGTCTTGACAATAAGTAAAAAAGAAACCCCATATCTAAAGCACCCAAATAAATTGAAGACACTTTTAAAACACTACTCAAATGATTTTAACCTTAAACTCTAGCAGCGTTAACACAATACACAATATCACACTTTCAACCTTTACAACACATTTCTTTTAACTGTACTTTTAAACCTTCATGATGTTAAATGTACAACACTTAAGCTTACAATTCAAACACATGATTTTTTTCTTTTTAAATATACACATTTTTGTATAGTTATATGATTCACTTAAATGTTAAAATCCACCACATTGCACAAACGAATGCTCACCGACTCCTTCCTTGTTCAAACAAGCTTTAGTCCTGCAGTATCATTTCCAGGCCCAGTTTCTCCACACATCTTCCCAGTCTGCTTACCATCCTGTGAGTGACTCCACTTCCCTTAATCACCAGATTCTTCCCACCTGGTGGCTAACTAGCTGTCTGCAGCTGGGAACCACACCCAGTACCAAAGCACCCAGACAGAAGGGGTGTGGTCTGCAGCTCAGCTCAACAATTAGAGGTACCATTTTAGAAGAAAACATAATGGCCCTCATTTATCATTCTTGCGTAGAAACGGGCGTATATGTTGGCGTAAGATTATGCTTACACTCTTCTCACCGCCTGATTTATGAAGCTGTGCGTACCTTTGAAATCCAGGTGTACGCAATACCTGCGCTTGATAAATGCCGCGGCTGAAAACGAGCGTCATTAGAATAACACGCCCCTATATATTCAAGTCTCCGCTCCCCCCACGCCCTCATTTTACGCCATGGACACACGGAAGACGGCAAAGAAGAGAAACTTCTTTGAGAAAGAGAAAGCGAAACCAGGGAAGTGGAAAGAAACAAAATTGATTTCTAGATTTTTATTATCAATGACATTTATTGTTATTTAGAAGAAGAATGTCGTCATTTTTATTATTATTATTATTATTTAAAAGAAGAAGAATGTCATTTTTATTATTTTGTCAGTCTGAATTATTTTTTTGGTCATTGAAAGCCTTGCATTACTAAAGCCAGTCCGTGCACACTTGCCGGGCCTAACCCTGGCCTAACCATCGTTTCAAAGAATAGTGCAAAGGCGAGCGCGTCGAGTATTTCGCCTCGTCCGTTTGGGGAGGTGCGCGCGCAGTCTGCGGAGCCAGGCGAAAATATAAACAAGGCTTGAAACGTCAGGTAAAGCGCACAGGCTCGCAACTTAAGGAATACATATGCCTACAATTCAAATGCTTTGGTAAAGTCACACAAATTAAACATTGAAGTCCATGTTGCACAAAAATAAACACTGAAGTTTATAATTACTATGTTGTTTTTTTACAGTGGGTCATAATATATCATATCTTTTAGTTTGTCAGTGCGTTTTGTGGTGTTAGGAATTGTTTTTCTGCGCATTCCCGCACTCAAAACGTGCGTACACCACCTCCTGAGCTGGCGTAGGATTTGAGCGTGCCGTACGCCAACGTCCATATTGATAAATTTCAAAGTCACCGTGGTTTTGGGTGTACGCTGGAAATTTGGTGTACGCACTTTTGATAAATGAGGGCCAATGTATGTATGTCTGTATTACAGACTCTGCTTAGTGAATCAACCTGCATGTCCATATTCAATTATTTTTTCCTTTTACTTTTCATTAATTAACTTTTAACATAAACAAACAAAAACACATTACTGTGGCAAACATTTTTTTATTATTTAAGTGCAAACATTGTTGCTCTCAAAAAACAACAAATGATGGCACAAAACTGGAAAAGTAGCCTATTAAGTGAAAAAACTTAATGGGATATTGGAAAATTAGAGCTACCATTTTAGAAGAACAAAACATATGTATGTCTGTATCACAGACTACAAACTGTAATGTTTAGTGAATCAACCTGCATTTCCATACTCAGTTTTTTTTTACTCAATCAATTTTTTCTGCTTCTATTCTTTAATGAACTTTTAACATAAACAAACAAAACACATTACTGAGTAGCAAACTTTTTTTATTTTTTATTATTCCAGTGCAAACATTGTGGGCTCTCAGACAAACATAAGCATACTTTCCACCATAGGCTATATCTCACCTACAGGGACTCTGGTAGTAACCTCCAAAATGAAACTCCCCTCTCACTGCGCTTTGCTTGAAAAACGGGTCTGACTGAATTTCGCAGAGTTCAAGCTGCAACTCGGAGGGTTGCTCGCTGACAGCAGCAGATAGGGGATCAGTGAATAACACTATTCGTGGCTGCATGGCGTGGAAATCATGTAAGCGGCACTTTCGATGTCGGCTCTGTATTTGTGAAAAATGTTCTTGCATTCAGGGACATCTCTCCGCATCTCTTCACAAGCGGGAAAGTGTGCACATTTTTGACGATTAGATGAAAATCCTTCTTTGAAAAGCTCTAATTTACGCCAAAATGCATTCATGTGTGCGTAAAGGTCGGATACAGTTTGGCCTCGCCCCTGTAACTGTGTGTTCAGGTGATTGAGGTGTGAGGTAACGTCCGTAAGGAAGGCCATATCGCAAAGAAACTCTATGTCTCTGAGTTTTTATGTGTAGGCACCTCCTAAAACACAGGAAGTTCGGTGCGCAACGCAAAAAAACGCTCCAGACCCTTTCCTCGGCTCATCCATCTAATCTCTGTGTGCATTTGTAAATCCCCATACGCTGCACTCACTTCATTCAAAAAAGCTACAAACCTCCTGTGACTGAGAGACCTATTCCCTCCTCGGATGAGATTTGTAACTGTAGTCACCAGATCCATAACGTGACTGAAGTTAAGTGTCTTGGCACAGAGAGCCTCCTGTAGAATTAAAATAAAGATTAGATTCAGCGCTAAAATCTACTCATCCATTGTGTTTTCCTTGCATCGCAGGTGCGCCATCAGTAACGACGGCAGACAGCTTGTCAAAGCCATCATACTCATTCACAACACTGTTAACGGCGTTGAAAATATCCGTCCCTTTAGTAGTGTTGTGCAACGACACCAATTGTTCTAGTGAAAATCAGCAGCTGGCTAATATCCATCACATCTGTGCTCTCATCCAATGCTAATGAGAAGTATTTGCAGTCGTGCATGACTTGTTTCAGTTTGCCATCGACGTGATTATGGATGTCAAAAATTCTGCGTGTCACTGTGCGACGGGACAAGGAGACAGTTTCAAAGTTTTTAGCCATATCCTCGTCTCCAAATGATTTGGCCATTTCCATTGCACACCTCTTCACCATTTTGCCATCTGACAAGGGCTTCTTGGCTTTAGCAAGCTCCAGTGCCACAGAGTAAGACGCCTTGAGGGCAGAATCCTGTGTGGATGTAATTCTGGTAAAAATACTCTGTTGTTGATCGAGCTTCACTTTCAGGTCAGCTATAACAGCAGCCCTAGCAGCTCCGGTGTACTTTCCATATTTGTCCCTGTGTGTGGTATTGTAATGGCGACTTAAGTTGAAATCTTTGAATACTGATCTTGTTTCCAAACACACTAAACACATAGGTCTACCTTTGAATTCTGTAAACAGATAATCTGTTTCCCATCTCGTCTGAAAAGAACGATTCTCTTGATTCTTTTTTTTACCTCTCATGGTTCTTTCTCTTCATCGTTGACTGTAGTGAAGCAGGTCCGACTAAGTGTTTTGCATAGGAGGCGCCCTCTATCGGTATACTGTATCATTACCATTTGGAATTTGTTCAGATGCGGTAAAACCCGTGAAACCAACATTTCTATGGTATTTGAAAATTGACCCGCGGGCCGCACTGAATGAGGAGGCGGGCCGCCAGTCGCCCATCCCTGGCTCAGAAGAACTCGATATTGCAACAGAAATGATTGACTCTCTCTTTTCCAGCACTTTAGACTAGGGGTGTGCACGAATATTTGAATATTCGATCTGTAATTATTATTCGAAAACTAAAATACTATTCCTATTTAGGCAACTACGTTGCTTTTCTGGCCGTAAATGCAGTGAATCCATGATAAATCCCAACCACTAACTCACAGATATAATTAAATGCATTGGGTAGCGCTGTGGAGCGTTAACAACTTGATTGTATTTAATCACAATGTCGTCCTCGCGAAGTTTGTAATTACTTAGATGAAAATGATCTTGCTAAATAATATTGAAAAAAATAATAGAGAAAAAATATTGGTCCATCACTGCATCACGACTGCTGGTAAGCGCATCTGAACCCCGCGTGAGACGAGATGATGCCTTATAGCAAAATGAGTTTGAGCCATAGTTTAAGAACAGAAAATGTGCTGTTAGACGTTTTCTCACTCAATCATGTGGATATTATTGTTTTTCTCAACATGAACATGTGAAACAATATAAACACGATAGCCATATTCTGACTCAAGTGTATATGTACATTCTATACGATAACTGGCGCAGTCTGCTTTAATAGCATTTTTTTTTCATTCGCGCTGCTTGAGCTTAAATGCTTTTGTTCTTTATATTTTTTGTTTACACATATTGCTTCATGTTTTTCACTAAAAGAAAACCTTAAAATATAACTTAAGCTTGTGGTGTATATTGCCTAATCGTAAGCTTGTTCAGATATGGTGACAAAAACTTGTAAAATGTAAAATGACAAAAATGTATTTCTCGTTAAACATCATTTAAATAAACGAATATTCGAATATTACGATTTTTACCATGTTAAATATTCGAATACAATATTTTTGAAAAATGTCCATCCCTACTTTAGACACAGTTGCTCCTTTGAGCTTAAAGAAGATTAAAGAAAATAGTCCAACGCCATGGTACAACGAGCACACTCAGGCCCTTAAGATATCATTAGCAAGCATGGCATTAGTTTTTTTGACTGTTATGCTGATGATACTCAGAACTTAAATACACAGTGCCGATTAACTAAACGATGAGCAGATGTGATGAATGTGATTAGTGTGCATGGTGACTGATCAGTGTCGGGAAACACATAGCCAACAAGGAAACACATGTGAGGAATGAAAACAAACTAAAGGTCTATGAACTGAATATAACTGAACATAATGGTGACACTTGCATTGTAATGCATTGTATTATTTTTATGGGCTGAAATTCAACATGGTTGTATATTTAAGCTGTGAATATTTAAATTCAAAACATTTCACACACATTTTCATTATTAAAAACTCAATAATCCATATTCACCTTTCAGAGTTCACTTTCAACATATTCATTCTGTTTTAATAATACAACCATGGGGCATGGGGTAATTTCCATAAGATCATCTCTCAATCAAACCAGCTATTAGGCTAACTGAAATAAAACCATGCCAATCTCTAGGTATGGTGAAGGCTATGTGATGATGTGGGGCTATTTTAATTCCAGAGGCCAAGGGAACTTTATCAGGATGCATATTATCCTGGATCCATGAAGTAACTGGCCTTTAAAAATAAAAATCTGCCTGCCTCTATGGGAATTTAACATAGGGGTGTCCAGACTTATGCACCCTGTATTTTAAGGAAGAACATTTATTTATTTACGATACTTTATTCATTCACAAAGAAAATTGGTGTCCTTAAAGGTTGGAGTTTTCCTCATTTTTATTTTTATTTTATTTAATAATAATAATAATAATAATAATAATAATAATAAGTTTTATTTATATAGCGCCTTTCCAGAGCTCAAGGACACTTTACAATAAACAAACAACAATAAAGGCAGTTGACAAAGACAGCAGACAGAACAACAGTAGGCAATTGAGAGTGCAAGTACAGTAAGTGAGAATTGGATAGATGGGGCGGCAACCAGCAGAATACAAACAGATATAACTTTAAAAAAAAAAAAAAAAAAAAATTTGAAATAAAATTTGAAATAAAAATAAAAATGGAAAGTTAAGAATTATACCATTCAGAAAATAGGTGAGTTTTGAGCATGGATTTGAATTCAGAGATAGTGTTAACAGAACAGAGTGATCGGGGGAGAGAGTTCCACATTTTGGGCGCAACAACACTGAATGATCTGCCCCCCATTGAAGCAAGGCGATGCCGAGGGACGACGAGAAGGCTGGAATCAGCGGATCGTAAAGAGCGAGTAGGGGTGTAGGGGAGAAGCAGGTTACAGAGATAGGGGGGAGCCAGGCCGTGCAGAGACTTAAAAGTGAGAAGGAGAATTTTGAATTTTAAACGGTAATAAGCCACAGGAAGCCAGTGAAGATCATGCAGAATTGGGGAAATATGTGCAGAACGCTTGGTGTGGGTGAGTAGTCTGGCAGCAGAGTTTTGAATGTATTGTAATTTGGAAATGGAGCTAGCTGATAGGCCAATGAAAAGTGCATTGCAGTAATCAAGACGTGAGGTGACAAATGCATGGATGACAGTTTCAGCATCTGAGATACTGATAAAGGGACGGAGCTGAGCGATACGACGTAGATGAAAGAATGCCAATTTAGTGATAGAATTAATGTGAGAGTGGAAAGATAGAGTGGAATCGAAAATTACACCAAGATTTTTAACAGTACTAGATGGTTTGATAAGAGAGCCAGCGATCTCACAGGTGAAGTTGGTAGGAATTTTATTATTGAGTGACAGAGGTCCAGTGAAAATAATCTCAGTTTTGTCCAGTTTTAGAAAATTTGAATGAAGCCAATCTTTTATTTCATGTACACAAGCAGAGATTTTGTCAGCTGTGAGAGATAAAGTTGATGTACAGGTAGTATATAATTGAATGTCGTCAGCGTAAAAATGATAATTAAAACCATGACGGCGGAGGATCTGACCAAGAGGTATTATATAGATTATAAATAATAATGGCCCAAGAACAGATCCCTGAGGGACACCTTGCTTCAGGGGGACAGTAGGTGAGCGAAAATCCTGAAGTGAAATGTAGAACAGTCTGTCGGAGAGATAGGAAGAAAACCAGGAAAGAGCAGCACCAGAAATACCCACATCCGAAAGGCGCGAAATGAGTAGTTGATGGGAGATGGTATCGAAGGCAGAGCTGAGGTCGAGCAGCAGGAGCATAGACAGAGAACCAGAATCACCAGAGAGAAGCAGATTATTCAGTACCTTAACTAGTGCAGTTTCAGTACTATGCAAAGGGCGAAAACCAGACTGAAAAGGATCAAAAAGATTATTTTCAACTAGAAAAGACTGAAGCTGGGAGGCAACAGTACTTTCCAGTAATTTAGCTATGAAGGGGAGATTTGAAATGGGACGATAATTAGATAAAACTGAGGGATCAAGGTTGGGTTTCTTGAGAACAGAGGTAACAGCTGCAGTTTTGAGTGACAGAGGAAATGAAGCAGAGGTAAGAGATGCATTGATGAAGTGAGAGATAGGTGCAGAAATAACTGAATGGCAAAGTTTCAGAAGAGTAGTAGGAGCAGGGTCAAGATGACTAGATGAAGGGTTGGATTTCAAGATTAACTCAGAGACAGAAGAAGGAGTAGACAGAGAAAAGAGAGGCAGGGATTGACCAGGTTGATTCGGTAGATAACTAATGTTAGTAGCATCATTAAAGAGGCACTGGTTTACGGCATCTGTCTTTTCTAGCAAGTAAGTCAAGAATGAAGTGCAAAGTTCATCAGAAGCTAGAGCAACATGAGATGGAGGTTTGGTAAGTTTATTTATTGTGTTAAATAATGCTTTTGGCCTGTTGCTTGATTTATTAATTGTAGCAGATACAAAACTGGAACTAGCCAGGTTCAGGGCCGATTTGTACTTTTTGATATGTTCAATAAATGCCAAATGGTGAACAGTCAGGCCAGTTTTCCTGTAGTAACGCTCAAGCCGTCTACCAGTGGCATTTAAGATACGGAGCTCAGGAGTGTACCAAGGAGACGAATGTGTGGAAGGGACACTTCTGGTCTTGACAGGAGCATGCTTATCTAAGATATCCGAGATTATGGAGTTATAGTTAGATAGTATCAGTGAGGGTGAAGAGATATCAAAGACATCAGAGAGATTAGAAGAGGAAACGGAGGTACAAAATAATGCAGTGTCAACAGCTTTGAGATTGCGGTAAGATATGACAGTTTTAGAACAATTCTTACGCATAGGCAGGCTGAGGCTAAAATCAAGGAGTTTATGATCAGAAATACCAGTGTCAGTAGAAGTGATGGAAGAGATATTGGCCCTTGATGTACAAATCAAATCAAGGGTATGACCACGCGTATGAGTAGGAAAATTAACATGCTGAATTAGATTAAAACATTCAAAGATAGAAAGTAACTGGTTGGTGCATCAACATGAATATTAAAGTCACCAAGCAGTAGAATGGGAAATGACAATGAGCAGGCAAGGGTCAACAGTTCGCTGAGTTCAGAAAAGAAGTTTCTGGTTTCTGGAAGTTTCTTAGGAGGTCGATAGAGCAAAATAATTATGAGAGAGTCAGCCTTCAAAACCATGTACTCAAATGTATTGGTGTCATGAAAGTCAAGTTGCTTGATACGGAAGTTATCACGATGGATGATAGCGAGACCACCCCCTTTACCATGGGGTCGCGGTCTGTACAGATAATTATATCCATCTGGCGTAAGTAGATTTAACTGTAGAAAATCTTCAGGAACTTGCCAAGTTTCAGTGAGAAGAAAAATGTCAAGGTTATTGTCAGTGATCATTTCATTGAGATAAGGGGCTTTGTCTGAAATTGATCGACAAAAGTTCAAAAGTGCAAAGTGATGGTGCGAGGGATTCAAATTAGGTGTATGTTGCTGATCGCTATCAGTGAGATAGATCAGAGAGCGCTGAATGGTGGGACCGGCAGGCAGTTGTCTAGGCATGGACGATAGTCTATTGTTGGTCCAGATGCAAGGAGGAGCATCAGGCTTTGAACAAAAGGAACTCAAGAGTGTGCGCCGCGAATGGTGTATGTCACTTGGGCGACGGAGAATCCCTAGTCTCTGGCAGTATTCATACGTCACCGAATCAAGACGAGGGCGGCAGTTAAAGGCCCTCAGTTGTGATGTAGAATATTCAATATCCATCACAGATGTAAGACAAAAAATAAGGCAGAGGAAAAAATAAAAAAATGTTTTTGCACAAGGCATGTTGATACTGAGAAAGTGAAAGCAAAACCACGTTAGCCAAACCTGAACGTCACTTCACCAAAACAGCTGACTAAATAGGAGGCAACGCACCCAGATAGTAAGCAGTAAACAAACAGCGCAACCGACAGAGAGAGCGGTAACTCACCCATCTGAGGAGCCGAGTGTGGTAGAGATGTAACAGGGAAGAAAGCTCGCAGCAGCCCGATGGCAGACTTATCAACAGTTCAGTTCAGAGTTTAAACAGTGAAAAAGTGGAGTAATCCAACCAGGCGCGAAACAGCTGCACAGACACGCACAGTATTCTCAACGTCTTGCAGACAGCAGAGGTGGTCAGTGCAGTGACAACAGTCCAGGTCAGTGAGCAATAGTGAGAAACGGAGTAATCAACACAGAGTTCCGATGAAAAAGAAAAAATATCCGAACCAGACAAACAGTAAGGCATTAAGATCAATTTCCAAAAGATAATTTTTTTATTCCTCTTTTTAGTCAACTTTAGCATGGGTGTGTTCACTTATGCTAAGCACATATAGGCCTGGTTTCACAGATAGGGTTTAGATTAAGCCAGGATTAGGCCTTAGTTAAACTAGGACCTTAAAGTAGTTTTTATAAACCTGCCTTAGAAAAAGATATGCTTTCAGTTAAAACAGTTTAAACATGCATTTTAACCCTCAAGCCTTGTCTGTGAATCCGGCAGAAGTGTGCCGTTTGGGACAGGGCATGATGTATGCATTTGAATGTGTGACTTTACTGATTGGATCTGGATACAGTTTTCAGAAACTAACATTTTGATCAATTCTACTCCGTACCTCACTCTAAATAGCATTTCGAGGTCAAAGGGGCAATGTCCACTGGGCCACCTCCCCTCCAACCTTTCTCAACATCTCTGAGAATGCTTTTTTACTGACAACACACTTTTGCGTGAGACATTTCCTCAGTAACAGTTCTATAAATATCACTACAGACTTCTTACCATATCAAGAGCAGAGACTCCAGGTAAGATGTGATTTTAAAACAATATCAACAGGCAGTGTCAGTGTGAAGGTGTTGGAGTAAAGGTTCACTGAAAGGAAAATATAATGCAAGTTTTTCAGAGGATAGACATTAGAAATTGTGAAACCATAAAGAGACTAGAAGAGAGACTAGAAAGTGCAAAGTTTGAATTAACTATTACATTATATTTTAACTTTTATATTACTGTAAAGTAGGTCATAATATATAGTCTGTCTGTCTCATTAATGTTAATCAAACAATTGTGGTATCATGGAAAAAAAGTTAAATATATATTTTTTCCTATATATATGGTTTTTGACTTGTGACTTGTTTGACTTGGTTTGTGCCAAACGTGGTGTTATTATCAGGGATTTTAAAGTATGGTTGCTTTGTGAATTTGTTTTGGAACCTTCAGAAAATGTTTTTGAAAACTGATTATTTGTTCATATTTTATTACTATTTACTTGTCTTTAATAATGTTTTAAATTGACATTAATTAGGCTTATAGTTTTGCTGTAGTATCAAAATTGCAATAGATCATTTTGTGATATTTCACTGGCCTCTGAACATTTGAACCACTGACCCAATCCAAGACTGAGCCCTGCTGAAGCAGCTCTAAATATGTGCTGTGCTGTTAAATGATAGATCAAATATACACCGTGACAGTAACAGAAACACACACAATGCATTTTAGCAGGCTTAATTAAGCATGAAAATAACTTAAGGAAATATATATTTGCTGAACAAATTAAGCCAAATAATATGATTTACATTCTTTTGGTTTCTCTACCCAATACATTTAAAAATTACAAATGCAGTGAAAATACAGGTATTGGTATCAGTATCGTAACTTGGTATCAGTGAGTACCAAAAATTAAAGTATCTGTATCGGACTCGTTCTGGAAAAAGTGGTTATTGGTGCATCCCTATAATATATATATATAATGCATACATTACGTGTTTGGTACATAACGCATCACCCAGCATACCCGGTTAAAAAACTCATTGCTATATATATATATATATATATATATATATATATATATATATATATATATATATATATATATATATATATATATATATATATATATATAAAATGAAATAATGCAAATTGATGACTTGACAAACACATAGACTACGATTAACAGCCTTGTATAGTTACAGGTCTGCTTACGGTTGGCCTGTCTTTAACAGTTTATAAGTTTTCCATAACAACAGAGCTGATGTAAACTAATGAGAACGCGGGACAGTTGACGATACATAACAACAGAGCTAATGTAAACTGTAGAATGTTTGATTATGTTAGCTTGAGTCAATGATCACACTGAATGTAAGTGACTACGTTTAATCTCAACATTCGATAACTGCCAGCTGATACAGACCAGAGATAAAGTCCACCCCGCCACCGGGCATTCTGATTGGATGCCACAACACAGTACGGTGGCTCGTAATAAACAAACTGCATAATCATTTAACCAAATGACCTACATCCCTTCCTTTTAGTCTTTAGCCCTATCAAACAAGGCAATACTGGTAAACATAACTTTGTAATATAAATCAAACAAATTAGGTTAGATGAATACCCAGGGCCGTTTCTAGCCTTTTTGGCACCCTAGGCAAGATTTTTGTTGAACTATGCTGGAAGGAGTAAAGTTCATAAATTATCGTTCTTTCCCATAAGGTTTTGTAAAACTATGTTGGGTAGACGGTAGACCTCTGTCCCACTAGGGGGGTTTGGGGGCATGCTCCCCCGCAAGATTTTTTTTTTTACATTTTAAGGTTAAATGCATCAATCTGGTGCACTTTGAGAGCTCAAAATTAAGAGCTTCAACCGGCTTCAACCCATGAACTGTGCACATTGAACAAAGAAAAAGCATTGACTTGTACCTGGACATTAAAGAGGGCTCAAGCATATTTTTAGTTATAGAGTCTCAAGTCTACATTACATTATCACTGGTGTTTATGATTTATATAAGTATTCCTGTGACATACAGTCCATATAGCCTATACATGTACTATATAAATTAAAATATCACGGTCGAGTGAACGCTGGCGCGTCTTTGCTGCCGCTGCTCTCCGGTTTTCCTTTAACTATGTGGATTAACTATGTGTGGCTTGTGCTCGCCTGGACTGTCCTGTCCTTGGTTTCTCATTCATCGACTGCACTGTTCCAGTATTCTACAGCTGAGCTTCTGAGGTTCCGTTTATATCTACATGACGATCCACCACCACCAGCTCTGCTTTCACACCCGGATATTTTATACCTGCCTCGTCGGAAATACATTCACCGTGGCTCTCGTCGGAACTTTCAGTATGATAAATCCAACTCCATAAAGTCCTTCTGGTCCACTACTCGACGTCCATTGAGGAATGCCGGTCGCTGCGCTGATCATAGTGTGTTGGCCCGCCTAGCTAGGTCGGCTAACACGGCTGTCAAAAACAGTAACACTACTGTCAACTTCGGTCTCTTTAACATCCGCTCACTTACGGGTAAGGAGCATCTTGTGAAGGATCTCCTCGTTGACCGTAAGTTTGACTTTTTGTGTTTAACAGAAACGTGGCAGCAGCCAAATGACTTTATTTCACTAAATGATGCTTCTCCTCCGGGATTTGTTTACATCTCTCAATCACGTGACTCTGGCCGTGGGGGAGGTCTCGCGATAATTTATCGTGAGAAGTGGAGGACAGCGCCTGTCAATGCTCCTGTCTGTCACTCATTTGAGGCTACTGTTTATCAGCTTTCTGGACCTATTCCCACCATTGTTGCTACTTTGTACCGCCCACCAAAGCCTAACAAGGATTTTATTGATGACCTTGCTGCCTTTCTGACTCACCTATCCACACTTTCATCAAATATATTACTCCTGGGGGATTTTAATATACATATGGATAATGTTGACAACACTCTCACCAAAGACTTTTCATCCTGTCTGGATAGTTTTGGACTTCTGCAATACATAAACTTTCCCACACATAATAAAGGACATATTTTAGATTTAATCTGCTGTTCAGGTGTTACACCTGTTAACTGTAAAGCAGATTCTTTTCCTTTTTCCGATCACATGTTGCTTTCGTTCACTGTTAATCTCTCACTCTCCAAATCTAATCTCCCACGTACTATAACATTCCGAAATATTAAGGATATCAACTTGGACATTTTATCCTCTAGCATCACTAGTTTTCCCAGTATCGACAGTTTCTCTACCCCGGATGAACTGCTCTCTCACTACAACTACAACCTTCATAACCTCTTTAATAATCTTGCTCCACTCAAAACCAGGACTGTTTCATTTATTCTTTCTGCACCTTGGTATACTCCCACTCTTAGAAAATTAAAAACAAAAGGAAGACAACTTGAAAGACTTTACAGGAAAACGAATCTCACTGTGCACAAGGACATGTATTTAAATCACATTCTTTTTTTACAAAGATTCGATTTCCAAAGCTAAAACCACCTATTATTCTGGTTTAATTAGTTCAAGTGAAGGAAATTCAAAGGCCCTTTTTTCTCTCATTACAAACTTCATAAAACCTCGGGATCCACTTCCTCCACACTTATATTCCTCTGATTTTTGTAATTCTATATTATCATTTTTTTCTTTAAAAATTGAACATATCCACAAGCACCTTATGTCTACTTCTGGTCCGAACTCACCTGTCCCAGTTTCATTTGCTCCCACCTGTCTACTCTCAGCATTTACCTTACCCTCAGTAAATGAAATTAATGAACTCATTCAAAAATCCAAATCTTCAACCTGCAGATTAGACCCCCTTCCAACTGTGCTTGTGAAAGCCACTGTTTCTTTTCTGTCCCCTCTCATTACTAACATTATTCACTCTTCACTTACCACTGGAATTGTTCCTTCTTCTCTTAAAACAGCTTCTGTAACTCCCATTCTTAAGAAACCTGGTTCAGATCCCAACGATTATAATAATCTCCGTCCTATTTCAAATCTTCCATTCATCTCCAAAATTCTGGAAAAAATAGTTGCTGCTCAACTTCATACTCATCTTTCCTACAATAATTTATATGAACAATTCCAGTCTGGTTTCCGTCCTTTTCATAGCACGGAAACAGCACTACTTGAAATTACTAATAACCTTCTCCTAGCGGCTGACTCTGGTTTACTATCCATTCTTCTTTTGCTTGATTTGAGTGCGGCCTTTGATACTATTTCACACACCATCCTTTTGAACAGACTCTCTTCTATTGGAATTACTAACACACCTCTTAACTGGTTTCATTCATATCTTTCAGGACGCACTCAGTTTATTCAGTTAAAATCATTCACTTCTCATTCTGTCCCTGTCATTACAGGTGTGCCCCAGGGCTCTGTTCTGGGGCCCCTACTGTTTATCATTTATCTTCTTCCCCTTGGTTACATCTTCCGTAAACATCAGATTAATTTCCATTGCTATGCAGATGACACCCAGCTCTATTTTTCAACCAAACCTAATTCCACACTTCCACCATCTTCCCTTACTAACTGTCTTCTTGACATAAAATCCTGGTTCACTTCAAACTTCCTTAAATTAAATGCCAATAAAACAGAATTGCTTCTTATAGGTACAAAATCAACATTAAACAAACTCCATAATTTTTCTATTCCCATTGATTGCTCCTTTATCTCTCCCTCCCCTCAGGTTAAGAGTCTGGGTGTCATCTTCGATAGCACCCTCTCCTTTACATCTCATGTTAATAATGTTACCCGGTCTGCTTATTATCATCTTCGTAATATCAACCGTCTGCGTCCTTTCCTTACGCCTCACTCCACTGCCATTCTTGTTCACAGCTTAGTTACCTCCCGTTTAGATTATTGTAATTCTCTTTTGTTTGGCCTTCCACATAAAACTCTTCATAAACTTCAACTGGTCCAAAACTCAGCTGCTCGTATCATTACTCGTACCCCTTCTATTCATCACATCACTCCTATTTTACAACAGCTCCATTGGCTCCCTATCATTTATCGTATCAACTATAAAATACTTCTCCTTACTTTTAAAGTCATTCATAATTTAGCCCCTTCGTATCTTTTTGATCTTCTCCATATGACTACACACGCTCGTACTCTTAGATCCTCTTCTTCTATTCATTTCACCGTTCCCCGTGTCCGCCTTGTTACTATGGGGAGTAGAGCTTTCAGCTGCTCTGCTCCTCAGCTCTGGAATTCGCTTCCACCGGACCTCCGTAATATTGATTCTCTTACACTTTTCAAATCCAAACTTAAAACTCATTTGTTTAGAATAGCGTACTCCCTTTGACCACAACTGCATTTTCTTTTAATTGTATTGTATCTCATTGTTTTTAAATATTGTTATTGTTGTTGATGATGATGTAAGGTGACCTTGAGTGTCAAGAAAGGCGCCTATAAATAAAATGTATAATAATAATAATAATAATAATAATAATAAAATAAAAAATAAATTAAAATATTTCAAAAGGATATTTTACATTACACTATAGTATAGGAAAATTACAATAATTTTGTCCTAATTTCCTCACTTGCAAGAAATAAACCCTTGAGCTTTTATTTTGGAGAAAACACCAGATCACCATGCTGATCGCGTGAGCAAAGTGCGCACTTCTCTTTCACGCAGCACAAACAGAATGCCTATAGGATACTTAAAGTCTTGTGCTGTTTTATAAAGGCACAAAGCCATATCACGGTTTCGATTTTAGTTCGTTGGCAAAATATAACGATAGAGACCTTTATGCTAGGCTATAAATTATACATCTCATGTGTTGGGAAAAGGGAGAAGAGCGAGTTCGGCAAAAGGCGGATTCGAACTCGGGTCGAACGCGTCAAAAGATACGCCTTACGCCCTATGCCACTTGTAGATATTTAGTGGTGGGCGTCTTTTTGCCAAAAAGACAGGCACTTAGTGCAAATATAATAGAATATAATTAATAATAATAATACAATATAAATAAATAAAAAATCTCTTGGTGGGGTGGGGGCTCTCACTGGCGCCCCCCAGCTGTTTGCGCCCTAGGCGACCGCCTAGTTTGCCTATGCCTAGAAACGGCCCCGTGAATACCCCACATTGCACTTTAACAGTTAGGCCCCTTCATAGCCTACTAATCACCAAGAGTGTTTAAGTCCATCAAATGTCACAATACTGAACACGCTGGATAGCTGGGGTGAAATTACACAAAGAAGAAAACGTTTTTTTTTTTTTTCACATGTATTTGGGATTTGGTCTGCAGATGCGACCTGAACGTGTGGTGTATGTTGTGTCGTGGTTCTTAATGAGTGATTGCGCTGTGGACTTGGGCTGGGGGGAGGATGGGTCTTTGGTTGCGCAGTGTTTGGTGTCGCCATTTGTGGTGAAGGGAAACTGTCCACCATAGGGGAGCTGGTGTCCTGAGGGTCTGGGTCGTCAAGGAGCTGCGGTAATGGCTGCTCAGCCACAGGAAGTATGTGGCGGCGATTTCTCCTATAAGCCTTCCCATCTGCTTGAACTATGTAGGACCGTGGCTCCTTACTCATCTCCTTTACTGTTCACATTGCTGTCTGCATGCGGACCATGTAACGAATACGACTCTGGGTAAATATGAATTAGCTCAAGAATATGGGGAATCTTGGGAATATTAATATTTATGACTCATGGTCATAATTCATAAGTCGTATGTACATTTATTTTATCAATTATCGAGATTACCTCGTTCTGTAACTGGTCTGACCAACCTTTAACTCGGCCAGTGAGTAGATGTAAGGTCAGTACAGTTAAGAAGGGGTATTCACAAACTCCACTAAAGTTTAGGTTCTGGCCACGAACATTAAACTTTATTGAGTTTATTAATTAAAACTACTGAATGTAGTCTAATATCGAGCTTGTAGCTTAAGATCTTTTGTTTCATTGACTTTAGAATGGTGGGCTTTCAAATACAGAGACAGTGAAAAGTATTTATGAATTTTAATAAATGCAAAACTAGAGATTATATGAGTTACGAATATAAACGTACGTAAAAATACAAAACAATAAAACAAACACACATTTAACCAAACAAGAAAATACGTGATCAGGATAACATGAAATGAAAGAAAGAAATAAAAGAGAATAAAGAGAAGAGAAAAGCTAGTAATTATTACATACAGAAACCTAAATTCACGAGACAACCTGGAAAGCAGTTTTATCAGATAAGGTTACCGTCACTTGCACGTTTGTTCTCTGTTCGGCGCGATGCTGAAACTGGCAGGACAGCGCGGATGGTGTCCTGTTTCTGTTGCGTCTTCAGGTGCCGCGAAGTTTAAAGGCTCACTGGATGTAACATTACCGAGAAAGTTCGTCTTCCGTGCGGAAGAGGCCAGACATCTTGGTTTCTAAGGCAGCAGACTTTTACATGGCGCGGGGGTTTGTGTCCCAGAGGCCACGGCGAGGCCTGTTCAGCTGGTTGCCATGGAGCTGCGCTACACGTGGATGAGGTCCGGGATGAGAGCGACCGGAGAAGAGAGGAAGTGGAATCAGCGGGGTCGAAGAAGGAAGAGAGGAATCAGAGAAGAGCGAAGGGAAGCATGATATTTTGAAGGGGCCAAAACTCACGCCCTCTCATGGACGTGGGCCAACCGTCTTTAACAACGGATCGGGCACACCTCCTGACGTTTCGAGATCTATACCCCCCTTCCTCTTAGAAATTGGAACGATAGATTCGTTCGTAACATTAATATCACTGGTATTAATAAAACAATGCATCCTCTGATATGTTGCGTTAAACATTCGAGACCGTTGGGATCTCTGGAACAAGACGATACCATGAATGGCACTGCTATGACATAATGACACACAGATACACGATTATAGTCACATCACATTGATTACAAACCAATAAAGTTATATAGGCATAATGTTTGGGACAAGGGATCATGCACCCATCAAGAAAATACATTTTAAACATTGTACCAAATGATTTTGATCACACGTGGTAGGATCCATGTGTGTTTCTGTGTGTGTGTGTGTGTGTGTGTGTGTGTGTGTGTGTGACCAGGACTGAGAGTTCACGCTGCCGCTGAACTTTTGCTCTCTTGCCTATGTGTGTGTGTGTGTTTGGTTTGATGAGATCATTAGCCAGCGCATCTGGCCAGACAAAGTCTTGTTGTTTTCTGACGTATAAATCAGTGTTTAAGTGTAAATCAGTGTCTAAGAATATCCCTAGGGGATCTGCGTAATCTCAGACATTGTGGCGCCTTGCGCTCGTGGCTTCCCGTGTAAACTCATAAAAGAGGTGTCTATAGACAGCCATCAATGAGTTACTTGAGCTGATAGATGCCATCTGTTGTTTGTAGACAGTTCAAGAAGGACAGAGTTCGTTTGTTGGTAATTTCAGTAATTTAAATATATATAGAGAGAGAGCTGGTAATCTGGCCATCTTCTTTGCGTTACAACCACTAGTTGGTGACTCGACTTGTCATAGCAGCGCTTCAGTGTGAGTCTTTTGTTGAGGAGTTGAGTGGTGACTTTCTTGACATTCCTCGGGGTAGGTTCCAGCAGTTTAGTGCTCACCGGAATGGCTGCGCGAGTTTGGTGAGACATAAGGCGCTCAGCAGGAGAGCCTAATGTTGGGTCACAGGGAATGTTTCTGAGGTTCAGGATATTGAGAAACACATCAGACCCATCCCTGTGTGATTTCTCCATGAGTTGCTTGGCACTGCGGACTGCTCTTTCCGCAAGTCCATTTGACTGGGGAAACTCTGGGCTGCTTGTGGTATGAGTAAAATCCCATTGCTCAGCAAAATCCTTAAAATGCTGGCTGGTGTATTGTCTAGCATTGTCGGTGAGGAGTATGTGAGGCGTACCATGTACCGAAAAGTGTCTTTTTAATTTGGATATAACGGCTGATCAAGTCTCGAAGGAGGTCGACTTCGAACCAGCCGGAATACGAATCCACGAGAACTTGATAATGTTTGCCATGCCAATCAAGAATGTCTGCGGCCACTGTGGACCATGGCAGATCTGGAACAGGGTGGAGCTGCAGGGGCTCTTTCCGCTGATGCGACTTGGTGCTATTGCATACTGCATTCTATTTGAAACTAACCTAACTGCCTAATTCACACTGACAGCATTACTTTGTGATGATAACTTCTTGCTACTTTCCTCGGTCATCTCGTGTATGAAAAGACAATGCAGAAAAGCAGAGCCCATGTGGCGGAAGACTAAACTTGTAGTCCATTATAACATCTACAAAGACAGCCTTCATGCTTTCAATATGGAACTAGGCAAAGCTAGACAGACTTTCTTCTCAAATATTATAAACAGCAATTTAAACAACGCACGCACTCTTTTTGCTACTGTAGAGACACTGACAAACCCCCCAAGCCAGATTCCCAGTGAAATGCTCTCAGACAACAAGTGCAGTGAGTTTGCTTCTTTCTTCTCTGAGAAAATCAGTAATATCAGAAAGGTGATCAGCACATCCTTGAGTTGCACTGGGGTCAGACAGATCAGACCACCTGAGAAAGTAGTTACTATGTCTGATTTCAAAGAAATTGATTGCAAAATTTTGGAAGAAACCGTACAGCACCTTAAAACATCAACCTGCGCCCTTGACACACTTCCCACATCTTTTTTCAAAAGTGTGTTAAACAGTTTAGAAGCAGATCTTCTAGAAGTGGTAAATGCCTCACTTCTCTCTGGTAGTTTTCCAAACTCCCTGAAAACTGCAGTTATCAAGCCCCTCCTGAAAAAGAACAATCTGGATAAGACCATATTAAGCAACTATAGGCCGATCTCAAATCTTCCTTTCATAGGCAAGATCATTGAAAAAGTTGTCTTCAATCAGCTGAACAAATTCTTAGGCCATCCTTAAAAATATTCTTGTTTGCCGTAACACGACCGACCCTGTCAATTTAGCACCGACCCAATTATTTATTTATTTTCCTTTTCAGTCCGACCGACTTGCCGGTTGTAAATTTGCGTTAAGACCGACCAATTTTTTTTTTTACTCCTCAAACAACTAATACAAAAGCAATAAAATATTATTTATATTTTAGTAAGTATTGTGAATATAAATTGCCTAGGCCTACATACAAACGTTGGCTACGTTCTATCTTTTAAATAAAAACCTGTGACGTCATTTATGATTATTTTTACACCATTGGTTAACGGATGTCACACGCCTGTACGTTCGCTTCGTTTCATTCACTGTGAGTCAATGGTTCGCGCTTGAATGATGGCTGCGGCTGCAGTAAACAAAATGTTCGCGATCAACGTTCAAAGCTATATGGGTTCGGGCACCATAATACATCTAAAAAATTCATTAAAACAACTCGACACCACTTTAACTTGGCACGAAGTTCTGGAAAAACTGTGCCCAGATCTTTTCCTATCCCTTCTCCCCTCTATTCTAACGGTGTCGACTGACCTGAAGGAAACCACTAAAATGTTGGTGGAGGAAACTCAAACTATTGAGGACGTGCGACAATTTGACCCTAAAATCAAAGTGGTTTATTTTAAATTGAAATTTCAAAGTGAGCCACCACCCAACAACATAAGGAATGCATTTTCCATCATGATGGGCCAGACGAAGACCCCGAAGGACCCGATCCTTCGTTCCTGCAATAATGGTGAGTTTGCATTCTTGAGTAGCAGAGCAGGCATTTTGAAAAGCTACATTTAAAGCTAGCATTCATACTAGCCTTCCTGTTAACGTTAGAAGCTAACTTCAATAGTGTATGAGATGGAGAATTTTGAGATATGCTTGTGAAATACGTCTGTATGAGCCTACATTTAGGCGGTCATTATTCGAAATTCTTAAAGTTCAAATTTGTGTACCAAGGAGTAGGCAATACATGAAGTTGTGCTATAGGCTTGCAAGGCGATAACGTACGCCCGCAGCGAACGCGCAACTGCAGGCTCTGACAAACACACATAACAGCAAATATACGTCTGCACAATGTGGCTCTTTTTACAACAAAAATGTGAATTCTGCCGGTATTCAGACAGTCTCATGGCATGCATACAGATACAGATTCGGACTAGAATCGCATTTTTTTTTTTTTTTTACATTTCTAATTGTAAAGACAGCCATGTTGAAGCCTGCAGTAATGTTTTTCATTCATGTTATGGCAGTCCACTCTGCTTATTGTTTTTCGAGAATGCTGCACTCCTGTTTGTCATTGTGCACGAAACTTCACGCCAATAAATCATCAAAAATATTGCTGACTTGTGCTCTTCTCAAGCGCCCTCTTTACGTTCGTCCTAATGTCTGTTAGTTGTCCGTGGATTTGCCTATATTTGGTGGTATTTGCCGTATATAAACGTCTTTAGACATGCAAAATCGATTTTACAACCGACTCAATGAAGACTTATGTCTCAAAAATCGAACAGGATTTTTTCCACAAAAGTGACAGCCCAAGAAAGCAAACCGCTCTCTCATTTGTAGGTTGCATTGACACCTAGCGGTGGATGCAAGTAAAACAGTATAACATAGTAACCAGTAACACCATTAAAATTAAATATATATTTTCATAATATATTTTCATATGATATATATTTTTTGTTTACTTTTTCTAACATTACAACATTTTTAAAGCTATACATTTTAAGACGATAATGTTATGTTTTGTTACAGCTAAAGATCGGCATTTTAATGATGTGGTCTCTGACATGAAGAAACAAGAAATAAAGTTCCCTGGATCAATGGCTAATGTCGATATAAGCCGTTACGTGCTTGCAATCGTAAACACGTTGTGGTATCTGGATGGTACAAAAGAAAAAAATCAAAGAAGAGCCCTGAACCAGTCTGGATCCGTAACCTGTATTCCAGAAAGGTAATTAATGCAATCAAAATGAACAACAGCATGAATCAACAGCACAATTTTGATAGCAGGATCTTAATGGGATACTTCACTTTAAAATGAAAATTCTGTCATCATATACTCACCCTCATGTTGTTTCAAACCTGTATGAATTTTATTTAGAAAGATATTTAGAAAGATATTTAGAAGAATGTCAGTAACCAGATAGTCCTTCCATAGTAGGAAAAAAAATATATACTATGCAAGTCAATGAGACCAGAAACTGTCTGGTTACTGATATTCTTCTAAATATCATCCTTTCTGATATTCTGCTCAACATGAGGGTGAGTATATGATGACAGAGTTTTCATTTTAAAGTGGAGTATCCCTCCACTTTGGGGGGGGCTATGCCAAGGACCTGGAACAGCTAGCAGTTTCCATGAGTGAATATGCCCAATTCCTTGACCTTTCGTCAAAGGCTCAACTGGTTCGTCAGTCTCTGCCTCATCCAGTCAGAAAACTGGCCGAAAATGTCGAAGTCCTACACTTCAAGGAGGACCAAAACAAACAATGTACTCCCTAATTGAGGACCTTGTGAACACCAAGGACTTTTACCAGCCAATAATTTTTGATGAATGTCAACATGCAGCATCACCATTCAAGAACAGAACAGAACGGCAACGTTTTCTTGATGGATTCGATGCTATGAGAGTGGCTGTTGACCAAATAAGGTATGAGTTGATCATAAGGATATTTTTTTTACATAGTGCTTGTGATGATTGGACTCAACATTGAAACATTGTGTTTGAAGTGTAGAAACTGTTTACTGCTTTTGGTGTACCCAAATTTAATGTTCTCTAAAGTTCTTGCTAATTTCAACAGCACTTGTTAAGTTACTTGTATTCAATGTTTTTTGATATGATGGAGGGAGAAACTCCTTTATTAAATGGTTATCTTTAATCTTTTATACAGGTATGATCCTGGTGGCAATGTTGGGGGGGTTTGCATTTTTTGGAAAGTTCCAGCCATGAGAGAGGAGGAAGAGTCAATGACCAAGGCAGTCCAAATAATGAAAACAATGGAATCCAAGTTGCCCGTCTATCATACACGAGCAATGCGGAAGGATTTCATCAAGACCGTATCGTCAGCAACAAACAACTCATTGCCGAAACATGATCTACGTCACATCTACGCTGAATACTTATCTGACGCATCTGATGACCAAAACCTGGCTGCTGATGAACGAGTGAGACAATCTTAGATGAGGACCTTGAACTTGTCACTGACCTTCGTCATCTAAATAAAGGTCGTCCCCAAGACACCTTTGACACTTTCTTTGATAAGCTGAACATGGAACTTGAGCAGATAACTGCAGCTGATGAAAGACGTCATGGGGTCGCCCACCTGTCCGAGTTCATCTCTGTGAGGGATCTAATTGAAAGAGTATCCAAGAAGTGTCCACCAAACACTCCGATCCCCAGTGAGACTACTCTACTGTTTGCCTTTGTTCCCAAAAATGCTTACAGCAATGTGGCAAAGTTGTACAAAAGTAAAGTACACATGAAATTTCAGGTTCAGACAAGACAGCTACGGTCATCACACCCAGATGACCATTACTGCACAGCTTTCATTAAGTACATGCGGCCCTTTGCAGTCGAGTACAGGGTTTTAACAACGTTTCTCTGTGTAGATGATAAGTCTAAAATAGATTTCGGAGAGCCAGGATTAGCCATGTCATCTGGAGTGCGGGAGAAAAAGTCCTTAGTAGCTTCAAGTGGTCTGCTCGGAGCCCTCGACCATGACCAGCAACAGAAAGGGTCATTTACTCCATCTGTGTACCTCAATGTTGAGATACCAGAGACTGTTGATGACTTCTTCTATAGGGGTCAAGTCACTGTGCTCCTGAAGGACTCCATATTCCAGCCTAGCAGTGCCTTCCGGCACGCAACAGAGATGATGAGGCTTCTGGGAAACGACATGGACAAGGTGAAGCCCTTTTTGATCATTTATTCTGACGGAGGGCCTGACCACAGGGTTACCTATGAAGGTGTAAAACTGTCCCTGGCTGCTGTTTTCAGGGCGCTAGACTTGGACATTCTTGTGGCTGGACGCACAGCACCGGGACACAGCTGGGAAAATCCAGTGGAGCGAATCATGTCTGTTCTAAACCTTGCCTTCCAAAAAATTTCTCTGTACAGACAGGAATGCTCAGCAGAAGTTGAACAGGTTTTGAGAAGCTGTGGTGGGATGCAGGATATTCGAAAGAAAGCCAATATGGTGGAGAAGCTCAGAGATGAGTGGAGTGGATCTGTCAAATCTATGAAAGATTTACTGGAAGAGCGCATCACTCGTGTTCAGCTGAAAGAAAGGCCATTCACAGTTCTGGAACCAGCATCTGATTTTGCAATCCATCAGGAACAGGCTGATATTATTGGCAAAATTGATGCTTCAATAGAGATCAGCAAGTACCACAAGAAAGACCTTGCAAATAAGGAAAACTACAAAACATTCATGGCCAAACATTGTAGGGAGAGAAATTACATTGTGCAATTTCGCAAATGTGGTGATTGTGCTTGTTGTAAGCCCTTGAGAAGCAGTGTTGAGGGAGACCTACCAGCTTGGACACCAGATCCTCTGCTTTCAGAAGATGGAGCACTCTTTCAGTCTTTTGATTCCTTGTTTGGACAAGAAACATCTGAAAAAGACATGCCAAGTGGAAGCAAGGAAACTCTGACATCTGTCGCAGAAACACAACAGGTATGCATTTAAAGAATTTGACACACTCCTGAACTTTGTCATGTTATCTGCTGTTCTCTGTAGGTTTTAACTGATGTACAGTGTTGTGGTGGTGTTTGTTGCATGAAATCACATAAGCAATCTTGCCATTTGTAAGCAAACTTTATTGTTGTTCTTTGGCTGATTTAGGGATGCAAGAACAGTTTTCTTGTGGGACAGAATGCACGAGCTACAATCCAGTGTTATGACTGGAAAACCACGTTGCATCTATGCCAAGTCACTGACAGTTCGTGATCAGCGGGCACTCCAGAGAATGCTATTCAAGCATGACTACAACTGTGGTTCCATGTTGACCGTAGAAGGCAAGTCTCTGTCCATTTAGGTTATAAAACAAAACTATAGGATAAGGATAACAGTTAATAATGAAGGATATCCACTTGTCTTAGGAGAAGATTCCCTGCATGGCACAGTGTTCATCAGGTTGCAGCTGGTGTGTCCGACTCCAATAGAGTTTGCCTACTATGCTTCAGACAACCTGAAAGTTAGGAAGGATGTATGTGCATATTGTGCAGCACCTGGGGCTGAGAAGGACAAAGACCTTCTGAAGAATTATAAAATTGTGTTGCCAGTCTGCCCACAGTGCAAGCACAAGCCTGCACTTAAAAGGGCACCTTTTCCAAAGATGCTATAGTTTGGCCAGAGCAATGGTCAAAGGGATGTCATGTTAACAGGGTTCCTACACATTCCATGATATACAGTATTTGTTTATGGATGTAAACATTCAGTAACACATTAACATGTTTTCTCATGGGTATTACATTGCATGTCCATGCAATTAACTGTTATTTTGTGAATTCTAGTCATTTTAATTTATTTGTTTTCCTCTGAAAATCCACTTTAATTGAAATCTAGAGGCTTCTTTATTTCTTGATTCTGCCTCACTTTTTTCTTCTTCAAATGAATGCAGCTGGAATTCATGCAATAAACATGTTTTTTGACAAAGATTTCAAATGATTGTGGTCTATATAGCCTGCATCAAAATGAGGTTTGCAATTATGCGCCCGAAGGCACGGGTTGAAGACCCAGTCAGTAACGTAACAATATGCTAATTTGTTTAAATCCATACCTATGTAAATCACCATCACCAAAAGTTTACTTTTTTTTTTACTTTGAATCTTGAAAAAAAAAAATACATATATATATACCTACCTACCGACCCGTTTTTTTTCTTTTTTTTTGGCTGTAACTGCAAACCAAAATATTTTTAAGGATGGCCTTATGCTCGAATGGATACTTACAATTTGGACACATACAATTTTCAATCTGGTTTCCGACCGCACCACAGCACAGAGACAGCGCTCATAAAGATAATAAACGATATTCGCTTAAATACTGATTCAGGCAAATTATCAGTGCTGGTACAACTCAACCTCAGTGCTGCATTTGACACTGTCGATCACAACATACTTCTTGACAGGCTGGAAAACTGGGTGGGGCTTTCTGGGATAGTCCTTAAATGGTTCAGGTCAGGGCTGGACTGGGACGAAAAATCAGCCCTGGACTTCATCCTGTTATGATGGTGCAAGGAGATGAACCCAAATGCAGACAGTATGCAAGTGAACTACGTTTATTACAGAAAAACAGGGAAAACAAAACCCACGAGGGGGCAAAACAAGACAGGATCGACAATGTAAGACTAACAAGACTAGACTAAGACTCAGAAAACTGAACAATAAATTAACAGCTAAGACAGATCAAACTCTTCACAAGACTTTTCACGAGTTCACAGTTACATATAATTTTGAAGGGGTAAAGTTTAATGCGTATTTGGCGTGCTGTCCGGAGGGAGGGCTCCGAGCTCGGAGTTCGGCCCGAACCCAGAGTACTCCCCCCGTATGTAAGTGTTTAGGACTAGAAGCGTGGAGAAGGGGTGGTGGAGGGATGCTGCAAAAACTGTCAATGAAATGAGGTGAGACTGCTGCGTATATATACACCTCTCACCATTGATTGCTGAGTGCTCTCCACTTGTGTTAATTATCTGAACGTGCTCCTCCCGAACCTTGTTAATAAAACATCATTTAACAGGTTACTCACGGTTGGTTTCACATAAAGAATGACAGCTTGTATCATGTAACAAGTAACAATGGACCGGCAGACAGCAAACACAAGGGGATTAAATAGGGAGAAACTAATGAGGGAAACAGGTAACCAGGTTAAAGCAATGATGACTAAACGAGGATAACAAGGGGGGTGGGGCAAGGAACGAGACAGCACAAGCACATGGCCAGCAAAAGGCCATGTGTTTGCACATAAAACACGGGTCTGTCATGATTCTGCCTCAAGACTAAAGAAAATCAAGGACATGAGTGCAGAATCATGACACATCCAGACCGGCCCACTATGCATGTAAACAGACACACACTACATGTCTATACGTACATTAAAGGGGGGGTGAAATGCTCATTTTCACTCAATCTCCTGTTAATCTTGAGTACCTATAGAGTAGTATTGCATCCTTCATATCTCCAAAAAGTCTTTAGTTTTATTATATTTATAAAAGAAAGATAGGCTGTACCGAGTCTTTCCGGAAAAAAACGAGCGGCTGGAGGCGGGCCAACTAGTCAACTGTAATAACGGAAAATAGGATACAATTCATAACAAGAAAAAGCATTTAGCCCCATGCGCTTGATCTGCAATTTTCAATGTCTAGCTTCACAATCAATGTAAACATGCAGTTTAATTTTAATAAATAAAGTATATTCCTATCTATAATCAATAGAAAATAAAACTGAATATATGCTAAATAAATGGATAGTCCTGCAGCACGGATTTTTATTGCAGATAATAACAAATACATAATTATTGATAGGCCTACTTGTTAAAAGGCTTTTTTTTTTTTCATTTATTTGGCTAGTCTACTGTCATCTGTCAATAATAGAAAAAAAAGAATGAACGAATGAATTAAAACGAATTGAATTAATAAATAAATAAATAAATAAATAAATAATATTGACGCACATGCTTTTCTGTCTCATTATTGCAACATCTCTCTCTCTAATAACTGCATTAATAACTGCATAAAGCCAGGGACACACTTTAAGGCCGGTTTATGAATGTAATTTGATGACTGATCATGCCCCAAAGGCGTGTTCAGCGCGTTCAGTCTGTGTTCAAAGTCGGTGTTTAAAATCTGCTGCAGTCGATGAAAACAGTCAGAGAATGTGTCAGCTAGTCGTGACCCGTGTCCCCAGCATTAGTCTGCTATCAGTGGCTCAAACCTCCGTTACTAACTCTAAAATGACGTTTTGGAATTAGCAACAGAGGCATTGGATTAGATGCGTAAGAAATTAGTCCTACATACAAGAGCGTTTTAATGACAAAAACTTTACCAACTTCTTGAAATACATAATCTGAACAATGTTTCGAGGTGTGGTAACTGTAGTATAAGCGGAATAATTGACTTCAGGCCGTTGAATTATTAGAAAAATAATAATAATTCGAATAAAACTAATTTTTGCCTCACTTCGCGTCGTGACCGCATTACCACCTCGGGTGTGCATTATTTTTCTAATAATTCAACAGCCTGTCGTCAATTATTTCTTACTTAACATCTTGAATTTCATTGCACATCATCACATCGCTGCAGTTATAAAGCAGCCGCTTTTCAAGTCTAGAACTTGAACTTGATTCTGATTGGCCAATGTTCAGTGAACACGTCACGTGTGCTCATCACACGTTTAGACCTGTCAGTCTCGTAGCTCGCATCAGCTTCATGCGGCTTCATGAGAGAGACACATAAGCCCGGAATTGGACTATACAACAATATACTTAAGAATATATTTACGATTAATAATCTCCCGGTAGTCCCGATGACCAGTACATGCCTGGTTCAGGTCATACTTAGTTGGGAGAGGTTATTATGTGAGTATAGGAGACCATAAGTCTGAGTGGACATCCATGACATGCGGAGTCCCTCAAGGCTCAATTCTTGCGCCACTCCTGTTCAACCTGTATATGCTCCCAATGAGCCAAATAATGAGAAAGAACCAAATTGCTTACCACAGCTATGCAGACGACACACAGCTCTACTTAACCCTATCGCCTAACGATTACAGCCCCATTGACTCCCTGTGCCAATGCATTGATGAAGTCAACAGTTGGATGTGCCAAAAATTTCTTCAGTTAAACAAAGACAAAACTGAAGTCATTGCGTTTGGAAACAAAGATGAAGTTCTCAAGGTGAACGCATACCTTCACTCTAGGGGTCAAACAACAAAAAATCAAGTCAGGATTCTCGGTGTGTCACTAGAGTCAGACCTTAGTTTCAGTAGTCATGTCAAAGCAATAACTAAATCAGCATACTATCATCTGAAAAATATTGCAAGAATTAGATGCTTTGTTTCCAGACAAGACTTAGAGAAACTTGTGCATGCTTTCATCCAGTGGCATCATGCCCATTCAAAGTGAGGGGGCACGTGCCAGATATACCAGAGCCTATAACGACTCAAATGTATTCTTCTGGATGTGTAATAAATCGGTCAGCATCAGCCCGCCCCTTTTTCCTAATATGGTGTCTACGCGCGTAGCGCTCTAGAATCTTTGCTGTGTATGTTCAAGCGTCTCGCACGTTGAGCTGGCAATGTTTTACAGATGGTCTTGAAGTGTTAAGTGGGCAAAGCAACAAATCGGCATTGAATTAGTTATCGGATGATATTAAATATAATATATTACGTTTGATTTGATAACTTTTTTACATTTCTGTCAAATATTAACCATTTTCAAATAAACGGGGTAGTGTTAACCTTATTCAGCACTGAAATCTGTCAAACTTCTTTCAAAGTCCTTCATCACATATTAATATTAAAATAACTTAATTTCAGAGCACCACAAAGTCAGACCTCAGCACCTTTATGTACCTTTAATGTAAGATCGTTCTTAGGTCACATGCCAATTTAAAATCATAACATAAAAACTGCAATGGTACTGTTTTTAAAATCATGTGTAGTAGGCCTAAGTGTACAGTAAGTGTGTGTGTAAACATGCTTTAATGAAGTAGACTTCAAAAGCTTTTGAATTTGAGCTTACAGTTCTTTCATCAACCTGTCTTTTACATAAACTTACAAAATAGATACTTTAACTTAGTCCTCAGATAGAGGAGGGTTATTGCTGCTAGCTCCGTTAAGGTATTTCTGTCCCTCCCAAACTGCATTGAAATGGTATGTTTAGCAGCCAGAATTTAAAAATTTTCAGGGGGAGAAACCCCCTGATCCCTCCTAACATGATCCATATCACCCGTCAGAAAATAATTGCAACTTCTCAGATTGTGCCCCCCCAGAATTTTGGCTTTCATGACGCCCCTGCTTTCATCACCAGCAGGGTGGATTATTGTAATGGACTCCTCACTGGCCTTCCCAAAAAGACCATAAGACAGTTGCAGCTCATACAGAACGCTGCCGCCAGGATTCTGAGCAGAACCAGAACATATGAACATATCACACCAGTCCTCAGGTCTTTACACTGGCTCCCAGTTAGATTTAGGATTGATTTTAAAGTATTATTACTGGTATATAAATCATTCAATGGCCTAGGACCTCAATACATTGCAGATATGCTCACAGAATATAAACCCAACAGATCACTCGGATCATATCAGCTAGAAACACCAAGGGTTCACTCTAAGCATGGCGAGTCTGCTTTTAGCTATTATGCTGGAACCAGCTTCCAGAGGAGATCAGACGGGCTCCTACAGTCACATTCACATCCAGACTCAAAACACTTCTGTTTAGCTGTGCATTTACTGAATGAGCACTGTGCCAATGTTCGTCCGACTGTTTGTACTGTACTGTATTTTATTTTATTTTTCTAAACTGTTTTAATTAGTCTTATTTCTTTTTATTATTTTAATTTCTTCTATGTAAAGCACTTTGAATTGCCATTGTGTATGAAATGTGCTATATAAATAAACTTGCCTTGCCTTGCCTATCCGACAGATTGAAATGGCTTTGGCAAGTGTTAGCTCGCTATCTCTTAACAGAGCTTTTCTCAAATTGTCACTCCGAAACTGCAGAGTTTAGCCCTAATCCTTAAATCACTAATGAATGATTCAATGCTCTCACCTTGTTTCTGACCTCTGGTATGAAATGTGTGTCTTTCCATCGTCCTGTTGTTTTGAGGATTGCAGATTTCACAAATTTTTTTCTTCAAACATTCGGGGTCCTCTCAAGATTCAGCATGTGTAATGATCCTTCCGCCATCTCCCGGCACGCGCACTTCAGCAGCGTAGGCGAAAGAACGCTCTCGTTCGATGGCATCTGGGCCAGCAATGTTGAGAAGGATGTAGGCTTGGGTCTTTGCTGGCTTGTCCGAATGTGCGGCAGCAATAAAAATATCGTACTCCCGCTCAAAATGTATGATGTGGTCATGATTGCATAATCTTCATAAAAAAATATGATAGCCTAAAAAAAAACTGCTTTAAAAAAACTGCTTTGCAACACTGGCTCTTAAGTGGCTTGGAAATGCCACAAAAAAACTAAAACTGTTTTTTTAAACCTAAAAACGCCAGGTAAACTCCGAATGAGACGACAGCACTTTCCATAACGTTCTCCGCATCTCCAATAGTGTAAAGGAATTGAGCCACTCACAAATAATCTTAGGGCAATGCAAACAGTTTGTGCTGTAGTTAAAGCCCGACTCCGACAAGTCGAAAATAAATGTGCGTTTCCAACAAATTAATAATGTAAACAACAATCTCACAAGTCACGAGAAAAAATATATATATCTCAGAAAGTGCACTGCGCTGGACTTCCCGTATCAGCTCCGCTTATGAAGCCGGGATCTAATCCTGTTAACATGAGATAAGCCTCTGCTCCCGAGCAGGTTTAAGTTTGCGCACCTGTTGCTATGACAGCAAGTCCAGGATGAGCGTCGAAGAACCAAACAATCCAAGATCATACCAAATCGCCGACAATCAAATCCAGCTAACTGAGTTAGCGACGTACGAAGAACGGCCCCCTGGTCCCTGTAAAAAATGACAACAAAACTGTGAACAAGCTGATATCAGGAGCAACTAGGGCTGCACAATTTCAATAGATAGATCAATATGACTAATAATAATTATTATGATTAAAAAAATATAAAAAATAATTATAATTGTAGTAATAACACCATTTCATTATAATAAACATACAGTATTTAAGATTAAATATAATATAGTAATTAAAATAATAATAATAATAGTATCTTTATTTTATAAGAAAAATGCAGGCAGCCTATAACTATAAATACAGTGAGGAAAATAAGTATTTGAACACCCTGCTATTTTGTTCTCCCACTTAGAAATCATGGAGGGGTCTGAAATTGTCATCGTAGGTGCATGTCCACTGTGAGAGACATAATCTAAAAAAAAAAAATCCAGAAATCACAATGTATGATTTTTTAACTATTTATTTGTATGATACAGCTGCAAATAAGTATTTGAACACCTGAGAAAATAAATGTTAATATTTGGTACAGTAGCCTTTGTTTGCAATTACAGAGGTCAAACGTTTCCTGTAGTTTTTCACCAGGTTTGCACACACTGCAGGAGGGATTTTGGCCCACTCCTCCACACAGATCTTCTCTAGATCAGTCAGGTTTCTGGGCTGTCGCTGAGAAACACGGAGTTTGAGCTCCCTCCAAAGATTCTCTATTGGTTTTAGGTCTGGAGACTGGCTAGGCCACGCCAGAACCTTGATATGCTTCTTACAGAGCCACTCCTTGGTTATCCTGGCTGTGTGCTTTGGGTCATTGTCATGTTGGAAGACCCAGCCTCGACCCATCTTCAATGCTCTAACTGAGGGAAGGAGGTTGTTCCCCAAAATCTCGCAATACATAGCCCTGTTCATCCTCTCCTTAATACAGTGCAGTTGCCCTGTCCCATGTGCAGAAAAACACCCCCAAAGCATGATGCTACCACCCCCATGCACTCATCATTCTTCTTCCTCCAAACACGTTTAGTGGAATTATGACCAAAAAGTTCTATTTTGGTCTCATCTGACCACATGACTTTCTCCCATGACTCCTCTGGATCATCCAAATGGTCATTGGCAAACTTAAGACGGGCCTTGACATGTGCTGGTTTAAGCAGGGGAACCTTCCGTGCCATGCATGATTTTAAACCATGTATTACCAACAGTAACCTTGGAAACGGTGGTCCCAGCTCTTTTCAGGTCATTGACCAGCTCCTCCCGTGTAGTTCTGGGCTGATTTCTCACCTTTCTTAGGATCATTGAGACCCCATGAGGTGAGATCTTGCATGGAGCCCCAGTCCGAGGGAGATTGACAGTCATGTTTAGCTTCTTCCATTTTCTAATGATTGCTCCAACAGTGGACCTTTTTTCACCAAGCTGCTTGGCAATTTCCCCGTAGCCCTTTCCAGCCTTGTGGAGGTGTACAATTTTGTCTCTAGTGTCTTTGGACAGCTCTATGGTCTTGGCCATGTTAGTAGTTGGATTCTTACTGATTGTATGGGGTGGACAGGTGTCTTTATGCAGCTAACGACCTCAAACAGGTGCATCTAATTTAGGATAATAAATGGAGTGGAGGTGGACATTTTAAACGCAGACTAACAGGTCTTTGAGGGTCAGAATTCTAGCTGATAGACAGGTGTTCAAATACTTATTTGCAGCTGTATCATACAAATAAATAGTTAAAAAATCATATATTGTAATTTCTGGATTTTTTTTTTAGATTATGTCTCTCACAGTGGACATGCACCTACGATGACAATTTCAGACCCCTCCATGATTTCCAAGTGGGAGAACTTGCAAAATAGCAGGGTGTTCAAATACTTATTTTCCTCACTGTAATTAGAAAGGAATACTTAAGAAACAACAAACAAAGAACGAGAACAAATGGTGACAGGGAAAACTAAGCAGAATATGACAATGAAACTAGACAAGAAAAGGTCGTGACAGGCATCTCCTTTCCTTTCAAGCATTCAAACAGGTCTCCTTGTTGACGATTCCAAGATGGCGGCACTTTTGACGTACCTGAAGCAGCCGAGCTGCATCTACTGTCTATGGTTGGCGACCCTAGCTGCGGTGAATGCACAGGTAAGTGCACTCCCTCAGACAAAATGTGCAAGTGTAACAAGATGAATTTCATGAGATTAAGGATAAAAAATCTTTGTGGAAGTTTTTTTTTTACTTTTTTTTTAGAAAATGATTTTATGAACCATTCCTTCAAAAATAGAAATTGTTACAACCCAAACCTGATGAACTTCAGAGTTTAAATAGAGACACCAGAGGACTTCATTTCTTAGCAGACGAAGGAAACAAAAAACATCCAGGTAAGATTGAAATGTTGTTACAAAATGTGAATGTGCTATCAAAAATATCACTGGACAGATTCAATATCATTTGAAGGAAAAATTAGCTCTGGTTATGTATGTAACCCAGTTCCCTAAGAGGGGTTTGTAATGCCATTCCCATAGTGTCAACACCATGACAGCATCTAGTTCCCCTTTCAGGGAACCAGGTTACATGCGTAACCTGAGGCGTTCCCTTTCGAAGGGAACTCAACAAGTCCTTGTGGATTTGCAGATGCAAAGCCATTATGAGAGTCTCATAGGACAGAGCAATACCATCTATAATCCAATGGGAAAGACACTGCTTGGTGACTGTGTTACTAAAGCAGACCAGAAAACAAGACAGGGGTAGCTGCAGGTTGGAGCAATTAGCGTGCAGAAAGGAGGTGTGCCGACAGGTCAATTGCTACAACAGAAACTAACCCTGCCGCACACCTTGGCCGACAGCTTTCACGACCAATAATAAAGACCCTTCTCCGCGCCCCTACCATTTGGCATGCCCCAACCTTTCTTTTTTTTTTTTAAACTTTCTTTTTTTTTATTTTTGACAAGAAAAAAATAAAATAAAAAAAATAAATAAATAAAAACAGACAGACAGACCAAGGGACATCAGGCAAAATCATGATTAACAGAATTGCTCAGCATCATATGAAACAGGAAAAGAAAAAGAAAATGGAAAACAATAAATACATAAAAATAAATAAATAAAGGCTTATACATCTCAATTTGTTTTCAGATAGGATATCCATTTTTCCCAATATGCTTCACATTTCTTTCGGGCATGTCTTAAAGAAAAAGTCAAATGTTCCATAACATAAATTTCCCTAACTATTTCTATCCATTCAGCAATTGTCGGGGAATCTTTACTTAGCCTTTTCCTAGTTATTGCTTTCTTGCTACCTGCTAAAAGTATTTGTAACAAATATCTATCTACCTTTCTCAGCCCTGTAGGTAGATTTCCTAAATATATAACACTGAAATTAAACTCAAGCTCCGAGCCGACTAATTGAGCGTCAGCGTCAGTTCTGGCAGGCCAGGTAGTCAAGACGCTGCTAATGCTATTTGCTAACAACACTGCCCCGTCAGCTGATCTGCTCCAGCTGAGCTGCATTAGCTGGTTAACTCCCCTCGCTGCTCAATGGCCAAGCTCAAACAAGGCGCCCTATTTAAAGCACATTCAGTTTGCTCATACATGCTTGCTGCTCACTACTGCTGTTCTGTACACTAATAAATCACTCATGTTGTTAAACGTAAAAGTACTGATTCTACTCACCCTATTGTCGGCTATGACTTCCGCCGCTGTCGAGGAAGAATGGCAAGACTCTTCTGAGGAAACCCGGGCATCACCATCGGACCAGCTGGGGCAGGATGCCTGCCCGGAAGATAACGCTACCGTTCGTAGGAGTTCTCGGCGGTTGGCGAATAAATCCTCGTCCCAACCATGCATCGGCGATTGGCCCGTGGCAAAGATACTGGAAACCCTATTTACAAATGACATCCAGCCTCCGCGTGGCGCCTCTCACGAGGACCTATTTGTCCTCCTCTGCGATTCTCTAATTATTCCAGTTGTTGAATCTCCGCCGGTGCCTCCTCCCCAGTCCTCCGGAAAAAAGCACACCTCAAAGCGAAAAAATCCTGAGATGGCCAGCAAAGCCCCAGCACAAAAACGGGCCAGCTGCTCTTTTCGTCCGGGCCAAAGTGCTTTTTCAGCAGATGATCCAGTGCTTATGGCACTTTCTGATGTCCAATCTTCTCTCCTCGACATGTCCGCTAGGATATCAACACTGGAAGGCGGCTCCCTTTCTAGACCTTCCTCGACCACCGTCTCTGCTCAATCGACATCCACCCTGGCTTCAACCGCTGCTGTCTCCGATCCGCGCCAGCCTCAAGTTGATGACGTCACCACGGAATTTGTACCTAAAAGGACCCTAGCAACCGCCGTACCTCTTTCCACTGGCTCGCCTTTTTTCCCACCAGCTGCTGCTATCTCTCATCAGCTGAGGGGACAGATATTGGCAGGTAATGACATTAACCTCGTTAAACTCTTGCTGGGCTCCGAGCTGTGTGAACGGCGTATAGTAGACTGTGGTGACGTACAGGTCGAGCTAAAAGATGGGGACCCTAGACTTTCAAAAATTCTAACTTTTCCCGAGTTCTGTACCGCATTTGGAGTTTATAGGGATGTTATTTGTGAGGTCCAACCAGCGCGCAGAGCCGAACTAGATACTTATCTGGCCATTATTTCTGACCTAGCTCTCTCTTACGGTGGGGTTCTGTTCTACGAGTATCACAAGTCTTTTTCTGCAAAGGCAGCCATGTTCATTCAACGCTTTAATCAGAGACTAGACTGGTCCGTGGTCGATCTCGCGCTCATAAGTAGACACTTCACAGGTCACCAAATCCTGTCCTGCTCTGTTTGCGGCTCTCTCTCGCATTCTTCTAATTTATGCTCTAAATCTAAGCCTATTTCTTCCATGTCTCATCCCGGCCCGAGCCACAAATCTGGCCCCCAGGTGAATAACTTTGGTACTCCTATCTGCTTTAATTTCAATGAAAATATTTGTAGGATGCATAATTGTAAATATTTTCATGTTTGTAGCTACTGTGGGAACGCCCACCCAAAGTCTGTGTGCCCGAGGAGAACCCGCTTCATAAAAATGGAGCGAAAGAAATAAAACCATCAACTCCCATTAACGTCCCCAAGCTGGGACAGGCGTTGAGAAAGCATCCTGACCGCGGTTTTGTGGATTATTTACTGACTGGTCTTGTTCAGGGTTTTTTTGCTGGCCTGCTGCATTTTCCTGCTGTATCTTTTCATTGCCATAACCTATTGTCCGCATCTCAGGAGCCGGAAATTGTGGATGCCTTGCTCGAGAAAGAGGTTAAGAAAGGATTCATGATAGGCCCATTTGATAATTCTCCTTTCCCGATTTTTAGGGTAAGTCCTATAGGGGTAGCCACTCGAAAATATTCGGGTAAAAAACGTTTAATTATCGACCTTTCTGCTCCCCACAATGGTTTGGCTGACAGCATCAATAGCCTTATTCCTTTAGCCCCATTTTCTCTGTTTTATAACACCGTCGATGATGCCATCAATTTCATAAAAAAGGCAGGACGTGGAGCTTGGCTTGCAAAGGCAGATATTTCCGATGCTTTTAAAGTTATGCCATTGCATCCCTCACAGTGGCATTTGTTCGGTGTCGAGTGGAGAAAAAAATTGTATTTTGCGGTTAGACTCACTTTTGGCTGTCGTAGCAGTCCAAAAATATTCGATACCTTGTCTGAGGCTTTGTGCTGGATTCTTCTTAATAACGAGAAATTATTCTTCGTCCTTCATCTTTTAGATGATTTTCTCCTGGTAGATTTTCCTTCCGAAAAATCAGACTTCTCTATCTCGACTCTCAAACGCACTTTTTTAGGCGTTCCTCTCTCGGAGGAAAAGACCGTGGGTCCAGTCAAAGTCATCGAATTCTTAGGCATTTCTCTCGATTCAAATCGCATGCAAGCTTCACTCCCCCTTGAGAAATTAGCTCGAATAAGACAAGTTATGAAAGTCGCAAAAAATTCAAAATCTTTTTCAAAAAGGGACTTGCTCTCTCTTTTGGGGCACCTTAATTTCGCGATGAGAGTAATTCCTCAAGGCAGATCATTTATTTCCAGGCTTCTTGACCTTTCTAAATCTGCAAAAGCTCTCAGTGATATAGTTACGTTAGACGCAGGATGTAGATCTGAGCTAAAATTTTGGTCTCTGCTTCTAGATAAATGGAATGGCATTTCCTTTTTTCTTAATGATTTCATGGAATCATCTTTAGCTCTTAATCTGTATACTGATGCTGCACCTTCCGTAGGGTTCGGGGGAATTTTCAAAAACGAATGGTTTGCGTCCGCCTGGCCGGAAGAATTGCGTTCCTTACCTGCCGGTGATTTCTCGACAGCCCTATTAGAATTGTATCCGATCATCGTTTCATGCATTCTGTGGGGTAAACACTGGGCTAGGAAACAAATTATGTTTTTCTGCGATAACGAAGCTGCGGTTAATATAATTAATAAGAGGCGTTCATCCGTTCCATTTATCAACAGGTTCATGAGACGTCTTACATGGCTGTCAGTTATGGGGAACTATCATTTTCATGCAGAACATATTCCCGGTTTGAATAACCAAGTGGCCAATTCTTTGTCTCGTTTCAATTTTCAGAAATTTCATCTCCTGTGTCCAGCTGCAGCACAATCAAGCCTGGAATGCCCGCCTTTCAGCCAAACCATTCTAGATTGAATAACCCTCTTCAATCCTATATGCATTCTGCTGCGCAGTACATGCGGGGGGGTTTGGCTAGTTCTACATTAAAATCGTATGACTCTGCATGGTCTTATTTCATCAGTTTTTGTGCTGCTTTATCTGTAGCTGCTCTGCCTGTCAATATATCATATGTTAGTGCGTTTATAGTCCACTGCTTCGAGGATCGAAAACTGCAGCCTTCTTCAATCAAAAGTACGGTCGCTGGCATTCAATTCCATATGCACTGCCTGGATCCATCTGCCTCCAGTATTTTGGAAAATCCTTCCATTCGCCTTTTGCTGAACGGGATCAAAAGACAATCTCCACAAGGCAATGATAAACGTCTCCCTTTTACTCTACCTTTGGTTAAACAAATCATATCAAAATTACGGGATGGGTGTTTTGGGCCGTACACCGATCAGTTGTTAGAAACAGTCATTCTCACAGCCTTTTTTGGTTTTCTAAGGGGTGGTGAAATTTCTTCACGCACTTGTTCATTTGACCCAAATCTCAATCTAACAATTTCTGATGTCTCAATTCATGATCACCATTTCACATTATTTTTAAAACATTCAAAAACTGATAAAAATTCTAAAGGCGTAATCGTGTACATCTCTGAGTCTAACACTGTGTTTTGTCCTCTGATTTCCATGTTGTCCTATTTGAGGTACCGCCCCAGTGCTGATCCGCAGGAGCCGCTGTTCGTCACGCAGGCAGGGAAAACAATGTCCAGAAACTGGTTTTCTTGTCACCTACGCCTCCTTTGCCAATTCTGTGGACTGCCCCCAGACCGCTATACTGCTCATTCTCTGCGCATCGGCGCAGCAACAACAGCGGCAGCATCTGCTCCGGTTTTAACCCTTAAAGCTATGGGGCGGTGGTCTTCTGCTGCTTACGAACGATACCTCCGTCCCGACGTTCGGGCTATTCTTTTTTTGTGATTCTTTATTTATTAAACATTTTGTGTATATAACTATTTACAACAAAGCCCAAGATCGCCCATAACCGTAAGGCTATGTATAAATACATAGAATAAATAAATATGACAAGAAATTAAAATAGAATTGACCCAAAGTTAGAAGGATCTCAAAAACTTCTTGATAGTCTCAATAAGGTCCAACCAAAATTGTATTGTCTTTCTATTGGCTCCGAGCACTTTAGCTGTGGTACATTCCAGAAGGGCAATGTCCAGTATATATGACCTCCAGATAGACAAAGCTGGGGTAGTTGGTTCCAACCACAGCTTTAGGATAACCTTTTTAGCAGCAGTAAGGACAACGGACAGAATCCTCCTTTGATTGACAGACAGTGACAGCGAGGAATCGTCCAGCAGAAGGAAAATCAGAGGGTCCTTTTGGATCGGAATCTTCAGAAGGTCTGTTAGTAAGTCCTGGACTGAGGACCAGACTGACACAATTTGACAACAGTCCCAGAACATATGCATATATGTACCTAAATTTTTACTATTACACAAGTGACAAAAAGGATCAGATTTTCTTTTCATTTTATATAGTAAACAGGGTGTGGCATATGCCTTATAAATTAACTTAAAGTGCATCATTTGGTGAGCCGGATTTTTTGAGGTAGCAAAACAATTCCCCCAGACAGTTTCCCAGTCAATCACATTGTTAAGTTGTCTCTCCCAGAAGTCCTCAGTCGGAATGTTTGAATACTGTCGTACCACGAGCGATTTATAAATTATGCAAACAATACCCCTAGAAGCCATACTGGAATCTATCCAGTCTATCATAGGATGAGAAGATATTTTATTCGACCAGGGTACTCCATATGCTTTTAGCGCAGATCTCAATCTTAGATACAGAAAGAAGGAAAATCCTGGAAGAGAGAATTCATCCTTTAGAATCTGAAAGGACTTAAGTCCATAACCACTGTACAAGTCTTTCAGGGTATAAACCCCACAATTAACCCAGCATTTGGAAACAAAGGGTTTATTACCTGTACAGATATTACTATTATGCCAAATGGGGGTAGAGTCACAGTAGGAATCTGAAGCTCCCATGATCTTTTCTGCCATTCTCCATGTTTTGATAGAATGGCATATAATTGGACCAAACTTTTCCAGAGCTTTCTTGGGTATTCCAGTAAAAGGTAAATCCTGTAAACGCAATGGGTAAATAATATTAGTCTCTAGGGCCCGCCATGGCACAGGGGAGTCAACATCCATCCATGTCCTAAGTGGTCTCATTTGGTATGCTAAATAATAGGACCAAAAATCCGGTAGCGATAAGCCTCCATGAGGTTTTAGCCTGTGCATCGATTTGAGTCGAATTCTAGGCCGTTTATAATTCCACAAAAATTTTGTTACTGCTGTACGAAGCTCTTTAAAATAACCAGTAGGTGGTGCCAGAGGTAAAGTTGAAAATAAAAAGCTCAGCCTCGGAAGTGTATTCATCTTAATAGTGGCCATCCTACCATGAAGAGCCAAGCAGAGTGGAGACCAACACAGAAGATTGCTTGAAATCTTATCCAGAAGAGACTGGTAGTTCCACTTAGAAATGTGAGATAGTGAACAAAAAATTCTAATCCCAAGATAATTAAACTGGTCGCTGACTGGAACCATAGTGGGTAAGGCCTGAATCTCTGATTTAGCTGCTAAGTTAAGGGGTAAAAGTATGGATTTGCTCCAGTTAATTTTATAACCGGACAGTTTACCAAATGTATCAAATAATTTTAAGCATTCTTTGACCGAATCTGTGATATTTGATAGATACAACAAAATGTCGTCAGCATAGAGTGAAATCTTATGAGACGTATTCATACAGCTTATAGGGACTATTGCAGAGCATTGTCTGATCGCTTGGGCCAAAGGCTCTAATGATAAATTAAAAAGCAAAGGTGACAGGGGACATCCTTGGCGAGTGCCCCTGCCAAGACGAAAGGAAGGAGAAATATGAGGGCCAGTAAGAACTCTAGCTGAACAATCAAAATAGATAGTTTTGACAGCTTGCACAAAAAAAGAACCAAACCCAAAACATCCCAGGACAGACCACAAAAATTCCCACTCAATTCTATCGAATGCTTTCTCTGCATCCAGAGAAAGGACTGCAGAGGAAGCTGTATATGTGTCTGCTAGTTGAATAATATGAAGAAGTCTACGTATATTGTCCGCAGCAAATCTCCCCCTTAAAAAACCCGACTGATCATACTTGATCAAGTCTCCAACACACCGATCCAATCTTAAGGCCAAGACTTTTGCTAACAGCTTTGAATCTGTGGATAGAAGGCTAATTGGCCTATAGCTAGAACACTCAAGTGAATCCTTCCCTTTCTTCAAAAGCAAAGTTATTAAGGCTGTATTTTGGTCCCTGTGCAGAGCCCCTTTTTCTAAAGCAAAATTAAAAGAGTTAAGTATCAAGGGGGCCACTATGTCCCATAATGCCTTCAATAACTCCGGGGGAATCCCATCTAACCCAGGGGCTTTATTACTGTTCATGGAGTCCAAGGCAGACTTCAATTCTTCAGTTGTCAAAGGGCTGTCCAATATATCACACTGAGAATCATTTAATTTGGGAAGATCTAAATGTTTAAGGAATAAATCAAAATTTGTTGGGTCAGTGTTGGATTCTGATGTGTACAATTGTTTGTAATATGATTCAAATATTCTATTTACATCCTTAGGTTGAGTATACACTGAACCCTCATGCCTAATAGCAGATATGCTGGCCTTAGATTCATTGTCCTTCAACCTCAAAGCCAAAAGCTTAGATGGACGTTCTCCATTGAAATAATAAGACTGTCTAGTACGGTGTATGAAAAATTCAGCTCTGTGCAAATATATTGATTTTAATTCTGATTTAAGGACGTTAACTTCTTTGGCTTTGGTCTCACAAAAGGTACCTTTTAGTTCCTTCTCTAGTAGATCAATCTGTTTTTCTAATTCAATTATACGACTCTCTCTACGCTTTTTATTGAAAGATGAATAACTTATACATTTACCCCTAACAAAACATTTAGTGGTTTCCCACAATACTTGGGGGTTAGAAGCTGAGTCCCTGTTAATCTGCAAAAACTCCTTCAAAGAGTTACGTAATTCAGCCACAAATGTACTGTCCTTTAACAAGGAAGTATTAAACCTCCAGCGATTGTGTCTGGAGCCCAATGATACAGGAGTTAAAGTAGAAATTATTGGGGAATGATCAGATAAAAGAAGTGGCAGAATATCCACTTTATTAATATAGGGAATTAGAGAAGGAGATATAAGTAAATAGTCGATCCTTGAGTAGCTCTTATGACGAGCTGAAAAGAATGTATAATCCCTGGAACCATCATTTTGTAAACGCCAAACATCACATATGTTACCATGTCGCAAGAATGAGTTAAAACAACCAGAAATCCTTGAATCAGCTTTAGAGGCATGAGATCTATCTAGCTGAGGATCTAACACAGCATTAAAGTCGCCCCCTAACACCACGAGACAGTCCTCCAAACTTACAACTAAACGTAGTAATTCTTGAAAAAATAACGGATCACCCTCGTTGGGTGCATAAACAGACACAAAAGCGTATTTAGTATTATTTAGAGAACCAACAACATAGGTAATTCGGCCTTCTTTATCCCCACCAGAACGTATAACAGAAAAGTTAGTAGAACGCCTAGACAATATCAGCACCCCTTTAGATTTATTGACGGCCGAAGAGGAGGAAATAATTTTAAAGTATCTATTCTGAAAGCGATGCACGTCAGCTGACTTCAAATGAGACTCTTGTATAAGGGCAAAAGAGACCTTTTTACATCTTAGATAATCTAAGCATTTGGTCCGCTTGATGGGGCTATTTAACCCATTAACGTTCCATGACAATATATGTAAAGCCATAATTTAATGAATGAGTAAAAGCTATGCAGACCAAACAGAACGAGGCGGGAGGACCAAAAAGTATTCCCCAGGAAAGACAGTGGGCGGCAATCAGAAAATATGCAATATACATACATGAATGCATATAAACACTACGCATATAAAAGTAAACAAAACAAATTAAACTTACGTGGGCGGACTTGGGCATGGAACAGAAAAACACAAACAAGAACAGTAAAAGAACGGGCAGCAAGCAAAGAGTTAAAACACACTCTTCTACCTGCCCTTAACGCAACAGTCTTTGGATACGCGGCCAACTAGCAGTCCGGCTCGTCCGTCGACACCTGACCTGACCCGGTCATTTTCCGGATGAACAAAAGAAAATCAATCCGTCTCAGTAAGGTCCTCCATGGGAACTGCAGATTCATGCTCCTTCTCTTCGGATTCTTGTGACACGACCGCCTCTGCTCCCTTCCGGGAAGATTTTGCAGTGGGATTCATATTAAGGATGAACTTTTCAACCTCCGCCGGTGTCTCAAGCAGTGAGATCTTCCCTCGGTGAGTAACTTTAACTACCGCGGGATAGAGCAAAAAAGACGTAATTCCCGACTGGGTTAGCTTCTTCCTCGCCAATGCCATCGCTCTTCTCTTAGATGCAGTGTGAGTGCTGTAGTCTGGGAAGAAAAGCAGTGGAGACCCATTATGAAGAATTTGTCCAGCGGCACGAGCTCCATTCAGGATCGCATTCCGATCTTGATACCTCAGCATCTTAAAGATGAACGTACGCGGGGTAGATTTTGCGCGCTCACCGCTATATATACGGTGAGCTCTTTCAATCTCCAGTACTTTGCCAAAAAGAGAGGGAATCCATTTAGGAAGATTATTCTGTATAAATCGCAGAGGGTCATCTCCTTCTACGCCCTCTTTTAGTCCCACTAGACGGACATTGGACTGACGGCTTTTGTCTTCGATTCTTGCCAACTTTTCCTGAAGGGAATCCACTGCTAGCTTCACTTCCACGGTGTCTTTCTTTGCGTTGCGAAGAGCTGCCTGCATGTTGTCAAAGTTATTTCTGACCAGTCGAACGTCCTCTTCCAGGATTCCAAGTCTCTCCGCGATTGGGGCGAATTCTTCCTTAAACATTTCCCTGACGAAGCTAAGGTGCATCTTTAACTCGTCAGCAACAATGGCGCGAAGTTCCCCCTCAGGAACACTATTAGGGTCTTTGACTCGTTTTTTCTCTGGGGAAGCCAACGTTAATTGACGTTTTGCCATCTTCATTTGTTGCACCGTTATCAGACCAGCAAAGACTAACCAAGCATTGATAATTTTATTGAGAACAGTTAGATTAAGGATACCGAGTCAGGGAGCAGTCGAACTACACAGCCATTGCTACCGGAGGGTCACGTGATCTCCGTTCGGGCTATTCTTGACGCCCAAAAAGCCATGAGCTCAAGTCTCTGATTGTTTCGCTATTAAACACATTGATCATTATTTTGCTCGTGCTCTGCTCAGTATAACTCCCCTGGATGCTCTACCAGCTGTTTACTTCCTTCATCTAGCTCGTTTCTCAGAAGGTGGCTTAGTCATCTCTTCATAGCGCTACATTGTAGACCGTCAAAGACCGATAATTCTAGGTAAACAGCATGTTTTAACTATTGCGGTCTTGGATAGTCATTTAAGTAATTAATTAATAATTTTTACTATTATTTAAATCGCTAAATTAGGGCGGCTCAGACGACACCGTTCGAGACACTCAATTTCTGTTTTGGGGGGGGGGATAGCCAAGGCCGCATTAATGCACGGGCTTACCTGGGCTGAAGCCCAGGGGCCTCCCAAGTTCAGGGGCCTCCCATGTTCAGGTTCATGATGAGCTGAAAAGGTCATTGTTTTAACTTGTCAGATTTTGTCGCTAGTCGCTTGTGGGCGTTGGTAGTGCTGTCGCTCTAATGTTATTGTAATGGTGCGTTCACACCAAACGCGAATAGAGCGTCTGGCGCGAGTGATTTCAATGTTAAAGGGATACTCCACCGTTTTTTCATATTAAACTATGTTATTCCCTTAACTAAGACGAGTTGATACACATACCTCTCTCGTCTCAGTGCGTACACTCAATCGCTCTGTCTTGCGGCGAAACTTTGTTAGCACTCAGCTTAGCCCAGTTCATTCAATATGGGCCAAGCAGAGAAGCTACCAAACACCTCCACATTTAAATACAGTTACTCGCGTAGTGTAACTCGACCTAGAACGGTGACACAAAACAAAACGTTGCGCTTTTCTAAGCGTGTAAAATGGATAACTATATTGTATGGCGGAATACCATAGCAAGTGCTTGGAAGCACTTCGACTTGGCGCAGTAATATCTTCACTCGTGAAAAATCCTCTCACCGGCCCCCGCTCCCTCTAGTGAAGATATTGAATGAACTGGGCTAAGCTGAGTGCTAACAAAGTTTCGCCGCGCGCCAGAGCGATTGAGTGCACGCACTGAGACGAGAGAGGTATGTATCAACTCGTCTTAGTTAAGGGAATAACATAGTTTAATATGAAAAAACGGTGGAGTATCCCTTTAAGTCAATGCACAGACGCGTTTATGCGCGTCTAGAGGTCCCGCGGCGCGAATGAGGCGTTTAGACTGCTCGTCTGGCCACATCTATACAAAACACCATTACAAGTGATATTATACAACTATATCATTTTAATTTGACTAGGAATTAGGCTCAAAAGAAACAGTATGCTGTTGGGAGTGTTTTTATATTACCACACAGCAGTGTTCAGTGGATTAAATAATTTACTAGATTAACGATCGATCAATCTACAAATTAAACTCACTCATACTGTCATAAATTACTAAAACGTCATCCGAATTTGACAAATAATCAATTTTCTTGTCCCTAATAGTCAACATAATGCAGGGGAAACTGTAAAATGAACTGCAGCAGTGCTAAACTTGCATCATAAAACTACAACACTCGAACTATAAATGTATGAATTAAACTCAGTGAGACTGTCGGAAGTTTCTTTTCCATGCATCATTTTATTATATTCATGTTTGTGGTTAGTTACAGTCAAATCATATAAAACAGTGAAATCGCCCTTGAACTCTTCTGTCTTGCCTGCACTGCACTCGAGACGGTGACGGGAGCTGAGCTCCATTGAAAGGCTTCTTTCCTATTGGTTGTCGCTCGCGAAAATCGCTTCTCATTTGCATAAAGTTGAAATTTAGTTGCAGTGTGTGGTTGTTAAATAAAGTTTCTTGTGTTTATGTGCTCAGTGATATGTTAATAACAATATTAAAATTAAAAACAATATAAAAAACTCACTGTTGTAGGTCTCGAAAGAAACTAATGCATTTTGTGATGTAGATTACCTAGATAGGCTATTACACTTTTTTAAAATGAGACTCTATAAATCGAGGGGATGGGGGGCCTACAAAACCTCTCAGCCCCGGGGCCTAACATTAGGTTAAGGCGGCTCTGGGGATAGCTCATCTACTCAAAATAACGTTATGATTATAACATATTGCAAATTATCCGTATATTCGTAGATTACTAAGCATATAATTGTTAAAATAAATCATCCTCTGTATCTCAGAGATTGCCAGGTGTGGTTTTGTTTGGGGGATATTTTAGCTCTCACAGTCCTAAACTATGTGAGCGTTCCCTAATGCTGCTGTCCTCTGACTCTCTGCTATTTCATGGTGCTCATGAAAGGTCAGAGGACTCCCTGAACAGAGCCATACCGCCAAATTTCAATTCAGGAACATCAACTTGTTTGCAATCTATTCAATAAAAATTATTTTTATTGTCTGTGTGTTCTTGACTTAATGGACCTGACAGAATTGACTTTATTGCCTTCACCACCTCTATCCAATACAAAGAAATAATAGGGCATTCCCAAAAGATATGAAAGTGACCAGCAGACATATTACCACACATTCTCCGACACTGACCATGTTCAGAATTGTTACTCTGTGCCTTTTTTATATTAGGAGTTATAAAGAATCTTAAAGTGTTTTTCCAGGTGAATTCCCTCCACAGACCTGAGCTGGAAGTGGTAGATTGTGTCCTACATATATTCAACCAGTCATCTTCGCTTATCTCTATGTTAGCTTCTTTCTCCCACCTCTTTTTTACATACATTGTTGAGAGTCCCCTGTCTAGCTGTAGGCATGAATATAACCTGGATATCAGTTTTCTGTTAGTATTACCCTTATATGCAGCAACAAATACTCTAATCAGGTCCCTTCCCTTCTCTCCGGTAGTTTTAATATGCTTATCAAAGTGGTGTCTCAGTTGAAGGTATCTGAAAAAGTCTTCTTTCCCTAAATTGTATGTATCTATGAGTTTTTTTGAAAGTATGCAAACCGTCAGTGGAAGATATTATACAGTATGAAGTGATCCCTGAATTGGTCCAGTGTTTGAATCTACCATCCAGTCCAGCTGGTGCGAATTCTGTATCATATTTAACCCAACGTAATATTCGTGCATTTCTTTCAAATTCCTTATCTTTAAGTAGTTTGTGCCAGATTTTAAGAGGGACTGCCATCCAGTTATTTAATTTTTTCAGAAGTTTTTTCAGTAGAGTTTTTTCACCCAGTATAGATTGAAGAGGTATGCTTATTTGATTTTTCTCTAGGTCCTTCCATTTTGCATCACACACGGGGTCACACCAACAGACCAGAGAACGTAACTGCGCTGCTCTGTAATAATTTTCCAAGCATGGTAGAGCCATACCACCTTTGTCCTTGGGGAGTTGTAATGTTTGAAATTTAATCCTTGGTTTTTGTTTTCCCCAAATAAAAGATGAGATAGTTCTATTCCAATCACTGAATTGCTTGAGGGGCACTTCAACGGCCAATGATTGAAAAAGAAAAAGCAGTCTGGGCAGTATATTCATCTTTATAGCATCTATTCTGTTGTACATATTCATTGGTAATAGTGACCAACGGTTTAAGTCCGCTTTAATATCAGCTGTTATAGGAATGTAATTGTGGTCATAAATGGCCGAGATCTCTTTAGGTATTTGTACCCCTAAATATTTAATTGTATTACCTTTCCATTTAAATTGACAGATTTTATGAATATTTTCCTGTGGTTCGTAATTGAAAGTAAGCGTTTGAGTTTTATGCAGGTTTAGTTTATAGCCAGAATATGAACCAAATTCTTTAAGAAGAGATAGTAATTTAGGCAAACTTATATTAGGATTGGTAAGTGTCACGAGTATGTCATCCGCATATGCACATATCTTATGTTGTGTGTCTCCTATTACTACTCCCGTTATATCATCGTCTTCTCTAATTGCCTGTGTCAGAGGCTCTATGAAGAGGGCGAATAGAGTGGGACTAAGGGGGCAACCCTGTCGACATCCCCTTTCAAGAAATATTGTTTTAGATAAGTCCCCATTTACTTTAATTCTAGCAGTAGGAGAAGAGTATCAAACCATCAATTACATGTTTATTAAAACCAAATCGGTTAAGGACCAAATATAAATATTCCCATCTGACAGAGTCAAAAGCCTTTTCGGCATCAAGACTTATAACTACGGATTCCATATCACTGTTCCTCATATGATCAATGAGGTGGAGAGCCCGTCTCACATTGTCCTGGGTTTGCCTGTTTTTTACAAAGCCTGTCTGGTCTGTGTCTATTAAATCCGGGATTATGTTTTCCAGTCGTTTTGCAAGTATTGACGCATATAATCTATAATCTATGTTTAAAACCGATATAGGTCTATAGGAGCCGCAGTCTGTTTTGTTTTTACCCATTTTAGGGATAACTGAGATTACTGCTTGTCTCCAGCACAATGGGGTCTCACCACCTCCAAGAACATAATTAAAACAATCATTTAGCATTGGTGTTATGATTTCTCTAAGGTTTTTATACCATTCTGATGGGTACCCGTCTGCACCTGGCATTTTATTTGTTTTTAATCTTGATATTGCCTTGTTTATCTCATCGTCTGTTATCTCCTGAGTTATTATTTTGTTTTGCTCTGTCCCTATAGATGGTAAGTCTAAAGAAGTTAGAAAGGATGATATGACAGCTGACTCAGTTGTTCGAGGTTGAGCATATAATTTTGTGTAGTATGTTTCAAAGGCATTCTTTATGTCTTCCAAATTATGATACATCTCTTTGGTCCTATGGTCCCTTATTTTATGTATAAATCTCTCAGCCTGTTGTTTACGTATTCTCCATGCAAGTAATTTTTTTGATTTAGGGCCATTTTCATAGAAATTTTGTTTAATTAGTTTAGCTCTCTTCTCTACTTGGTTTTCATATAGGTTATTGAAGGTACGTTTAGTCTCCATTATATCATTAAGAACCCTAGTGTCATTATGCTCCATATGTTTATTTTCTAATGATTTTAATTTTTCAATCAGGTCTTTAATTTGTTTATCTTTTTCCTTTTTCTTCTGGGAAGACCACATCATAAGTTTACCTCTAATAACAGCTTTTGCAGCATCCCATAATCATATACTCTTTAAATTCTGTCTTTATATACTTTTGACACTGAGGATCATTCAGAAGGCTAGTGTTAAGTCTCCACAAAGTCTCTTTGGGCTTGTTGTCTAAATGTAAAGTTAAGTACACCCCTGCATGGTCGGAAACATCTCTTATCCCTATATCACAGTTTATAATCCTATGTCTATCTAAATTTAGCATAAAAAAATAATCAATTCTCGAATATGCGGAGTGAGGGTGAGAAAAAAAAGTAAATTGTTTATCATATTGGTGCAGTTCCCTCCATATGTCTATCATTCCAATTTCTTTAAGCATTTTTTTAACATAAAGCGCTTCAGGTCTTATATTTTTTGTTGTATTTGAGGAGTCCAAGGATGGCTGTAGCTGGATGTTCCAGTCCCCCCCACAAATCAATACACCTGATGTTTCCGTAGAGATCATATTAAAAACTTTCTTGATCAGCTGTTTATCATGTCCTGGTGGTCTATAGACATTCATTAATGTAACTTCTTTGTGGTCGATAAAGCCTTTGACCAATAAGTATCGGCCCTCTTTGTCAGAAATTTGTGAGGAGAACTGGAAATTTACATTATTTGAAATCAGTACAGCCACCCCCCTCGCACTTCCTTTTTCGAAGGAGGAGTAATATGAATTTTTGAAACCCATTTTCCGCAACTTTTCATGTTCAATATATGAAAGATGTGTTTCTTGCCAAAAAATGATATCTTGTTTTTCCCTTTTCATTTTGGCGATTACTTTACTTCTTTTAATAGGATTATGTAATCCGTTTACATTAAGTGTGATTATTCTATATTTTTGATGAGGCATTTCAGTCAATATGAAAATCAAAATGTTTACCAAGACGTTTAAACATCCCTAGAAGGCCTGAACAAATGAACTTCTGTCTGTAAAACAAAATCAAACTTAACACATAAACACACACGCTTAACATTAATGACTTCCATCTCTGAAGTACGAGTTCTACTTCCAAAACTAGAGGGGAAGCCCTACATCTGGGAGGGGCCCCTCTAACCGTGGACCAAAATCTCTGACTAAATAAAATCAGAGCCGTCCACATAGAGAAAAAACAAACAAAAAGAAAGAAAAAACAGCCATACATTCCCAGATGTGGTCAGTTTCAATTTCTCGAACTTACATGAATAGGAAAGTTCGCCTGGTCTCATATTACCTCCTGGAAATACGGACCGATAGAGACATAAGATAGGCTACACTCTTACCGGGCGGTCTTTTCAAAAGTTATTCAGTCACTCATGGCGCCTTCGTTGCGTCGAAATCCCTTTAGTTTCTCCTTGATGTGTTTCATGCGTGCATCCCGGTGACGACGTGATGTATCACCTGCTGTTTCCCAGGAAGGTTGCTTCCGTCTCGTCGCGGGTGTAGCCCGGTCTTCAGCCGGGGTCCCGGCCCCCCCGCTCGACATCAATCCCCTTTTCTTCAAATCAACCATCGCCTCTGATGCGCTGTTGTAGATAACTGCACCAGTGTCAAGAAAAACTCTGAGTTTTGCTGGATGAAGAGTCTGAAAACGGAGCCCCTTTTCTTTAAGTGTCTTTCTGATGGTGGAGTAAGCCTTTCTTTTCATGACTATTTCGGTTGGGTAGTCTTGCTCAAAGAAAACTCTTCTTCCGTCGCATTGGATGTTATTTTTTTTCCAAGCGCTGCGGAGCACCAGCTCTTTGGTTTTATACTCCAGGAAATAGACAACCATGGACCTCGGGTTAGCACCTTGCGGTGGTTTGGCTCCAAGGGATCGGTGACAGCGTTGTATAGAGAGGGTGATATCGGGGAGGGACAGCTCCGTTTTAATGAATGTCTCTAAGAACTCCGGTATATTGTCTCCCTCTGCCCCCTCTGGGATCCCGTGGATGCGTATGTTGTTTCTGCGTGAACGCGACTCCAAGTCTGTCAGCCGAGCTTGTAATTTGTCTTGGAGCTCTAAAGTGTGGGAGAGCAACTCACTGTTTTCAGCACCCTGCTCCTCCATGTCAGCCACTCTCTGCTCCGTCTCCGCGACTCTGTCGGTTATTTCTTTTAAATCCGTAACGATGGTGCTTAGTTTCTGGCTAACATCTTCCCTGAAGTCCACCAGTTCCTTCTTTAGTGGCCCCATTGTTTCGATAAATTCTTTTTTCAGGTCCAAACGGACCGCTTTTATCTCGGCGATAATGTTAGCTTGGATAGCGTCCATACCCTCGTGGTCAGCTTGCTTGCTAGCACCGTCGTCAGTATCTCCACTTTCAATCGGGGATTTATCATCCATCTTCGGGTTTTGTTGCGATTTTCCTTTTGTCATTCTCTTGTTTCCCCCTCTCATACTATAAATGCCAACTTTTCCTATCTGGATAACCAGTATTTATTTCGGGGGAGTAAGACCGTCTGGGAGCTTCAAACTTATGCTGCCGACCGCGTCTGCGCCATACCGGAAGTCCGCCCCAACCTTTCTTAATGCTCATTTCTCCAACCTGCATATATCCACACTTGCAAAAAAACTGGGAGAATGTAAGCCTCTGGCCCGACATAAATCCTAAGAGCCTGGACTGGATATAGCAGATGCAGTCTCTCTATTGCTACAGCGATTCATGCGGCGAAGGGAAGTACAGCAGGGTGGCCGGTTACAGGAGGTGTGCAAAATAGCTCTGATCATACATGGGGGAAAGTCTAAGCTGGAGGAAGCTACTGACAGGGCCTGCAGATCTCCTACTCTTTTGAGCAATGCCAATGCAAATAGTAGAGCCACCTTAAAAGTGAGAAGCCTCTCTGAGGCTGACTCTAAGGGCTCAAATGGAGCCTCTAATAAAAACAAAACTTTCCAGGACCACAGAAATATCCTAAAAAGGAACTCAGCAATTTTAGATCATACAATTTCCTTGTGGTGGGAGCTCTGGAAGTCAAAAGTGACTCAACATCCTCAGTTGAGAGATCAGAATCTATGAGCTGTTACCTTTCAGGGACAAGACCCAAAGTTTCCAAATCTTCAGCCAGAAAGTAAATAGCCCTCTGGGAGAGCAGTTTGGTTTCTGCCCAGAGCAGGAACTGCTGCATCTGCCTGAATAGGAGGTGCAAGCACAGCTCGCTCTGGTGATTGATGTAAGAGACTCTATTGTAAGTTGCTTTGGATAAAAGTGTCTTTTAAATGTGTACAGTACATGCAAATTAAGCATTTTATATGATATAATTATACTGACCTGAAGGTCGAACGTTTAATTCTGTATTTCTTTGCCATGCGCTTGCTATGGCTTCAGTGCTTGTTTGACCCCATATTGCTGCTTGCATCTTTATTTTAAAATGGATTTCTTCAGTATTAACTCTTTCCCCGCCATTGATGGAAACTTCCGGCTTTTCAATTTCACTGTTTTACGATAGGGGGCATATTACGTATCTCCTGATCAAAACACAGGTGAAAAAGAAGCAGAAACATTCATTCATCAACATTAAATATCACATTAATCAAAACTGCCTAATGTTACCGAATGAAAAGTTGACCCAGGACAAGCTATAGGACTGTGCAAGCTTTGAGGGAGTTGACCCAATCTACTCCATCCATCTATGTCTTGATCATCGTTCTGAATTAGATCCAGCCGTAGTCTTTGACAAAAACGTGATTTTTTTCAGCTTTTTGCTCAAATTGTTGCTTTTTTTTACTTGAAAAGGAATGCATGAAGCTAGAATAAAACCTTTTTGTTTTTTAAAGCAGAGGCTATGTTCTTTATTTTGAAATTTTGCATGTTTGAGATATTTATACAACAAAATATTCTGGGGGGCATGAAAATTTTGTGGAAATGATCAAATCAAATCAAGTATATTTGTATAGCACTTTTCACAATACAGATTGTATCAAGCAGCTTCACAGTATTAAATTAAAATAAAATAATACAACAAGGTTTGTTTCTAGTGGAATTTATTGATTGATAGAATAAAATTAAATATCCCCAAAATATCCCCAACTGAGCAAGCCAAAGGCAACAGTGGCAAGGAACCGAAAAAACTCCATCAAGTGACCTAATGGTGTCCTAAAACTCCATCAGGTGACCTAATGGAGAAAAAAAAACCTTGGGAGAACCCAGGCTCAGTTGGGGGCCAGTTCTCCTCTGGCGTTTATGAACTAGAGGCCGGATTGTAGTTTGAACTGTGAGATTAACAATATTATATGAATGCCTGGCCGAAAAGATGCGTCTTTAATCTAGTTTTAAACTGGGAGAGCGAGTCCGAGTAATGAACAGTATCAGGAAGACTATTCCAGAGTTTCGGAGCCAAATGTGAAAATGCTCTCCCTCCTTTGGTGGATCTGGATATCCTAGGTATGACCAAAAGCCTCGAATTTATTGATCTTAAAGAGCGCGATGGATTATAGGGCGATAGAAGATCCGTTAAATAGACTGGAGCTAAGCCGTTTAGGGCTTTATAAGTCAGTAGCAATACCTTATAATTAATACGGAACTTTATAGGTAGCCAATGTAGTGATGATAAAATCGGTGTTATATGATCATATTTTCTTGATCTAGTAAGAACTCTAGCAGCGGCATTTTGGACTAACTGTAGCTTGTTTATTGAGGATGCAGGACAACCAGCTAATAAAGCATTACAATAATCTAGTCTCGAGGTCATGAATGCATGAACTAACTTTTCTGCATCAGAAACTGATAGGATATTACGTAGCTTAGCAATGTTTCTAAGGTGGAAAAAGGCTGTTTTTGTAACATACGAAATATGATTTTCAAAAGACAGGTTACAATCGAGTATAACACCCAGGTCTTTTACTGTAGAGGATAAAGTAACAGGGCATCCTACGATGTCAAAGTTGTATTGTGAGAGGTTCTGTGGGCGTTTTTTTGAACCGATAAGTATTACCTCTGTCTTGTCTGGATTTAATAAAAGAAAATTACGCGTCATCCAATCTTTTATATCTTTAACACACTCTGTCAATTTGGATAATTTAGCGTTTTCATCCGGCCGTGATGAAATATATATTTGAGTGTCATCAGCATAACAATGGAAACTAATTCCATGTTTCCTTATAATATTTCCAAGTGGCATCATATATATATTGAGAATAACAGAGGGCCCAACACAGATCCCTGCGGCACTCCATAGTTTACTGGAGTTATGATAGATTTTTCTCCATTTAAATAGACAAAATGGTAGCGGTCAGATAAGTATGATCTAAACCAGCTTAATGCTTGTCCTTGAACACCAGTATAATTTTGTAGTCGATCTAAGAGTATTGTATGATCTATAGTATCGAACGCAGCACTAAGATCAAGTAAAACTAGTATTGAGATACAGCCTTGGTCAGAAGCTAAGAGTAAATCATTTGTGATTTTAACGAGCGCAGTTTCAGTGCTATGATGCGGCCTGAATCCAGACTGAAACTTTTCATAGATATCATTTTCTTGCAAGAAAGAGCCCAGTTGAGTGGACACAACTTTTTCTAGTATTTTAGACATAAAAGGTAGATTTGAAATGGGTCTATAATTTGCTAGGTTATTATGATCTAATTGTGGTTTCTTAATGAGAGGTTTTATAACTGCCAGTTTAAATGTTCTTGGAACATGACCTAAAGATAAAGACGAGTTAATAATATTGAGGAGATGATCAAAAATGGCAATGACAGTGGCTGGCAACTTTTTTCAAAAATGCTGGCGGGTAAAGAGTTAAACAGTATTCATTATAATCAGATGTAATTTTGTTAATATATATTATAAATATTTTAATAATAAATATGACCTTTTATTTGTTTCATTACTGCAGCCCTGGCATCACAGACCATTGAAGTGGCAGCTTTAGGAAGACCTCTGTTTCCTGGTATGCTGTATGACTGCCGCAAGGATACCTTCATTCCAGGTCCTTTACAAACCTAAAATAAATATATAAATAATTACAAGTTTATTTTCCCCTCTTCATCAAATATTGCATCACTAATTACAAATCCTTGTGTAACAACACTATAAAACCTGCATGTTTCTTCAACAGTACATCACTTCCTCGTACATAACTCAAAAAGTAATTTCTCATTTCAGGTGTTACTCTGTGGGATAAGACATCATTGAGTAAAGATTTGGACACCCATCCACAGCCCAGGACAGATTTGAAGTTCAGTAGCTCCGACTCTCTTTCCAGTAAGTCCAGTCTCCTGGATGTGAGTGCTTCCCTGAAGGCCAGCTTCTTGGGAGGGCTGGTGGAGGTGGAAGGATCTGCCAAGTTCCTGCGTGACACCAAATCCTCAAACCAACAGTCCAGAGTTACAATGTATTACAGCGAACGCACAAGATTCGAACAGCTCACTATGAGCCATCTGGGTCAGATCACCTACCCTCAGGTCTTTGACCAGAAAACTGCAACTCATGTGGTCACGGCTGTACTGTACGGAGCTCAGGCCGTCATGGTGTTTGATCGGACATTTTCAGAAGAGGAAGACAAGCAGGAGATTGAGGGAGAACTGAATGTCATGGTCGAGAAGATTCCTCTATTTTCCATTAAGGGACACGGAGCTGTAGAAATGACAGATGCTCAAAAGAAAGTGGCTGAGAATATTGCCTGCACATTTTATGGTGACGTCCGCCTTGAGCAGAACCCCACCACTTACATAGAGGCCCTAGAGGTGTACAAGAAGCTCCCCACTATACTAAAGGAGAATCCACAGAATGCAGTTCCAATAAAAGTCTGGCTCTATCCTCTTTCTCTACTGGATACAAAAGCAGCTCAGTTGGAGAGAGAAATCACCACACGTCTGGTTTCCAACACTGAAGATATAATAGAGGGGCTGGGAGAAGTAGAGAGGACATGCAACGACCTGTCTAGTAAACCGATTGTAAATGTTTTCAAAGACATTAAAGAGAGGCTGCATTCATTTCAGAGCTCATTTAGTATTTACAAAACGGTGCTCCTGAAAGAAGTGGCCAAGGTCTTGCCTGCTATTCGAGGAGGAGAGATGGAGCAAAAGTCATTGGAAGACATCCTGAAGATCCACTACAGCTCCCCCTTTAATGCTGACATGCTTTACCAGTGGTTAGATCATGCAAAGGCTGAAGTTAACCTCCTGAGTTCTCACACCGAGATACTGAAGGGAATCAATACTGAAGACTCAAACCGCCTCAACGCCATCCTCTTTAATCCTGATATTGATGTTGTGGTGTGCTTGACCTTCACATCTCTGAAGTATGAAGACCCGTATCTCTCAACCCTGAAGAAGTTTCTGGAATCTGATGAGCTTAAAGAGCTTGATGTGGGAATGAAACTGCATTCTAGCACTTTAGCATCTGTCAGAAAGTGGTTCACCGATCCTGATGTCATCTCAAAGATGAGAGAGAACTTATCTCTTTTCAGAAGTTTTTCAGAGGCTAATAAAGATGAAAAGAGATATCGATTCATTATTTCTGCCATCTCCGATCCCTCCAGTCCTGGCTCCTCTATCTATCTGTATGAATCAGGGAAGCTGACAGACACACAGTTCCAGCCCGTGTCGAAGCCTCCTCCACCAGAAGTGATGAAGGTCCTGGCGGACAGTGTAATCCTGAAACTGCAGAAGTCCCCAACTGGAGAAACTGTGCAGTTCAGAGTGGAGTACCAGCAGAAGAAAGCAGATTCTGGTGCTGAGGAACAGTGGATGATCATAAACACAGCTGAGGAAGACTTTACTCTGACTGGATTGGAGTTTGGAAAGCAGTACTTGATCCGCTACAGGATAGTGGGCAAAGTGGGAGTGAGTGAAGCCAGTGACACTATCGGCCCCATACCGTCTTCAGGTGAGTGTCATATGCAAACATTTTTTGCATTAATATATATTTTTTAAATATATAATTAGCTTCATTCACACAGTCAATGTTTGTATTGATGACAATTTTTCCTAACAGGTGTGGCTATTAATAAATGTGTAACGTTGTAAAGTGTTTCCCATTTGACTGTATATATATGAAAGTATTATTTCCTTTGTTCATGTTGTTACAAATAGTCCTTAAAGTTGCAGAGTATATTATGTATTTGATGTCTAATGTAGGCTAGTGTACTTAATCATATGAAATTCACAATAAACAATACAAAGCCTTGAACAAGTAAAACTTACATTTCTCTGTATGAAAACCAATAGGACATTTAAAACTGACATCAAATAAAAAATAAAAAACAATACCAATAATAAACCAAACACACCAAACTAATCAACTTAACACCCAAAAACTGTTGACACTTAAACCCACTGTATGAAGAGTATGAAATGACTAGATGATAACTCCACAACAGCTACATAAATTCACCAACTAACCATTCATAAACGTCCTGTTGCTTCTACATGTTGTCACTTCTTCTTGAGTCTCTCCATCATTGAACATAAAAGGCTAAAAGTTTTTGAAATTTCCAGTGCATGTCTGTGTGAGGTAAAAGGACACACTTGAAGCTCCGCCCTCTGTGCCTGGAGCAGCAGCTCATTTGCATTTAAAGGGACAGACACAAAAAAACTCTGTGTTTTTGCTCACCCTCAAAAAGGGTAAATTTTAACATGCTATATAAGAATATCTGTGGGGTATTTTGAGCTAAACCTTCACATACACGCTTGGTTTCTAGGCAGAAACCAAACTGCTCTTCCAGAGGGCAATTTACTTTCTGGCTGAAGATTTGAAAACTTTGGGTCTTGTCCCTGATTCAGATCTCTCAACTGAGGATGTTGAGTCACTTTTGACTTCCAGAGCTCCCACCTCAAGAAAATCATATGACCTAAAATTGCTGAGTTCCTTTTTAGGATATTTCTGTGGTCCTGGAAACACATACACACATAAACACCACCCCTTTAAGAATTTAAGAGATATGTGTAGCACTCTATTGGCTATGTTCCAATATCTAGAGTGCTCTGGGTTCGTTACTGATGAATTTATATTATATTGTAGGGAAAGAGAATAAAAGCCTGTAAAAATCACAGAATGTAAATGTAAAAAGAAAACATAAATACTCAATTTCAAATTCTCGCTTGTTCCCCTTTTACTTGACGATTAACTAAAGTTGTGAAAGTAACTGAACCTCCAACACCAGTTATAAAACACAGTAAATAACTTTACATTACTCACAATTAAATGGATGGAGTAGGCTATATTCAACACTTTCACATCACTTGCACATTACATTTCTTTTCAGTCAGTTATTAATTATCACTGGGCCCAGACTTTTGGAAAAAAATATAAAACTGTCAAAAATAGTCCCAATAATGTAAACAAATAAGATGAGATGCAGGCCTGAACGATGCTCGTGTGTGGTGGGGCGGGAAAAATACAAATCGCCGCTTCACTCTAACTAGAGCCAACAACAATACTGTAAAATACTACTCACGATCGTCATGCTCACATCATCATCATAGTCCCACGACAAATGGAGAAACAAAGAGAGCGTCAGGAAGGACAAAAAGACTGCTGCACCGAGCAAAAAGTTCAATACTCGCCGTGCGGTCCCGATTAGGGAATCCAACGAGGCCAGGGGAACTTACAGGCAATCCAGGGTACCTGAAGCGCTACCTGGTGATGAAATCCAACGTAGCCGGAGGAGCTCAGTCTCCGGTTCATCCAAATCACTCGTGAATAACAAGTGCGTCACATTCGCGAGTATGTACTACATGCACTCATGATGAACTAAAGTAGGAGATCAACACTTTAACTTCTGTACTAAATTATATAGACTCACTACTATTAGTAAAACAAAAGAACACTCAAATTGTAACTGCGTCACACTGTGTGTCGACATGGTTATTTTTTCCTTCTATCTCCTCTTCTTCGTCCCCTCTCCTCTCAATCTCTTCTCCCGTCCCCTCTGGCCTATCACATTGCTCTCCAAACCAAATTGACATGTGAAATACCCAATCAGAGCATAAACAAACTTTATACACTTCTAACAATATAAAATCGTTTTCAATACACGTGAGAAATACATATATACAATATAAATCAAATAAACAAAACAATAAAGATTCATTTTTAAAGAAAATAATATAGATAGTTTCAACAGGGCTACATATGATTTTGTGAAATCAGCATTTAAATCCAAACATCAATGATGCATTTTTATGATTTTACTTATAAATAAAATGTGGCTTCCATGTATTCACAGAAATTCTAATAAGCAGTAGAATTATAATATAGGCTAATTCAATTATTGAGCATGAGACATTTATTGATCTATTGATGTCTCTTTAAAAAAGACTAATAAGGAGGTTGAGGTTTAATCCAAGTCTTATGAAGCGATATGATTACTTTGTATGATGAGCAAAGTGAAATTTAAGTCCTATTCTCTTTCAAATCAAATCTGTGCTCAGTTCATGTCTACAGAAGCCAAATGAAATATGGTGACTTGCAGTGTTGTGCCAGTTCACAGCTTTTCTGAACTAGTTCAAGTTCAGTTCATACATGCTCAAAGTGAACAGTTCACGTTCAAAGTTCACAATTTTAATTCTGAACTAGTTCAAAGTTCAGTTCATTTTACTTTTTTCGTGAGATATTCAAATAAATACTTTTTTTCACACTACGAGCTAGAAATCACTATACGTTCTTTGAAGCTGCTCATTGTAGACATTTGCTCATGACACTGCAATTGTGGGTTTCTTACCAGGTGATGAAACTTGCAGCAGTACAGACAAGGTAGACCAGTTCTATACTTATAGGCGGTGGGCCGGACCTCGAAATTACGAATTTAATACTTACCTCACAGCTGTCTACGTTTTTTTTTGCTGAGGTCATGTAATAAAATCGTATAAGTACTATAGACATTGTTTCCAACTTTGTTGTATGCACATTTGACGCAAAATGTCCTTACAAACTCTTACTTTTTTAAACCGGCAAAGAAGCAGGAGTACTAATCATAACGTTAGAAAACCTCCCGTTTCCTTGACAACCAATGTAAATAATGAACACAGATTCTACAGCGGAGGCATATAATCTTTGTCAGTGACCAGAAAGCTGGGCCATATAGTGAAACTGACGCATAGCTTGTCTAACGGCAGATGAAGTAAAACCGTAAATCTCTGTAAAGTCCTAATCATAAATACAGTGCATGTTCACAATAACGGTTTAAATAAATAAAATAATACATGTTTTACCTCTGATATAAACATTTAGATTAAATATGCCATTCTCATTAATGGTGTTAAACACTTTAACTACATGAAATAATTACTGAGAAGTTACAACATTTTTATATTCAATAAATATAAATATTTGTTGTAGATGCAATGCTTTTGAACACTTCTCCTCTGGCATGCTGTGTTTTAATGTTTGAACTAATTGCTTATGATAATAGCAGATTGTCTGAGAAAATGGTTTCGTGCAAATAATGCACAACAAGGTCTATCTGTTTCCATTAAAAATAGAAATCAATTAAAAATACTATTTGGCCAGTGGAAAAGATTGAGAAAAAAATTCTCTGAAATGTATTTTACACTATTTGATTTATTCATTCAAAAACAAGGCAAGGATAGGCTACTAAATTATTTGTATTAATAAAATGAGAGCATATGAATAAAGCGGAGCGGTGTGACGCTTAAATATAAGTTAAAAAACTTAAACATACGTTTAATTTATTTAAGTTTAACCCCTTACTAGTCAGCCCCAATTTTGGCAAGTGATGCATACATGACATACCCAAAATAAAAAGGTTGCTGCTCAGAAGTCATTCTGAATTGACACAACCAATATATATTTAAAAATCCAACCCTTGAGAGTTTACAATTCAAGACTCAAAATTAACCAGACTGTTATTAATATTGAGATAAATAAGCTCAAACATAGAAACAAAAACAACAAATATTAAGAATATATTTATTAAATGTATAAAATTTTTATGTGAATTTAGGATTGCAACTTATAACCACAACTAAAACATGGGGATTTTTTAAAGACAATCATCCCGCACATCCTATTCTATAATAAAATCAGCTAATCGAATATTCGAAAATCGTGACTCATCCCTAATTAATATAGTGTTATTGTGTAAGTGGATGACATGACAAGCAGCAAAAGGCAGTGCAATTTGTGTGTAAGTGGGGTCAAATGTTCATAGCAAATTTAAAAATAAACCAATGTAGCAGCATCATAGTGTAAACTACCAGTGTATTTGTGCAAGAGTCAATCAGCTGCCCTTAGGCTATTGGAGGGTGGGGGTGGAAGGAAGAGGCTCTCTATGATTCCCCTATAGAAAGTTAAGAGGATGGATTTTTGGGAGATGAGCCTTCCTCAACTGTGGGAGGAAGTGCAGAGGTTTTTGGACTTTCTTGGCCAGGTTCAGTTGTTGGTGTCGATAGATCAAGATGGGTCATCTGTGATGTGGATACTAAGCAACTCCGTGATCTTGACCTGCTCCATCATGCTGCTGTTGATGTGATGATTGTCAACGATCACCTCTGTAGTCATTTAGGTGTGGAGAGATATGATGTTGTCCTGTCCGTGTCTGTGTGTTAGATAAACAACTGAATTATATTCAGATAAATAAACACAGAAAGCGCACATTACTCATTTTAAATCACACTTTTCATCTTGACATTTGTATTAAGATGCTAACCATCTTAAACGAGCTTGCCAAGACTACTGCAGTTCTGACCACAAATAATTTTGTTAAATAACTCAAAAACAGCCATCTTTAACTAAAATACTTTTCCACCATACAGTATACCTGTTCTGTTATGTAGGTGAAGCCCAACCACTATCAATCGTGACAATCAACCATAATTGTCTTAAATAACTCCATGACTACCACTATAAAGTTGATTTGAAATCATTTCTTTGTTTTGGTTTGCACTCTTTTTAGCTGATAATTAGTCTAGCTTACTTGTAGCCTAGGTAGCTTGCTGTAACCAACCTGGACATACCCTCCCGTTTACCCCGTGATTCTCCCTTAGTCAGACTTATTTCCTGCTGTCTTCCCGTTTAAATATTTTTCCCGTAATTATCCCGTATTTGAATACTCTTTGCTTAGTTCATTGTGTATGTACCGAATGATTATTTTGGATTAGCCTAAGCAACATACCGTTAGACCTAACGTCAGCTTTACTGCTCCACTACCCACATTCTTTCGTGGCTAACGTTACTGTTTTCATCAAAAAAACATTTTATAGCTTGCAGTCTTAAATACAACTTATATGAAAAGCATTAAGATATAGGGGTGTATAATCATTGCAAAACAAATCTTACCTTGACGTTGTCTTGCCGAGACACACCGGTCTCTCCAGGGTGGGTTGATTTGACTTCAGACTGACGCGACGCCGGTTCAACGAATAACGTGATTGGCCAAATCAATTCAACAAGGTAACAACACGAGCGTTGATTGGATCTCACTCCGGCCAACGTTTGTGATCAGCTAGCGAAATTAAATCTATTTTTATACTTTAATGTGCAACAATTGGCGTTGGAAACAATCGGTAATCTTTTTGTGAATTATTCATACAGACAAATAAAAAAAATGAGCCAGACAGCTGCTGGGTAACTGTCAAATCAAAAACTAAACGAGATAGACGGACTTGGCCCACTGCCTATTAGTGCAATGAAATCTACCAGCATTTAATTAAAAAAAGAATATATAATATGAAATATGTATATATTTACACTGGATGGATGTTTTAACTCAATGTGCCGTTTCAAATTCGAGAAGGACGTTGTTGATGTCCTAACTTGTTTTTGCTGCGCAGGTGGACATATCTTACACAGAAAGGTAAGATTTTTGCCGTCGGGGTCTTGGTTTGCAAGAGTGTAAAATTGTTTTAAATGTTCATAAGGAGAATCGGTGTCCGTCTCCGTGCCATCGCTTCCACTAGCCATTTTTTTTTAAATTGCAGCGCTTTCTCTCACTCTCGTCTTTGGTCTGTCTCTCTCTCTCTCGCTCCTCTAGCCCTCCGCGCTCTCGTCGTTGCCTGCTACGCGGCGTTGCTATGCCTACCCCGCTCTGCTGCAATTCATCACGGGTAACGTTGTGCGGAAGCCAGTATGCTATTCAACTATTCTCAGCCGGACACTACGTTGCCCGCAATGCATTGCGCACACAATGTCAAAACCATTTCTGTCTGGTGATACATGATTTAAGCGGCACCAGCGAGAATACAGGAGGGAGGAACTTTCTCTCGTTGCGTTTCAAAAGAGAAAACAGATGTCACTCAGTTTTCAATGGAAAACAAATTCCAACGTTCATTTACAGTGATGTCTGCCGTTCATGACACATAATGTGAACTAATTCACGTTCAAGTTCTTTATTAAAAAATGTGTTGCGTTCAGTTCAACGTTCACGAAAAAATGAGCGTGTTCAATGAACGCGTTCTTTTGAACTCGTTCACGCACAACACTGGTGACTTGTCAGTAATCAAACCCTCAACAGTGGTTGTGTCAGGATCTGGACTCTGTAAACAGCAGAGACATTTCTAAATATCTTCTGTGTTGGAGGATTTCTGCATGTGTTAACAATGGATGCAGGATCACTTTCTCTTGACATGATAATCACACTCTTCATGTCTGTTGATTTCCACAGTCACTGTTCCCAAGACCAGGAGCGACTTCCTACATTGTAAGTCAGAAAACTCACTGAGTGTGTTCATGTTCTTCCTGTAGAAGCTGAAAGAAATCATGACAGAAGAGTTTTACAGTTGATCATGTGAATGATGATTAAACTGCACTGAGACACTGCTGATATATTGAACATGAAGAGTTCAGCTACATTAAAAGATCAGATTCATAATTCCTGATTCTGGTGTGTTTTCTCTCCATCAGATTTCCAGCCGTTCACTCTGGATCTGAACACAGTGAGTACACACCTCCGTCTGTCTGAGGAGAACAGAGTGATTACTAACGCTTACTCAGACCCCCAGCCGTATCCTGATCATCCAGACAGATTTGATAATTATCAGGTGTTGTGTAGAGAGAGTGTGAGAGGACGCTCTTACTGGGAGATTGAGAGGAGTGGTAAACGTGTGTCTATATCAGTGTCATATAAGAGCATCAGCAGGAAGGGATGGGGTAAAGAGTGTGGGTTTGGATCTAATGATCAGTCCTGGAGTTTGTCCTACTATCCCTACTCGTGCTCATTCTGGCACAATTACATAGAGACTCCTCTCCCTGTAGAGTCCAGCAGTAGAGTAGGAGTGTATGTGGATCACAGTGCAGGAACTCTGTCCTTCTACAGCATCGATGGAGACACAATGAGCCTCATACACACAGAGAAGACCACATTCACTGACACACTCTATCCTGGGTTTAAGGTTGATTATGGATCATCAGTGAAACTGTTGTTGATGAATGAGAATAGCCTGTAGAGGGATTCTACCCATAATGCTTTGAGCTTCATGATAAATCAGTGACAGTGAGATGATGCTCTAGAGTCTCTTAATGGCCCTCATTTATCAATCTTGCGTAGAAACGGGCGTATATATTGGCATAAGATTATGCTTACACACCTCTCATCGCCTGATTTATGAAGCTGTGTGTACCTTTGAAATTCTGGTGTACGCAATACCTGCCCTTGATAAATGCCGCGGCTGAAATCGATCGTCATTAGAATAACACGCCCCTATATATTCAAGTCTCCGCTCCCCCCACGCCCTCATTTTACGCCATGGACACACGGAAGACGGCAAAGAAGAGAAACTTCTTTGAGAAAGAGAAAGAGAAACCAGGGAAGTGGAAAGAAACAAAATTGATTTCTAGATTTGTATTATTATTATTGACGCTTATTGTTATTTAGAAGAAGAATGTCGTTATTATTATTTGTATTATTATTATTATTATTATTTAAAAGAAGAAGAATGGCATTTTTAATATTTTGTCAGTCTGAATTATTTTTTTGGACATTGAAAGCCTTTCATTACTAAACCCAGTCCGTGCACACTTGCCGGGCCTAACCCTGGCCTAACCATCGTTTCAAAGAATAGTACAACGGCGAGCGCGTCGAGTATTTCGCCTCGTCCGTTTGGGGAGGTGCGCGCGCAGTCTGCGGAGCCAGGCGAAAGTATAAACAAGGCTTGAAACGTCAGGTAAAGCGCACAGGCTCGCAACTTAAGGAATACATATGCCTACAATTCAAATGCTTTGGTAAAGTCACACAAATTAAACATTGAAGTCCATGTTGCACAAAAATAAACACTGAAGTTTATAATTACTATGTTGTTGTTTTTTTACAGTGGGTCATAATATATTACATCTTTTAGTTTGTCAGTGCGTTTTGTGGTGTTAGGAATTGTTTTTTTGCGCATTCCCGCACTCAAAACGTGCGTACACCACCTCCTGAGCTGGCGTAGGATTTGAGCGTGCCGTACGCCAACGTCCATATTGATAAATCTCAAAGTCAACGTGGTTTTGGGTGTACACCAGGTGTACGCTGGAAATTTGGTGTATGCACTTTTGATAAATGAGGGCCATTGTCTCTTCATCACATTAATAACAGCTGAACTTCTGTCAGTGAAATATCATGTCAGAATAACTGTGTAATAAATCCTCATATAGACATCAGTGTGTGTGACGGTGTGTATCTTCCTCATATAGACATCAGTGTGTGTGAGGGTGTGTATCTGTGCTTTTCTCAAGCTCTGTTTGTGTTGATGAAGATCAGCTTCATTAAGTTTCACAGTAGACTCATATCAATAATTTATAATTCATGTAGAAGTGGGATTTGTTAAACGTATTTTAATCCAGGTGTATTTTAGAGGTTCAAGCACTGAAGCCACTGCAACATTATTATATTTGCACTGTTTTATCAGTTATTATTTTACTGCTCTAAACATGTCTGGGACTGACAGAGACTGTAAGTCATAAAGATCTCAAACGTGGAAATATAAGGGGAAAAAAAGTCTCCATTTGATCCAATTCACTCGAAACTCATCAAAAACACTGTGAAGATATTAAATGATCATTTTTATGTGTTGAAAATGTCTGCTGTACGTCATCATGATCTATCCCAATGAATCCTGATATTCATCTTCTCTGGGTCAAATAATATATAATCTTCAAATATCACCGTCAGCAGCCAATTAAATCACAGCAGCTAATAAGGTCAAATCATAATGTCTGACTCTTATGATAATTAACGTATATGTGTTAAAATAAGGCTGTGTATAAAATCTTGTTAGATTCAGCCACATGGTGGCGCTATAATAAGCAACATTATGTTTTTGCTAATAACTCTGTGTCCTAGTGAAGCTTTGAAACACAACAAGCCCTGAACATTGATAAAAGAACACCCAGTGGGCATTTGATGTCAATTTAACATCAATATGACATCAAACATTGATGTCAAAATTACGTCACAAAATAGGTCAAAAATGAAAGTCATATTGATGTCAATGTGTCGATGTCAATTTGATGTCAAGATTTTGACCTCTGCTGATGTCATTTTGATGTTATTTTGATGTCATGCTTTGTTGGTATTTGAAGTCAATTCAACATTTATTTGATGTCATGATGCTTGACATCATGTTGATGTTGATCCCAGCAGGCAAAGGATATAGACTACAACCAGAGGCGGAGCTAGACTCTCAGTACAGTGGGGGCGGAGCTTCATCATGGGGCCCTCTGCTACCAAGTCATTTTAAAATTAAAACCGTTAAAAAAAACGTAAAATATCTGATGAATGCATATGTAATAATGTGTCACTTTGTTGAGCCAAGTAAGCTTATATGTTAAATAAAACACAAAGAAAAGCCACATTTTTTGACAAGTTTGTATTGACGAACAAAGAAAACAGTTTGCCAGTCAAGTAAAAATGTTTCAGCACCACAGACAGCGACATCTGATTGACAGCGATGGTGCTGAACATGCCAAGTGTGCTCAATCAGTGCCACATTATATAATTGACATGGCACTATTATATATATTGAACACAAAGTGTGTTTACAACTCCATAGGTAGGCTACAAGTGCTACATGAAAACTTAACTGGGATGAAAACTTTGAGAAAAACAACTGATTTATAACATTCTGACTGAGTGACTTATTCATAACTAAAAGATACATTTTTAAAGACGATTTTTTTTCTCACCATTTTGTTGTCTGCTTAACGATCCTCCAGAACAAATAAATCTAACAAAACTATATACATATCATGGTCCCTTATTAAATCTTCATCCTCTTCTCCTTCATGGTGGCAAATCTGCCAACGTTCCTGTCCAGTGACGCAAGATCGGCGACGTTTGAGGGGCCCCTAATTGGCACGGGGCCCTGGGGCGGCCGCACCCAAGCACCCACGCTATCTCCGCTACTGACTACAACATCGGTCAGACGTTGGATTTTGGTTGAAAATGAAAGTCGGGTTGATGTCTAAATCCAATGTTTGTTTGACGTCAAGCTCCAACGTTGGGCAGTCGTTGAATTTTGGTTGGAATAAACCAAACAAAAAGGTGAAATACACTTATTACCAGTTTCACTTAAAACTAACCAGACTGACTTTATTTAATTTCCGGTTTAATCAATAGTTGTATTTTAAAGTCACCATGATGGTGGTTAGCGTTTGCTTTAGTTGGACTCTTGACTCTTGACTTTATAGTATAAAATTTTCTCTGGCTGCTATAATTGTGTGTTTATAGATCTCATTTGTTGTGGCAAAAAAGCCATGAGAAAATTCAGATCAGGTGATGTGGGCTGTTTATTGATGATGATATTGTCACGTAATTGCCAGAATCCCTCATCTTATTCACTGTCTAATGTTATGATTATATTGGACTTGTGGTTTTAACGTTGCATTATGTACATGAGAGCAATGTTGCTTATCAAATAATATAAAGGATTTTCAAAACATTTAGTGCATTAAACTTTTTCCTCTACACTATTACTTAGCCATCAAGAATCAGTGTATGACTCTCAACAATGGTGACAATCAATGAAATGCTTCAGCTGCAGTGCATGCTGGGTACCACCAATCAAAACTCACCCTTATCTCCCAGCATGCATTGGGGCATTAATAAATTATGCAGCTGAAGTTGATCTGATTATCTGGATATTTTGTTTGATTGTCACCATTGTTGAGATTCATATGCTGTTTCTTGATGTCTGTGTGCGTCTAAGTCATGCCATAGGAAAAGTTTATGTGCACTAAATAGTTTTTAAAAATCAAGTATATTATTTGATAAACAACAACATCACATGATCTCATTTTCTCATGGCTTTTTTAGCAACAACAATTGAGTTTTATAAACACACAATTATAGCAGCCCAGAGAAAAGTTTAATTTAAAGAGTCAAGGCTCAAGAGCACAACTAAAGCAAACGCTAACCACCATCATGGTGACTTTAAAATACAAAATATTATTTCTTTAAACCTGAAATTAAATAAAGTAAATCTGGTTAGTTTTAAGTGAAACTGGTAATAAGTGCATTTCACCTTTTTGTTTGGTTTATTCCAACCAAAATTCCACGACTGCCCAACGTTGGAGCCTGACGTCAAACAAACATTGGATTTAGACATCAACCCGACTTTCATTTTCAACCAAAATCCAACGTCTGACCGATGTTGTAGTCTATATCCTGTGCCTGCTGGGCATCTATTTGACATCAGGATGCCATGATGTTGATGTCATTTTAATGCTATTTTGATATCATTCAATATCAAGCTTCAATATCAGATTAAATTGACCTTTTATAGTATATGCAATTATAGTGTCTGCTGTCATTTTAAACGTGAACTAAATGTAAATCTGCTAGGATATAAATAAATAAAAACACACATGCAAAATACATAGACCTAGGTCTACAACTTTCAAGATCATTCAGGCTAGGTCTTTTAGATGTTGAAAATGAGTCACATTGATTTACGATGAGTAATAAATACACTTTTTTCAGACATTTCAGACATTGTTTTGACATAAATTTCACATCAATTTGACGTCGTTTCCTGACATCAAATCAACATCGATTTAATGTCAATGATATTGACCTGAGATGTAGGGAGTAGGGACCAGAAAAAAACATGTCAGATTGATACCTTTGTTAGGTATTTTTACAACCACAAGGAAATAATTACAAAATATAATGAAAATATGCATATTCATGCATGTCATACATGGTGGTCAAAATCTTGACTATTTGTTGATGTCAAATTGACGTCAAGGTGCCCGCTGGGCAGATATTATACAAACACCTGATATTTAATCTTATTAGATGTTTAGTTCACTGCATCTGATGGATTATACTTTCAATAAAACACTTGCAATGTGTTTTAAAAGCTGTTTTAGTGCAAGTTTGGCCTAAGATCAAAGCTTTGAAAAGCTTGGTTTCTCCCATCACTAGTCGACTCTGAACTTCACAGAAGTACACAACAGGACATTCTGAGGATTGATGTTTGCTGAGCTTCAGTTTTAAAACACCAGCCGTTATATCAATAGGAATGATAGATGACGGCTGTAATATTAATGTTCTCATATCTTCAATTAATGTATTCCGTTAATTAATTAATTACAGGTAACATTACATATTTACAGGATCCCTATTGTTAACTTGTGTCACTAAAAGATTCAGAAAGCCAATGCTATATTTTGAACTTTACCAATATGAAAAAAACTGTTGAATTTCTCCACATATTATAAAATACTACAGCACAAACACACACAGTCGTTGGCTGACCAAGTACAATGAAGCAGAAGCACAATCTAACGTTACCCCTCATTACTTCAAACCCATAATCGCAACTGAAGTTTTAATTTATCGGTAATATGCAAACCGTAACGATTAGAGGCCTTTCCCACAGAAGTCGTTTTCCACTCCATAGTTTTTCTATGTAGCTGCTAAGCACACGCTAAATTGACGTGTTTTACCGTTTTAGGCCACGAGTTCACCAAAGTATTTTTCAGCCACTGAAAACGCCAGGTGCTCGGCAAAAAACACCCAGCTGCTCTAAAAGAAATAATAGATTATTAAGATCAAATATTACCCGTCCGAAACAATTTATATCTCACGTGTAACCACCAAAGAAACATTAGAAGCCGCAGCAGATTCTTGAAGGACTTGGGTAGCTGCTATAGCCTAACGTTACAACGTTAACTGTTCTCGGCGGGAATGGCCGATGACGGTCTGGAGCTCAGAAAACGTTAAAGCAATTTTTAAATAGGAGCTATCTTTATAAACAAAGAACATATTTGAAGTTTATAAAACTACAATCTCGCCTAAAATATCTTAAAAGTACATTCCGTGGCATAAGATGTGCGCATGCGCAAAGAACTAACTTTTTTTTTTAACTGACTTTAATTCATTCACATAGCTTGGTTCAAAATGCATGTCATTCTCATAAAACCAATGATTTTTTAAAATTAAAATCAACAACTAAATTTAAATGAGCAAAATTTCATTATGCTTAATTTAATTGGGGCCATAATCATTTTTTTCAGTGTGTTTCCTCACATAAACCTCTGTTTAAACTATTTTAAGTCTTAATAACACACCTGTTGGAAATCTAACTTCTCTCCTGCATATTGGAAAGCACTGCTTTAAGTTCATGAGTGTTAGGAAGTATTAATTCCTTCAGTAAAACCACAGAAGGGTCTTCCGGCAAGATGGCGAGCTAGCCGCACATGTTTTGCTGAGCATGGCGCATTCAGCAAACAGAGCCCAACATGTACCCATGGAAATGGATCACAATTACGGCCGAGAGAACCCAAAGGAAAGACGACGGGATGCTTCTCACATTACTCCAACCAAAACTCTTCAAAAACGTCAGAGCTTGAGCGCTATAAGCGGAGATGGGATGAAAGAGCATTTTGATGAGGATGCACGGATGAGGTGAGCGAGCTCTTGGGTACCATAGCCCCACATCTGGCACAGAAGCTGGAAGAGGTCGCTGACTCGGCTCACCGGGTTGGGAAAAGGAGAGTGGAAGACACCGTCAAATGATCGTTCAGTTCACCATGCGTAGATATAGAGGCGAATTCTAGAAGATCACTAAGAGCTCGCAGCTGTGCACTGAACATGGGATCCGGTTGGTGGAGGATCTGTGGGCTGAGGACCGGAAAGAAGGCGTACTGCACTGCACTCCCTTTGGGATTCATCGACGGCCGTTTAATCTCAACCTCAAATCAAAGCGTGGGCTGATACTGCCATGAACAATGAAGAGGCTGTACGCTGTGAGAACTGAATATGAAACTCATCTGCCAGAGCATCAGTTCATATTATTGTGTTTTGATTTTGTGTTAAATCCTAATAACCAGAGTTATTCCACCCCCAATAGGGATTGTTTATAGTGTTTTGTTAATACTGTTTTCTTGTTCTATGTTTAAACTTAATAGCTGCATTTCTTTTATTTCACTAAATGTTAGCGGTCTAAGGGACAGTACAAAAAGAAAAGCTACATTTCTGTTTTGTAAAGAAAGAAAAGATCAACGTGTTCTTGTGCAGGAAACTCATTCAAGTGGCAGTGATTGTAGTTTTTGGTCTGATCAGTGTTATTTGCTCATTGCTGAGTCAAGATCTAGCTTGGATGGACATTGGATAATTTGCATTCAAAAATTGAACATTGTTACATTGTCTTAGGAAATGTGACAATCCATAAAGGAAATGTAAAGTTTAAATACTTTAAAAGAGACCTCTATTATTAACCCTCTGGAGTCTGAGCTGTTTTCTGGGCCCTGGAGGTGTTCTGACATGCTCTGACATTTGTGCTTTTTTCAGTTATTTATAAACATGTTAATGGCAAAGGTGTAAATTCACTCTATATAGCACAAACAGGGCTACCATCATATCTGATCAACATGCATGTATATGTTTGAATTTTTAAGAGAATAATGTTTATGCGTGGTTATTGGAAAAAATAAAAATGAAAGTTGCAGAAATAAGACCACAAAACACATACTAAATATGTGTAAATACAGATGGTGCCCAACCAGAATGAGACTTTTACCGCCGCCGTTCCCGCGGCGGTAAAATTGGGATGTGTATTTGCTGCCTTTTACCGCTGAGTGGCGCTGTAATCACAGACTTTGAAAAGTGTCAGTTTATTCTCTTTATGACGTAATCTGCCGCGGCAGTAATCTGAGCTGAGGTCACAGATAAATTCAAGATAAATATTGTGGTTAAACGAATTCAAATTCATTAAATTTAAACAAAGTAGACACACGTTAACATTGTGTGCCCAGTTTTTCTATAATTTAGAAAGGCTATGTCAATAGGTTACTTGTCATTTACTTCGTGTTATTTTAATGTGTTTGTAGATTTATTAACTGAAACATAACAGTGAAATAAATTAAAATAATTTACCGTAAAATTAAAACATTTTCAGGACTTGCAGTTACTAACCGATGTTAGTCGGTTTAAGCATTCTTTGTTATATTCAGAATTAAATGGGCTTACATGTTGTTATGATTATCAATTGAATTCTTTAATAAATAATCAACCACAGTGCCTATTACTGCCGCAGCAAAAATAAACCAGTCGAATTTCAAAGTCGTTCGCGAAATGACTAGGCTATACCGGGTGGCACAAGTGACAGGGCAAAACAGCAGCAACTGCAGCATTTTAAAAGGTAAGTTTCCTATATGTTTATTTAAAAAAAAAATAATTAAAAAAACATGACGCAAGATCTTGTAAAAAAACAACAACCGTTTTTCATTATTTGAACAAAAATGAGACTGATTGAATATGTAAAAATATAAACAAACAAAGCAGAGAATAAAACAAACTTTTAGGGAAAAAATATAGGCCTATTATGCTACAACAGAATTGGTTAACATTAACGAAAGCAAAATATGTAAAAATACATTTCAAACAAACTAAAACAAAACAAATTCGTGGCCGAGTGGTAGGCTATAACTTACGTTTCAATAATTCAGATGACACGGGTTCTAATCCCGAACAAACATGGGCTACTTTTTTATTATTAATGCAGAGAGATTTGATAGTTCTAAAATATTGCTACACCATATTGTTTTTTTCTCCTATAGCCTATATTAAATATTTTATATTTATAAAATAAAATTACCATTCATTTCCATTTTACATTAGGGACAATTTTTATCCAACAGAATGGCTGAATTGTGCATGAACATCTGCATAATAATAATAAATAAATAAATAAATAAATAAACAGCACAAGGTCTTGTAAAAACACTTTTTTTAATAATTTTTTCGACACATAATTTCGAGACAGTAAATTGCCAATGTTAAAAAACATAAGCAAATAAAAAAAGAATATAACAAACTTTTAAAACAGAGAAAATAGTAGACCTAGGCTATTCAGACGATAGCTCTGTGGTCAATGCATTAACAATAGCCTCTCAGAGCTTCAAACGATCTGAGATCGAATCTCAGTGTAGCCAACAGTGTTTATGTTTTTCCATTCTTGATGCTTAAATATGCATCTGTTTATTAAAGTCAATCATCTTGTTTAATTATCAATTTACAACATAAATTTGCTACATTCCAGTTGAGCCGCTGCAAAGACGACACATCTGATGAAGGAAGACTGTCAGCCGATTGCACCAGAAAATTAAGATGATGAAGCACTCTTTAATCTGCTAAATTATTTTTTTGTGTGTGTGAATCATTCACGAGATTGAGATGACTGACAGTGATACCCGGCCATAGCAACGGAAGACATTTTTCAAAACAGATCGAACAAATCAGAAAAATACTTTCAATACAGTATTGCTTTCAATTAAAAAATAAACAATGAAAATGTAAAAGAAAAAGAAAATTAATTAAGTTTGAAAACCCATCGCACATTTCAAGGTATGAATAAAGTGTCGGAACAGTTTATTTATTTAAACAGGGTTGCATCGATAGAGTTTATTCCCTTTGTGATGCAAAATAAGAAACACAATCTTATTCTTGCAACATTTTAAATTTCTATTGTCAAAGAAATTGCAGCTAAATTAAAAAATTAAAACGGTACAAAACGAAAAAAGTTCAAAGCAACATAAATTAAGAACAGGCGTTTTTCTTTGTCTCTCTCTCTCGCGCTGGATATTTTTTTAGTAAGTTTGGTCTCCCTCACTGCGCGCGGCGGGTCTTTCTCGAAATTAAGCATTTCAGCGTAAAAAAACACCATACAGCTGATAATACTGTATATGTCGCTGTGTGTCATCCACACAAATCACGAAAGAAAAAACTGTAACAAATAGCTTTTGTTCCTTCAAAGATACAACATGCCTTGCTGAATTCACCTTACAATAAAACGAGGTGGGTCGCGAATTAAAGAGCTCTGTATCTGCTAAATTGAAATTGTGTGTGGAAAACCTTTAAATACAATCAATAAAACTACAATATATAATTTAATAAAATATAGGGCCTACTGTACATAGACTATGGACTTTTGGAGATTTTGAGATTAATCCTTAAAAGAACTTTGCCTTTGCCTGCTCATCAGGCTGGCTCCGACACTCTCCATATGAAAGACGGAACATTAACACCTCTGTCCTGCACCCCCACGATAAAGCAACTATTGCCTTCTCCAAACCCCCCACAGGCTAGCTGAGTTTGCAAAACAAAACAAAGAGTTTGCCACTCGTCGTGGTGTGCCAAAACACTTCATTATAAACTTCAATATTTCATTCAAAACAATCTCAAAACGCTTTGTGACATTTTGAAAAGCCGCAGATGCATTACTGCCACTTGAACCATGAACGCAAATACTGGTTCTGATATTATTGTTTGTCGTTACAAAACGTCATACATATATTTTAACAGAACTGCTTTTGAAATTACGATTGGAATTTTTATAGGCTACAGAAGTAAAGTCATTGTATAATATTTGTTCCTTAGTGTAAAATGGAAATGCATGGTGATTTTATTTTGTAAATAGGCTATAAGCAAAAAACTATGTTTTAGAACTAGACAAATCTCTCTGCATCAACAATAGACTATAAAATGCATTAATAGGCTAATATAAAAATATCAGTAGTCCAAGTTAGTTCGGGATTCGAACCCGTGTCATCTAAATGATCGTAACGTAAGTTCAACCACTCGGCCACGATTCACTCGTTGCGACATGGCCTAACGTTCCAGTGTGTGTTCGCTCACACGAGCGAGAAGCGCTCTTCATTCAAATGAACGCGCCGCCGCGTTTGTCGAACACTATCAACATGCCAGAATAAAACCTGGCTTTAGAACAATGCATAGCGTGAGACATAAGGTGTCTCAACTGTACACAGTCTACCCTATACAGTGTGAATTCGTTACAAGGTTTCATTTAATTAAATTAATGTGCAGCAATTTGTACAAATAGAGTCTATAGGCCTACTATACTGTTGTAGCCATTAAATAATCTCATTAAGTATCATATTTGTTAAAATATTATAATGTTATTTTGTTCCATCTATGTTGAATATGAAAAGTGAACAGCACGAGTAAGATAGGATGCATTATATCGAGAGATGGATATGGAGTGGGTCAGACATGATTTTGACCACTTCATTAAGTTTTGTTTAGTAGAAAACCTTTCTTTAAAGTGAATTTCGTTTTCTATAAATTGTATCTTAATTTTAATCAATTTTTCATCAACCAATTGCCTGTATTTAATAAGTAAGAGAAGCAAATATAACAGACACTAATCATGGAGGCGCCCGCGCGGTCACTTGCATTGCATGTCAGCTGGAGCGCATCTCATCCTCCTAACTTAACGAAACTCAGCCTATGCCTCACACAGACATGAGAAATACATCAAATACACAAAGCTTGAAATGTCTTCAAACGAAATAATTCAAAACGAAAATAAAAAGGCTACTCTCTGATTATGTCTTTATGTGCATTTCTCTCTAGGTGCGTTCACTACAAATATGGCGATCGTCAACTTCATCTTTGCAGTCGACACTGTCAGAAAACACTAGTTTATTGATAAAAATCAATGCACGCTTCACCGGATTTACAAATACACATCTTGCTTGTTGCACGCACACATATTATGTCGAAAAAACGAAATATTATGTTGAAATAACATTATTATTAATAATACATCTTTTAGAATATTTGATTAAATGCTGATGGTTGCGCTTGTTCAATTTAATAAAATTAAAACTTTAATTGTGATAATTAAAATAATTGAAAATTAAATATTTAGTGGCCAAGTTTTGCTAATTTATTATATAGGCTATTATATGCCTATTGCCTATATTAAGTAGGTCATATATTAAGACAAGGCATATATTAAGTTATTTTAGCTGTTATGAGAAAAATAAATCTAACGAAATCTAAAATCTAAATCTAATAAATCTAAAAAAAAAATCTAACGCCAATTCAACATGCCAGAATAAAACCTGATTTTTGAACAATGTGTAACGCCACTCGGCCTGGTGTGCCAAAACACTACATTTTAAACTTCAATGTTTAATTCAAAACAATCTCAAGCAGTAGCCTAGCCAATATAGATTAAGGGCATTGAAACCAGGATCTTAACTAAAACGCGTTCCGCGTATTATGCCACACTACTCCATGTATTTTTTTTTTTTAAGGACTGCTTTTGAAATCACTATAAATTACTATCCGATTGTATCGCTCACGAGAGCTCTTCATTTATCTAATTCCTCAATAGAATAGTAAAAATATTCAGCGTCATTGCTCCTAATATCGTCTCTATTTTTAACTTTTGATTCTATTTTTTCAGTTCTAAAATTGATTCTATCTTTGGTTCTATTCTGTTGTAGCCTTATAGGCCTATTTATATATATGAAAAATATGCCTATTAGGCTTAGGGTTTTATATTCAACCCACTTACATTTTAAAATACGGCAATTGCTGCTGATTTGCACAATGTCCCTTTGCGCCACCTGGCGGTCATTTCGGGAACGACTTTGAAATGCGGCTGGTTTATTTTCGCCGCGGTGATTTCGCCGCGGCGGCTGGCGCGGCGGTAATAGGCATTCTGGTTGGGCACCATCTGTAAGACTTTTGACTAATGAATTTTGTAGCTTCGAGTTCTGGCTTCAAAATGATGTGAAAATCATCCTGCCGTATCGTTCTCGTAAAACAGTACATTGATTTGAACTTTCTAAAACAGTTTTTTTGTCAGAAGAGGTTTATGCATGGGAGGGGTGGCCCATCAATATTAATGGCCCAATGGCCCATCAATATTAATGAGATTCAGACCAGGGGTGTGACATACACTCTTCCAGTGGCTAATGGGCCATCAAGTGCCTGAACAAAGAAGAGGAGATTCAAAGATTTTGTTTTTCAATCTGTTTTATTGTAATTCCTCTATGTGGAGGAACTAAATGTTCTAAATTTGCTCTAAGCAAATCAAATGTGAGCAAAATAAATTAATCAGTCTGCTATAAACAAAGCAATTGTGAGCGATAAACAAAAGTAAAGGCAGGTATCTCACAGTAAATTCCTGTGTTGTGGCACAGAGTTGAGACAGCACTTTCTGAAAAAAATTGTTTGAATAGACTCATGGGCGAATGTGAGTCTACAGGGCTCAGTTGCGGTCCAGTTTCTCGTGCAGGAGGGAATCGCACAGTCTGTGGAACCATGTCAACATCAGTCTCTGTTTTCCATACCAGAGTGGACTGCCTGTTGCTTGCCTGCTGGTTAGCCTTGGCTCTCTTCGGGACAGGTGCTTGGACAAGTTCATTGTCACATCTGTAAAAAACAAAACAAAACACACTGTGAGCATACTGATAACACAATCAAAGACACTGTATTATTATCATTATCGATCACTAATGGCCATGGATAAAAAAAAGACAACAGTTTTTGTAATATCACACAAGAATATGTACTTTTATATTATGATGATGTAAACAATTATATTTCATCTGTAAATATTATGTCTGTGGACTTACTCGGGAAGATTCTCCATCATACGGAGAACTGAACTGCGTGCCCCTTTGTGAGTGTGCTGGAGAAGGAGAGCTAGCTGCAGCCACATTCCTAAAAAACAACAACAAAAAAATTATTTAGCATACATTATCCAAAGTAAACTGATGGGCAATTAATTGTTATGGACGCACAATCTATGTATATATCTGTTGATGGTCCATAGGACAGAGAAATATCACAGCGTCGCCGCGAGTATCTGTTGATGAGCCATAAAGACCGCCTGTATTCACAAACATCTGTGCATAAGGCAGTATTGAAGCATGATAAGCAGTGTGATAGTTTAACCAAAACCATAAACCATATATATATATATATATATATATATATATATATAATGTCTAGTATTTAGACAGTAGGCCTAGGCTATCACATATTTTACCGGAGGCTGAAATATATTTAGACTAAATCACATTACTTAAGCAGATATTCACAAATAAGGTACATAAGACATACGGCAGTATTTTAGCATGATAATCAGTGTTATAAGCTAATCAAAACTGAGTGAAATATATTTAATATACAAATATGTTTAGAGAGTAATAGCCTATCACATTGAAAAAGTTTACACTTGAGCACATACACGAATGTTAAGGGATATTGTTATGCAATCTTTCATGTAAGATGCCAAAAGCTAGCCAACACTAAGCAGATATAGTCTGAATTATCAGAAAAATAATTATATAACAGTAAAACTTACTCCGAAATTGTGTCCTCGGCGGGATCAATTCGCTCTTCAAAATGCTGCCGTTCGTCGTCCGAGTCTTCATCTTCCTCTGAGGAAAAGGTGCATTCTTCCTCGCTGTCCAGAATCATCTGAAGGGCGGAGAAGCCGGAGAAGCGTGCCATACTCAAAACGCGATGAACTATCAGTAAGTCTGATGAAGAAACTGTGTTTTTATGGCATTGATCGGGGGGCGTATGCGATGCATACTAGATCACCTAACTATTTACATGTGAATCGCGCCGGGGGCGTGGCGGCCGCAGCTCATTTAGAGATAATGAAGGGAGAAGGAAAAACGGTACCTCTCCTTGCTTTCAAACAGATTACATGAGTTGAAAACATTTGTTTTTAATATAAATTACTTCATTTAAAAGAAGAGATTTCAAGCTTCATAAAGACATATATCACGTGTCTGTGTGAGAAGTATTCGCTGAGTTATGATTCATTTTCGGACGCGTTTCAGAATGGACTACACGGACAGAGAGAAGGCAGAACTCGCTTTGTGTTTATTTTTCTTTATTTGGCGAAAAGCACAACACTTTGTTTTTATTGTGAGTATAGACATAAATAATACACATTTAACAGAATCGATTGATGTATGAAACTTCTATGGAAAATCAAAGTCAACAGAGTATTTATGAGTTTCTTTTACACTGATAAAAAAAAAGCGAGCTGGTATCGCTGGCGATACCGTCGACCTCAGGGGGTTAAATCATTCTTGTAAAATAAGTTTATATGAATACAATATTTTGTAAGTAAATTAGCTAACACTAAAGTTTTGAAATGAAGTGTTCCAGTGGCTGTACTGATAAAGTAAGTCTGACGTTTACTGAACAAATGTTTTACATCTATATGCTTGTTATAATGGTAACTGTACTCCATATATATACTTGTATGATGCATGTAAAACCACAGATGTCGGATAGAAAAGCATGCTTGATAACAACTACTGACCTTTGGCCGTATGTAAAGAGCGGACCGGCCCAGCTCTTTACGAACTGACACTGGGGATAAAGTGTCTGAAGTGAGAGCCAACACACACGTCTGGATCGGCCAACTCTACAGATGTCAGAGTCTCTATGATCCAGTCCAGGACACGTCTGGATCGGCCAACTCTACAGATGTCAGAGTATCTATGACTCAGTCCAGGACACGTCTGGATCGGCCAACTCTACAGATGTCAGAGTCTCTATGACTCAGTCCAGGACACGTCTGGATCGGCCAACTCTACAGATGTCAGAGTATCTATGACTCAGTCCAGGACACGTCTGGATCGGCCAACTCTACAGTCTGGATCGGTCAACTCTACAGATGTCAGAGTCTCTATGACTCAGTCCAGGACACGTCTGGATCGGCCAACTCTACAGTCTGGATCGGTCAACTCTACAGATGTCAGAGTCTCTATGATCCAGTCCAGGACACGTCTGGATCGGTCAACTCTACAGATGTCAAAGTCTCTATGATCCAGTCCAGGACACGTCTGGATCGGCCAACTCTACAGATGTCAGAGTCTCTATGACTCAGTCCAGGACACGTCTGGATCGGCCAACTCTACAGATGTCAGAGTCTCTATGATCCAGTCCAGGACACGTCTGGATCGGCCAACTCTACAGATGTCAGAGTCTCTATGACTCAGTCCAGGACACGTCTGGATCGGTCAACTCTACAGATGTCAGAGTCTCTATGATCCAGTCCAGGACACGTCTGGATCGGTCAACTCTACAGATGTCAGAGTCTCTATGACTCAGTCCAGGAAACGTCTGGATCGGCCAACTCTACAGATGTCAGAGTCTCTATGATCCAGTCCAGGACACGTCTGGATCGGCCAACTCTACAGATGTCAGAGTCTCTATGACTCAGTCCAGGACACGTCTGGATCGGTCAACTCTACAGATGTCAGAGTCTCTATGATCCAGTCCAGGACACGTCTGGATCGGTCAACTCTACAGATGTCAGAGTCTCTATGACTCAGTCCAGGAAACGTCTGGATCGGCCAACTCTACAGATGTCAGAGTCTCTATGATCCAGTCCAGGACACGTCTGGATCGGTCAACTCTACAGATGTCAGAGTCTCTATGACTCAGTCCAGGAAACGTCTGGATCGGCCAACTCTACAGATGTCAGAGTCTCTATGATCCAGTCCAGGACACGTCTGGATCGGTCAACTCTACAGATGTCAGAGTCTCTATGACTCAGTCCAGGAAACGTCTGGATCAGCCAACTCTACAGATGTCAGAGTCTCTATGACTCAGTCCAGGACACGTCTGGATCGGCCAACTCTACAGATGTCAGAGTCTCTATTACTCAGTCCAGGACACGTCTGGATCGGCCAACTCTACAGATGTCAGAGTCTCTATGACTCAGTCCAGGACACGTCTGGATCGGCCAACTCTACAGATGTCAGAGTCTCTATGACTCAGTCCAGGACACGTCTGGATCGGCCAACTCTACAGATGTCAGAGTCTCTATGACTCAGTCCAGGACACGTCTGGATCGGCCAACTCTACAGATGTCAGAGTCTCTATGACTCAGTCCAGGAAACGTCTGGATCGGCCAACTCTACAGATGTCAGAGTCTCTATGACTCAGTCCAGGACACGTCTGGATCGGCCAACTCTACAGATGTCAGAGTCTCTATGACTCAGTCCAGGACACGTCTGGATCGGCCAACTCTACAGATGTCAGAGTCTCTATGACTCAGTCCAGGACACGTCTGGATCGGCCAACTCTACAGATGTCAGAGTCTCTATGACTCAGTCCAGGACACGTCTGGATCGGCCAACTCTACAGATGTCAGAGTCTCTATGACTCAGTCCAGGACACGTCTGGATCGGCCAACTCTACAAATGTCAGAGTCTCTATGACTCAGTCCAGGAAACGTCTGGATCGGTCAACTCTACAGATGTCAGAGTCTCTATGATCCAGTCCAGGACACGTCTGGATCGGTCAACTCTACAGATGTCAGAGTCTCTATGACTCAGTCCAGGAAACGTCTGGATCGGTCAACTCTACAGATGTCAGAGTCTCTATGATCCAGTCCAGGACACGTCTGGATCGGCCAACTCTACAGATGTCAGAGTCTCTATGACTCAGTCCAGGAAACGTCTGGATCGGTCAACTCTACAGATGTCAGAGTCTCTATGACTCAGTCCAGGACACGTCTGGATCGGCCAACTCTACAGATGTCAGAGTCTCTATTACTCAGTCCAGGAAACGTCTGGATCGGCCAACTCTACAGATGTCAGAGTCTCTATGACTCAGTCCAGGAAACGTCTGGATCGGCCAACTCTACAGATGTCAGAGTCTCTATGACTCAGTCCAGGACACGTCTGGATCGGCCAACTCTACAGATGTCAGAGTCTCTATGACTCAGTCCAGGACACGTCTGGATCGGCCAACTCTACAGATGTCAGAGTCTCTATGACTCAGTCCAGGAAACGTCTGGATCGGTCAACTCTACAGATGTCAGAGTCTCTATGATCCAGTCCAGGACACGTCTGGATCGGTCAACTCTACAGATGTCAGAGTCTCTATGACTCAGTCCAGGAAACGTCTGGATCGGTCAACTCTACAGATGTCAGAGTCTCTATGATCCAGTCCAGGACACGTCTGGATCGGCCAACTCTACAGATGTCAGAGTCTCTATGACTCAGTCCAGGAAACGTCTGGATCGGCCAACTCTACAGATGTCAGAGTCTCTATGACTCAGTCCAGGAAACGTCTGGATCGGCCAACTCTACAGATGTCAGAGTCTCTATGACTCAGTCCAGGACACGTCTGGATCGGTCAACTCTACAGATGTCAGAGTCTCTATGACTCAGTCCAGGAAACGTCTGGATCGGTCAACTCTACAGATGTCAGAGTCTCTATGATCCAGTCCAGGACACGTCTGGATCGGCCAACTCTACAGATGTCAGAGTCTCTATGATCCAGTCCAGGACACGTCTGGATCGGTCAACTCTACAGATGTCAGAGTCTCTATGATCCAGTCCAGGACACGTCTGGATCGGCCAAC